>NC_051194.1:46118916-46445583 GCF_015220075.1 Falco rusticolus
ATTTTAGTTCAGATTCCATGTAGTACTACTACTATATTCTATATTTTATCATCCTGAAGCTTATTTTCTTTGTAATTTCCACTCCTGCTTTGCATTCAAAGTTTTTAATCAATTACAATTGCCTAGTAATATTTAAAAGTAACGAATATATTTTTGCACAGGAATACAAAACGTACATCCCATTAAACAGCCTCCCTCTAAGAGCTTCCACATTTTCCAGAACCTAACTGGTGCTGTTTCATTCCTGATACAGTGAGCTCTCAAGTCAAAACCCTCCAGCACAGAAAAGCTGGGATGGAATTCCTCAACAGAAATCACCAGGAATGAGAGAAAACCTTAACAAGAGACTACACCAGTAAAATTAAGAGAACAGCTATACACTTGGTACAGCCAAAACAAACAAAGTGAAGCTCTCGCTATAGTCAATAGCTTTAACCTGCACTTGGAAAAGCACTTTCTGGTATTTATTAACACTGAACACTTTATTAAAAATCCAGACCTTTTGCTCATTAGATGAAAATCTTAACAAGACAGAAAAGATTTCATTTGCACTTCCAACGTGACTCAGGTCCACATTGCTGTTCTACAGCAAGGCAGGCTCCAAGCTCCCCACAAACCAACCTAACTCACAGATGAGCTTCCTATTTTTGCCCCATTCAGTCGTGCTTCAAAAGCCCACATCCCTCACTGCCAGCTAACACAGGTAGTGTTACCCTGCCGCATGGACCAGTTCTCATCCACCCCACCAAAATTCCATGAAAACACATATCACAGAACTCCCACAGGACACTGAAGAGGCATTTTAAGAGAACTAACCTGCGCTATTTGAATCTGCTGGAGATCACCCGGTTCTGAACTTCCTCCAGCAGCTTCAATCTCGTTTCCTGTAGAGCAGCATGTGACACGACACTTCCTCACCGCACCTTGCTAGACTCGCTTCACTTTTTACAACAAGATGAAGAAACTCACTGTCCCTTACAGCACATTTAAAGGCTTTCTGCTTTCGTGTTGAACCACTGCCATTTTTGCATAGCCAAAAAGCCCTCCTCTATTGCCTTCTGAGTCACTCCATGATTCAATGGACCTTTTTGTACTATTTCTTTGTATTAAAACCAAATGCTGAATGTGATTCTGTTATAGTATGCTCAGTGCCCCCCTCCCCCATCTTTTAAAGAGGAAACATGTAGTAGTGGAGAACGTAATTACATTGCAGAGGTGGGAAAATTAAGTTCAAGGATATCTGTTTATCAGCTTTTCAGAGTGGTAATAAATTGACGTATTTGAATAGATGCAGTCATCAGCAACTTTCAGAAATATTTTTCATTTGAACATGGCAAACAGCTTTCATAGGAGTTTGAAAGTCCTGTGAAAAATAGTTTATGACTTCAGAAGAGTAGAGGTTCTAGAAGTGTGCATCCATATATTGTCATCTAGTGATGGGACAAACAGGCCTGAATATGCATCACAAATCTAAAACCAGTAAAGTCCTGGATTAGAAGAATATGTTTACAGGATTAGTCAACAGGTGGTGCTTTAGCAGAATTTTATTTTAAAGATACATGAATTTTGGAAAGGCAATCTAATCCCAAGTGGTACCATCACCAGAACTATCATGTCAGAGGAGAGGCAGAATGGTCTCACCAGAGTAAGTAAGGAGATACTGCTGTGCTGGAAGATGCTCCTTGTGGGACATGTTAAACACCCTTCAGTTAGGCTAAGGAAGGGGATAGAGATCAACTCAATGCCCCTTTATTTAGCAAGAGCTGAAATAACAATGGCCAGTGCCTGGGGCACTGATCAGCCTGGCAAGGACTAAGTGAAGGGATGGGTTACACAGCTAGAGGGGCCCCCTTGGAGACTGATGGCAAACTTCTGTACTGGGGCACTGGTTGGATTTAGCTGCACCTAAGTGCGGGTGTGAAGCACCGAAGGCAGGAAGAGAGTGAACAGACAGTGATGCTGCACATTTGGGATACAAAGCTTTCAGCAGCAACACTCATTTATGGCTGTCCTCCCACTGCCATTCATTTTCCCCACCTTGTCTCAGGTGTGTTGGCACAGTGGTTCCACAGCCTGTGCCATGGACCATACTGAAGAACTTATCTAGTGTTCAAAAGTAGATCAGGTGGTTGGTTTTTTTTTCCTTCTTTTTCTTTTTCTAACTCAGGTAGCAGGGGACAACTGCTAGCATGAAGCTGGCTCTGCTGCGACCCAGGCTGTAACACAAAGCCACAACTTACAGTGAGAGGCCCAGAGCAAACCAATGGGAGCCTCTTCTTGTCCATTGGTTGATGCATTCTATGTAATTTCTATGCAAATTTAAGAGGTTTCCACTAAAAATACCGTATTTTAAATTAAACCACGCCAGGTGAAGGTATCAATGTTGTGAGCAGCCTCCCAATGACCACCAGCCAGGGATTACCTCCCCATCTGCTGCCTCAGGGCTTGCGACCACTGCTCACTAGTTCACTATTATCAAGTGAGCCAAAGTAGCTCCAATAATTTTTATTGGTGAGTTAGAAGTAATCTAACTGATCCTGCCGGAAATAAGAGTGGCAAGGTTTTGAGGATCCCTCCTACCACACAGATGCAGTAGTGACCTCTGGCAAAGAGGCAGCGACAAAATACAGGATTTCACAGAGCAGCAACTAAGCATTGGCCACATCACACCCATCTCATAAAAACAGGCAAGTACTTTTTGTGTAAACACACAGAGAAAACCCACACAAAAAAAGACTAGTCCACAAAATGAATGGTTTTGCACCAGCCTTTTTGGGCGCAGATGTCGGAGCTCCTGCTGTTGCAGCAGGAGTGCATGCACACACACACGGCCACAGATGCACCTGCTCTGCCCCCGTTTAAAACCTTGGGCCAAATGGCCAAGATATTATTTACACTGGAAGACACTTGAGAGCACTGTGAGAGGCATGCAGCTTAAGCCTTTTCCCCGCAGCGAGTGTGCAGAGACACTCTACGCCGGACCCCGAGCTTCAGAGGCACGGAGGGGAAGTTGAAGAGTTCAGGAGGCGGCCATGCTTGCCCTCAGCACACTGCCTCTTTGTCCTCCCCCAGCTGCTCGCCCCGCGCCTTTCAGGCAGCTCGAACCCCTCACAACAGACGGGTTATTTCTCTCAATTTTTAAGAAGGGGCTACGTTTACAAAGTCACTTTTAACGTGTCAGTCCCTGCGTGATGATCTGGCCACATGTACTGGAGCGTGCCAGAGCTGCGCTGGGAGTCGCTGGCGGGGCAAGCGTGCTTTGCTATCCCGCTGCAACATCTGGGGTGGCTCCAGATGGGAGGAATTTGTTTGCCCAGCAGGTGACTCGCAGCGGTCTCCCAGCCACTTCTGAGCTACGCCCAAGGAAAACAGCCTCCCAGGGTGTTGCTGAGAGTGCGGCGGCGCCTCAGCGTGCCCTTCAGCAGGGCCACGGGGAAGGCACTGCAGGGACAGCAGAGGCAGCTGTGTGACAACGGGGGGATGCGCCGTGTCCACAGAGCTCTCACGCAGTGGGGTTTGCTGAGCCACCACTGACACTGGAGGATCTGTCAGCTCTGACCACTGGCCATTAAGACATGAAGGGAAACTATCTGAAGCCTGATAAATTCCGTCCTCTGTAAAAAACCACTTTCTGCTCCATCCTTGTCACAGATCTGTTGACTGGCACCTTCCAGAGGTCCAAAGCCTCAGCAGGATTGTCAGCAGCAATCTCACACAATAAGCCAACTGCTTCTAACTAATGCTGTCTCTCACCTTGTATATACACAAGTCAAAACCATCTCCTTATCTTCTGAGTGGAAGGCATACCTGAAGCTCTTCCTTATGCACACCTGGGTACCTAATGGAGACGTGTGCTAGCAACCCTGCAGATGGCACAAGTTGTTTTAAGACTGCAAACTGACTTCCCCATGAGATCAAACAGCATTTGATTTATGGATAAAGGACCACCCCAGCAGCAATAACAAGTTGCACAGTGGCCTGACAGATAAGCTACACAGGGATGTTTGACACAGCTGTAAAGCCATTTACACAAATAATCTGCTGCCTTTTTATTGCTTTAGCACAGGACAATCACGGGCTCTGAGGTTTTTGGTTTAGGTTAGAAATGTGCACTACCCTACACCCACACATTTGAGTATACTGGACATGGTGATCCAGGCTAACAGAGCATGCTGAATCCCAGCATTCACAACCCACACACACCACTTGCCTTATAAACATGGGTCCTATTTATTCATTATATGGAAACTCACCCCCTTGACCAACATGGCTAAGACTAACATACACATGCAGAATAGTGCATGTGTCGGGGACTGTTTTCTATCTGGTACCTGTCACCAGAAAATATGAGCAATTAACATCTCAGTGATTGAGCAAAACTATCTGTACTGCTCCTGACCTTCAGCAGGCACAACACATGCGAGGAGTGCAAGAGCAAGCCATCGTGTGAAGCTGCTAATATGCAACTACAAAAAAAACCCAAACCAACCCAAATCTGTTTGCCAAATCACCAGAGCCAAGCACTAATACAGAGGTGTTCAAACTTCAAAGCAGGAGCACAGTCGGCAAGAGTTTGTTGAAAGAATTACAACCAGGCATGGAAACTGGGACTTCTCAGTAGCATATAATCCCTGCTGTTTCCATTTCCTCTTGCTCATTATCGGCACAGACGGGGGCTGAAGATTAGTAAACAGTGGGTGTTTGGGGTGAATTAGAGCATGTATGATGTAGAGCTAGGTATCCTGGTGGCATCTGTGTGACTTCGGAGAGAGTTGTAAATATTTAATGTTGCCCACTACGTTTCTTCAGAACAATGAAATATTTAACACATTCCTTGGGGGTGGGAGGATCATACCACACAGATTCTCTGTTTTATCTTGTCCTTCATCCAGAATGTGAATAAAACCTGATGGTCAAAAATTTTCTGCCCCCCCCCCCCCCCCCCCCATGGTCACGTGTGTGGAAGATGAAGAGTTCACACACTGCTCCTGTCCTGTCTCAAACCAGGAGAAAAAACCAAACCAAACCAAACAAACTCTGGGATAAACCCCTTTACACAGCTACGTAAGTATGAGACATTACATTCTCAGCTATCACCCTTGGTTTTAGCCACAGGTTACCCTTTCAGGGGACAGCCACGCAAACAAAAGCCATTACTAATGAAGTGTAATACGCCTAGAAACACCTACGTATTTCTTGACTTGAGTGAAAACTGCTAAACTGACAAATCTTGCTCTCGCAGTTACTTATCTTCCCTGCCCCAATAATACAGACATCAACAGACTTCTGAAGAAAAGTTCTGCACTGCACATATATCTTATGATATAAATCATAAGATATATTTCTAAAAGGAAAATTTTATCTTTGTGGAAGTCTCTTCATATCATTATAGATATTTCCAATAACCTTAACACGTTCTCAGGAACAAAAAAGGAAGTTTTAATAAAAGGAATGGCACTGGTTGTTGCTTACAAAACTTAATTTCACATAAGACCTAATTTCTTAGTTTATAGCTTTTTTTATACAGCAAGCTTGAGACACAGTTTCTCTTTGACCTGATCAAAGAATATGGGATTACTCAACAGGTCCACCAGCAGAAGAAACAGTGTATGCTGTTTCCAAGGAGTATTTTCAATACTTTTTGCCTAGTAAAAACTGCCTAGCTGTTTTTCCTGGAGCAGCGTCTGTTACACTTTGCCAATGGCATGCCTAATCTTCAAGTAACTTTTTCAATATATAAGCATTGCTATGATGGCAATATTAAAAGCTATTTATTATTGAGCAATTTGTCTTTAGCTGCTAGCATGAGTCTTAAAAGTTTACAGCATGAGTCTTAAAAGTTTACAAAGTTTCAGATATGAAATGTTTGATGAACGATTTTCATATACTTGGTTATTTCTACTATTTATTAGTAGAAAACATCAACTGTTTTAGAAGATCACGCTTAAACCTGAGTAACACTTCATATTCAAACTTCCCAACAGCATGTGTACATATATACATGCACATATACTATGTACATGCAAACAAAGTTAATAAATCTACACTTCAGAGATCATGACCTACCACAACATCCACACATTTTAAATCCACAAAACCAGTATTAATTGACAAAGGCAATTTTTTTTATCTGACACAGGCCATACAGTTCAAAGCTGTTACTTCTGCTTGGTTTATTTTACCTTTACATTCTGAATCATCATACTGGAAGGACTGAAAACTTGTGATTATACAGAAAATAGAAAGGAAGCTAGCTACAAGCAGGAGTATATATTGGCATGATTTCACTGATGACAAAAGAGGGAGCTGTGCACTGTTTTATAGCAGGGGTATCCTATCCAAAGCTCATCCCTTTCACTTTTTTCTTTTTTAAAAGGGAAAGACAGTCCCAATCAGTGGCAACTTTAGTCCATTTCTTCCATTCTTCCCATGGGTGGTATATTCCGCATCAGGAATATCTGGATGCCAAATATAGCCACAGAGCAGAGTCTGTACATACTTACTGGGTGATTATAAAATAGAAGCAGCTTCTCTGCTCTGTGGGGGTTGAGATCTTTTATTCCTTGCTTAGGTATAAGTGCCAGCAATCCCGCACTGATTGGAACTATGCCCAAGTAAGGCAAGCAAAATCAGATCATGTGTTTTTCTTTCATTAGTATTTATTGAAAACAATATTATCTCGAGAACAAATGGGAGAAAGGAAGGCTCAATATATGAATATGTATATCCACTGCATGCCACATTTTCATTTAATTATTTATGCAATTACTATGAATTAGGAGAGTTTATTACTATGAATTAGGAGAGCAGTGGTTAGAGTAGTAACAGGGAATTGCAGGGTCCATGAAAAGCATCCAGATAACAGCCCTAGAGACTAAAGGTCTCTGTTTCCTTGGATGGTGAAAAATTCAGCCCTGTTGAGAGATCCTACATCTCATTCACACATAAGGGGTAGCTACAGGGACACATCCAAGCAAGACTGCTCACACCACTGTGCCCAGTGTTGGCCCGGGTCTGAAAGGATCACTCATGGAATCAGCGAACAGTTTCAAACCTTGTTCACAATTCCAACCACTTCATGATGGCTTTCAGTGTGGAAGTCATTCAATGCCATTTTGAACACAAACTTCTGTCTTGCAGGCCTGGGATGACCAAATCCTTGCACTTAGGCTTTGCTAAACCTGGTAGAAAGACATGTTTAGTCACAGCTCAACTGGCTTAAACTGCCCTATATTGCCAGTCATCAAAACCTGGTTTCATCAACTGCTGAAACAGAGTCAGTTATTAGGAAACCACACTCAAGACGACAAAGCAACACCTCTACCTCAAAAGGGTATGCGAACAGCGGGGTGTCCCTACAGCCCGACAAATAAAAGCAGGTGGGGTTCTGATGCCTTGGCTGTGCAAGTCCCCATAACACACTTGGGAACTGGTGATCAGGACAAGCCCCGCAATGCGCAGGTTGAGATTGAGAGTGGTGGCAATAGTATGGTATTCTGGCTTGAAACAGCTTGGCACCAGGTCTCCCTCATTAGCAGAAGTTCCACACAAGAATATAACCTTGTAATAGTCTATACCCCACTCTGTATGAGTTTTGTTTCGTCTTGCCTCTCCCAATAGCACAAGACCAGGTATTCAGTAGAGAACAGAACAATTACAGCTAAGTATGTGGCTTATGGCTCTGAGGGTGTTACAGCTAAGTATATGGCTTATGGCTCTGAGGGTGTTACCTATGCACAACAGAAAACCCCAGCTTTTGAAGTGTGTCCTAGCATTTTGAAGAATGTGTCTGAAAAGTTGTTGATGACAGAGCAGAAATGCCTTACAGTCCAATTTCTAAAGTATTCAGCAGAGCTGGCTGGCTCCCCTGCAAGGCTGTGCTGCGGCAGCGACCTAAGAGAACAGCGCCGAGGAAAGCAGCAGGGGCCTCCTAAAACCCTCCCGCTCAGCCTGGAAAATTACAGCTGCCCCAGAGTAAGGGGGAGGCTATAGCACAGGTCCCTGGGGGGAGGTGAGAAGATTAGTCACGGGCACTTTGGTAGAGCCCAATGCTTCCAGTCGGTCTGTGGGCCACATCCCTGCAGAGCCAGCACATCCCGGCACGACCCCTCATGGAGGATGAATTGCGAGCCGATACTCCCCGGCTCTCATCGGCAATGCCTCGAAGCATCCCCACACACTGCGGGGGTCTGAAGGTGTTTCTTCACCCGCTTCCCTGCCACTATGCACTGCCAGCAGGGGCTCAGCTACACCAGCTGTGATACAGGCTGTTTATACCTACTTGAGGTTTCATGATGTTAATAGTTTGGATTTAAGTAAACTTTGTGACATATTTAACTTTGGGCTTTTTGCTGCTAAATGGGACAAGGCCTGTTCTCTCAACTTCTAATGCCAAAGCCAGCGCCCAGCATCGCTCTTGGGAATTCTGGTTCTGAAGACCTTCGGTTGTCCACAAGGCTATTTTTGTAAGTATATCCTTGAGAACTATTTAAAAAAAATAATCCCTTATTTTGCACTTGCCCTTATACCAGACAGGATTCCTTAGTGACAGGGTCTGAGATCCTGCACTGATGTGTGCTACAGAAAATGATAGTGGTACTAGGGGTCACATGCTCTGTCGAGAAATGAAGAAATCAAGATCTAAATGTGCCAGAGTTAAATACAGAGAAGTGAGACTGCAATTTGTGACAATTTCACTAGACAAAACTGAGGTTTATTGCATCAAACATGCCTGCAGATACTCAGGGTGTTTTCCTCCCCATACAGTCACATCACAGTGATGCTCCAAAACTAGAAGAAAGACATCAAGGGCACTGGAGCATTAAAGCAGAAGAGTGACCCTGCCTTCAGGATGCTGATTTCCAAAAATAACCAGCAGTGCCTACCAGAGAATAGAAGGAGCACCTCCAGAAGCATAATGGAAGACATCCCAGAGGAAAGCCTGGGGAAATGCTGTCCTGACCTTGCCTGAAACAACCCTGCTCCACCACTCTCTTCTCAGCACTGATCCCCACAGCAACCTTACATCAAGTGCAGGACCAGGGTTGCACCTACCAGCCACGTGCGTCTCTCTGATGCCTAGCTAAGCAGTGGCAGAGGGACACCTCCTTACCTCTATAGAAAGGGAAGAAAATTATATATATATATATATAAAACTATATAACCTTCCTTCTTGTAGGGTTTTTCCATTCTATTTTCATTTGCTTCTGTCCATACCTCACAATGGATGGCTTGGAGCAAAGGTCTTGGAAGCTGTAAATGCTGTGGCATTACCTACCATGTGCTACCATTACTATGGTTTAATGCCTCAGTCTCATTCATTAGTGAGCAGACAGTAAACAAACATATCTGTGAGAAGAATAAAAGCTTTCAGTCTAAGCAAAAAAGAGCGTATACCAATCTTACTGTAAACAACTACAAACTCCATTATTCCTCTTAAGAGGAAACTTTCTTTGGGAACTTTTAAAGTAACACAAACCAGAAGACAACAATGACAGTTCTTTCCCTTGGAAGCACAAAACCCCTCAGTGTTCTCATTTAAGTACTGCACATGATGACATCCAACTGGGTTTTACCCTGCAATTCACTCGCATTATCAGGGACATTCTGCTAAACAACTGGCACATTTTAAGATGAATAAAGAAGGAACTTGTCCAGTCATCTCAAGCTGTTTGTCAGTTATGGAACACTTAATTTTCTAGTTCCCTATAGCAGCTCAAGTTAATTTGTCTTCCTCTTGACTCCAGTCAGCATGCACACTTCTTTTAAGGACGCACAAATGAAAAAAAGAAAAAGCTGTAATAAAACTTGGAGACACTCATCCTGCAGAGAGCTGCTAGGAAGAGGATAACCAGTAAATGAGGAAATAAATATTGCTGTGGTTCCACTTATGGGGACAAGTAAGTATAAGTACACAGCAACTCTTCAGAGTAAGATGCTTCAATGCAAAAAACATCATCTCATCTGAAAATGAAACTAAACAAGACAAGAACATGAGTTGTTCATTTGCACCCAAGGGACACTAGTCAATTCAATTAAGAATAATGTACTTAAAGCTGTGCCATGAAGCAAGTTTTATGTCCCTCCCTAAGCCACCTATTCAGATCAAATGCAGAACTTCTATTTGAAAGTACAGTAGGAAGGTCCAAGGGAAAATTATTTCCTTGTGGTTTGTTGCTGCCTAGTATTAAAACAAAGTTTTAGTGCCGTCTGCTGCTATTTGAGACTTTTGGTTCAAGATATCACCAGAACTACTGACTGGAAAATTTGTCTGTTGAAGTAATTATCTTTCTCTTAGTTTCAGAGTGGTATTAGTCTGGGATGGCTTGAAAATGCGACCTGCAGACAGGAACAATTATATACTGGTAAGTGTTGCCTCTGTGGCCTCAGATGAATAGCACAGCGCACTCTGTAAAACCGAAAGAGACATACTTGTGTATGCTCCCTTACCACTGCACAGCTATCATTTCATTTTTCATTTCATCCCACTGGAATAGAAAATGCATTCTACTGGGCATTGGTCAAATGCATTCCCTATCTCAAAGGTCTCAAAATGAAAGACAAGATATATGACCATATGAAAAATGGTCACATGAACCAAATGGTTCATGAAGGAGCATCTGACCAAACAGAGATACACAGACAGATACCGATAGATTGAGTCACGCAAACTCACTTGTTATACGCATGAACATGTAGTTTGTTTACTTACAACACATGCAACACACACCATCCTTTATGGCTTACATTTAATACTTCCTTTAAAAACTCTTTTCAGTAGCTTTGAACATGAAAGTAAGAGTGGAAAATTGTCTGTTTTGCATTTCTGTGCCAGAACCATGCCCTGCCCTGCTCCCCTCCTTTTGAAAATATATTAGGCAACGTGGGTCAGTCAATGTTGGGTAAATCAGGATATGAAGAGAACAGTAACTAACATGATGGCCATGGAAAAATGGATGAGTTGGGGTACATTGAAGAGAGGACTGTCAAGCTTAGTACTGCATAGCTGATGCATGTTTACCAAACAGAAATCCAAACTGATCCAAAAGAGCGCCAAAATTGTATCACTGAACTACTAGCCAAGGGACATTTCATCAGGTAGGAGTTGGGGGGAAGAATAAATAGTCCTTCGCTGCCTTCCCCCCAGATATTCATCATCACCCACATCTTTCTATTAAAGTGCTACCTAGCTGATGCTAGTTACAAAACCTGTTACCATCCTGTTTAGGCTACTCAGAAAAGGAAGGTTCCTGATTATGCCTCTCTTACAGCTCTGGAGTGCTACATCAGCGGCTGGAGCCTGCAAGCTGCCTCTAAGCATCTCCATCTTTCCTCAGGGACCAGGGTAATTTGAGGGCTGTGATAAGGTCCCACCATTTTCAGAGCCTGCTGGTGAGGTGAGCTAATGAGGCACAGTCTGCTGTTCCCAGCAGAAATAGCAGAGACACCACTGATCTAGGGCAGCAGCTCTCAAACTTAACTGTTCACATAATTCCTTTTTAAAAATAAAAAGGAAGAAAAAAGGAAAGAAAACAGAGTTGGGGTGGGGTGGGGAATTGAAGTTCAGGCAAACTCCTCTTTCACTTCTTGAAAAAGGGGCCACGGCACAGCTCTAAGCCACTGGATGCACAGACTGGTCTGAAGGGTCACTGTTACCAGCTGGAACTCATTTTACCTTAATTCCCAAGAACACATATTTCAAGGATTGTATTTTGCAGATTTGGTAGCACTGCATTTACTCCTTCAGTCTCTCTGGCCTATAGGTATCTTTAAACCAGCAGAAGAAAAACAAGACCAAAAAAATATTTGAAAAAGCAGAGTCTGGACCAGAAAATTCATTACATAGATTATGACTGAATACTCAGAACTACAGGAGATTTAAGTTTTATATAACCTCAAGGTTCAGTGGGAAGAAACTCATGTCACCAGCCAAACCCAGCAGTGTGCTGAGCCAGTGTTATGAACCTGGGGGCAGGGTCTGGACCTGCCAGCCTTGGGCTGCCCACACCAACACACTCATGTGTGCTGCAGGCTACTGCCCTTGCCAAGAAACCCCAAGCTCTCAGCTGTACACGTGCCCCATTGTAAAGATGCCTTTTTTAATGTTCAAGACAGTTTGTTTCAGCCAGCCAGATCATGGAGCATGGCTGATCTGGGACACATTCACAAGTACTCACACTTGTCTTGCTTCCACTGCAGCCAGGCATAGCACCCATACCTATCTTCCAGGCAAAGCTGCCCAGACAATTCAGCTTTATGTAGCTGGCAGGCTCAGCTGTTACAGGGCATTACTCCAACGTGAGCTCTATTGCAATGCACATGTGCAATCGGACAACTGGTCATGGTGACAATAAAATAACATCATTCTATCCAATTTCTATGACTTAAAGGATTTCCCAACTTTCCATGCCTGCTGATGCCCTCTTAGTATTTAGATACCCGTGTCAAGTGAGTTACAAAACTGATCTGTTATTGTGGTGAATAAGTGATGGACAGATCTGCTGAATGATGCAAGGCTCCAATGACTTTTAGTTATGCTTATGTAACTCCATAGTTTCACAGCTGCTAATAATTAGCAGATGACCTGCATAAGTGGTAGACAAAAAAAAAAGGGAAAGAAGAATCCTGCTTCATCACTTCAAAAACAAGCTACCAAAACAAGAGTAATGATTTTTTTTTTTAATCTGCCATGATTTTTTCTCCTCTCAACAGAATTCAAACAAACACAGCATAACGAATTCAGCATAACTTATAACTGAAGAGCTGAATGGTGCCTTGTTCGTAGCATTTGGATTTGAAACACAGATGTAGTTAACTCACAGCTTAACTCCTTCCATGGTACTCTTTTAAAATGCTGATCTGTGTTCTTCTCAGCTTCCAGATTTTAAAAAGTTTTCTTCAAGTGATTTTTTTTTTCTTTTTTAAACAAAGAGAGATTCAAACTTGGATTCAGTGTAGAGCTTCCTCTGCTCTTTTCCTTGCTTAAAAATAAGCCATTAATTGTTATGCAGCAAACTGGGAATAACATCACTTTCTAAAAATTTCCTTTGCAGCTCTTGTCTATTTCACCAAATTCTTTTCCAGATCTGATGTTCTCAGTGCTTCCTGAAAAAGTCAATGTAATAAACTGGTCTTTAGTACTAAAAAACCTATGAATATGACAGATAAAGCAAAAAAAAATGAAAATTATCTTTCAGAAGGTAAAAGCAGTCTCTGTTGCTGAGTGATCTGAAAGTAGTTCAAGTAGGAAGAGGGGATGATTTTACATTTGAAGACAACATCTTTTAACTACTAAGGCACTAGTCTGTCAGTCAGGAGATTTATGATCCTCTGCAGTACTATTACTGACCTGCTGCTGTGAAACTTCAAGGCAAAGCCACTTCCCTACACTATGCTCCTCTCTGTGCTCCAATGTTTGAAGTCTTTATTCAGACTTCTCAAGGCCATTTTTGGATGATTTGAGACCACTGTTATTCCCAGATGTTCCGGGGACAGACAAAAGCAACCATGCTTATCTAGTAATGCAAAAACACAGCACACAGCCAGCTGGAAGGAACCGCTGGATCTCATCTAGTTCAGAGCAGGGCTAATCTGACTTAAGGCAGGTTGTTTGGGCCTTATTCAGTCCAGTTTTTAGACCATCTGCAAGGACAGAGACTCCACAATCTCGCTGGACAACCAGTTTCAGTGGTTAGGCACCCTCACCACCAAGGGCCTTACTGGCAATTTTCATAGGAAGCAGTGCAAGGAGCTGAGGAATGAGATTTCTTCTTAGGGCTCACTTCTCCTCCTGTTAAGTCAGGGTCCAGGAAAATTCAGAACAAACCCTGCTCTACGCCACCTGGTCTTCATGGCCTGAGGATTTCAGCACTCAAGCACAGCATTCACCAAAAATATTGGAGAGGGAGGAAGAGGGAATCACCCCACTTCCTGAAGTTATCACAAGAGAAACATGCACAAGCTATTTTGGGCTCGCTGAATTGAAGCTGCTAAGAGCATTTACTTTAACCTCTGTATTACTTCCCTTTAAAGAATATGCTGTAGTTTTTTTCAGCAGGAGATATGTACTCAAGTTTATCTCAGACAAGAAGGAGAGCCCTCACATGAAGACATGCACTGGATGATAGGAGGGCCCTTCACGTGGACTTTGTCCCGGTTAGGAAATGGCAGGAGCTACACACATACACACACTGAAGAAAATAAAGACGAAGGGTGCCACATGAACAGCTGAAATCTTAAGAACTTTTGCTTCTGCAACATTAGTAGTTAAAGTTACAGAACTATACGTTTTAGCTTCAAAGTGTACTTACGTGTAATTGGAACCAAATGTAGAACACCACCACCGAGGTTACAGCAGAGTTAAGTGTTACAAAACAGACTCTCAAACTACTCCTTGCGCCTCCCGTTTATCTCCTTCCAGGAACAAGAAAAAACTTTCTATTCTGAACTCTTTTGATCTTTCAGATTTAGATGAAACTGCTCCCTTGCCACTTGCATCTCCAGCCTTAGAGACACTCACCACTGATCTTTGTGAACAGAGTTGGACGAGGCCCAAGGACAGCTGCACTTTCAGACTTGTGTGCCTGCAAAGCTGAAGAGTGGCGGCAGTATCTTTCAGAGCCTTAGTATTCAGGGTTATTTCCACTGAAAAAAATTATCTTTTCACAATTCAGATTTCACAACTCGGCAGCGGTGGCGTAGTGCCTGCAGCGAATCGCCACAGAGCACTAATGTAGTAAACAGTTCATAGATTTTCTTCCCCTTCAGATACACATACATGTAGCTGGCGTTACATGAGAGCACTACACTGCCATCACATTGGTCACCACAAGTATCCAAAATATTTTAAACAAAACCTATTAAAGCATGATTCTAGACATCTTTAATACATTTAGGTTTTAGTAATCCCTTTCTGGGCTATTTGCCAACTAACAGTTCAACAGTTGTTATTGAATAACAGGCAGATTTTTCACATACATCTTTGAATTAAGGAGCTAAACAAGTAGGTGTCAACTGCACGCCCAACAGCACGCAGAACAAACAGCTGCCTGGAGGATTTGTGGCCACATCCAGTATTCTCATCTTTGGTACTACCAAGATCTCTTCTACCAACCCAAAACTTAACTACCTCCCCACATAAAGAACGCTTTGACCACCCTTACTCAAGCACAGCTAGCACCATGGATTTTGAATAGAGATACTCGGAGCCCCTTTTTGTAACGGATCCAACAGACCAAGTGTTAGAGTGCACCACATGAAGAAAAGGAGAAAGTGTCCGCATTAGAGCCAAGAATAAGAGAAGTCAGTAGAAAACACAAAAGCATTTAATTAGATTTTCATTTTGATAACACTTCATTGTTGTGAAGAAGCCACAATTAAGACATGTTCACCTTGGCAAAAGCATAAACTTTAAGGAAATCCTCCCCTCTCCATTGCATCACTGTATCTTAAGGTTTCTACACGTAAGTCCATTATGCAGATGGACATTCAGTACAGTTAAAAGTACAGAACATTTCTAAAGACTGCTGCATAACAACTTTTTACTAAACTGTATATATACACCAAGAATAATATATGTGCCTCCAAAGGAAACCTGTGAATTCCTGCCCTCCTGTCACACTTACCAGACACCACCAACATACACTCTTTTCTCCCTCCAAAAAAGCTTCATGTTTATACAAGCAAGGCAGAACACTAACAGCTATTAGAACTTTGTGCACTGTAGGTAATACATCTATACTGCAAAACTGCAGTGTGTTCTCTTCACTCTGGGTTTCTCAAAAAAACACCTCCAAATCCCCACAAAACAAATTCAGAATGGTCTAATAGTCTTGTAGCAATGCAGCCACCAAAGACAGCCTTCCTACCTGATGCCATTCAGAGAGTAAAGTCATGCTGTATAAAGTTTAAAAGTGTAGTTTCAATACTAAGGCAGCAGCAGAAGTTGGGACACAGCTAGAGCTTCAACTGTTTAATTCCCATTTGCTGAGGTGTGTGATCTCAAAGCAGGAGGCAGGGGAGAGGCAGCACAGGGCTTATAGAGGACTTTTGTACAGACGGAGGGAGTAGCTGCTGCTCCTCCTCCTCACTCTCCTTTTCCAGGGATTTTAAACCCAGATTGCTGAACCTTTCAGCGATTCAGTTTACAGCACAATCCCAAGGATAACTGGGAGAGGCTGAATGAGCTGCAGCACAGGGGCAGGAACAGGTGAGCAGCCATAAGAGGGGTGGGAGGGAGAGGGCTGGAAACAGAAACCCCAAAAGCTGCCAAGGGCAATGTGTAGAGTAACCGCAGCCCCCACGGCACAGCCCCTGCCCCAAAGAGCTCGCACTCCAGTCAAGGCCAACCACAGGAACTGGCATGCCTCTCCTTTCACATTCCTCTGAAATTTAAGCAACTATGGCAATAATAATTTCACATACTACAGTGAGAACTACATATTTGACAGGCAGATGCTAAGGACAATGTCCCGCTCAGCTTGAGGTCAGAGGGTGCTGAAGAGCCTAGAAGAGTGAGGCAGAAAGACACACATAATAATGGATGAATGAAAAGCAATGCTTTCTGGAAGAACAGTAACAGGGACTCAAGAGATACAATTTCATATTTTTTAGATTTTTGCCCTTGTCCTAGCTAAACAGATCTTTAACAACACTGCTGTGTACATACAAAATGGTTTTCCTCTCCATTTGTAGCCTTCCTCTGTCCCCCTTGATTCTTTCTCGTACTCTCTTCCCAAATCTCCCTTTCCGCGCCTGTCCTCCCCTCACGTGCTCCGGCTGCACGGCGGGCAGAACTGCTCTCAAACAGCTGCGCTTCCTCCTGGCACGCTCCTTCCCCTCACCCACTCCAGCAGGGGGGAACGTACGTGCCAGCTCAGCCCACCTGGTGCCCACAGCACCCTGAAAGGTGCACTGCCAGAGCGGGGCCCTCTGCAGCAGCACTGCCACCCCGCCTGCCTTCACCGAGGGCAGGAGGGCTCCTGAGCGGGGCACGCCACAGGTACCCTGCGGAGGCCAGGCAGGCTGAGAGGACCTCTTCTTTTTCACATGGCCTCTCGGGCCTCTGCGCTGCGCTCCCAGGTTGGGCCTGGAGGAACTAACAGAGAGCAGAAACAGAGGGAGCAAGACATGCTGCCCATCCTCTGGAGGTCAAGACAACTAAGAACAGCTGCTTGTCACAGCCCCCTCCTTGAGGAAGCATTTCAAAAAATAAAAGAGCAACTTGAAAGTTCCTCATGGTGGGTTCCGGAACAAGCACACCCTAGTGCCATAGACAAGTGCTGTTATCACTTTTGTTTTGCATACGAGGCTGGAGCAGGGCACATGGTAGCAGACGAAGAACACCTACTCTCAGAGAAGGGCTGTGGACCTGCACTGCAGAAAGTGTTTATTAAAAGACAAAGCACAGCCATTGGAGTAGCAGAGGCAAACACGGGGGAAAGTAAGCTAAAACTTTAAGACTGTTTACTCGAGGTTACCAAACTCGACTCCTGCAAAAAACCTGTAAGAGCCAGCTCTGAGGGGACAGACCTGCTTCAGTTGCCCCCACCACAGAGCCTAACTACAAGGTTCACCTCAACATTTGCTGCAGGTAAAAGCAACTGAGGGAGGAAGGGTGTGACACAGACACCTGCGTGAGCAAGTGGCCGCAAGGGCACCCCTCCCGGGTGCCACACGCGTGGGCGGCGGCGTGTGCCACGGCCCCAGCGCGGCCCTCCCCGCCCTGCCACGCCGGCCGGGGTGTCACAGCCGCAGCAGCGACGGGCACGGGTGCCATCAGCCACCTCCTCGGAGGCGCGGGAGAGGCACGGTCGGAGCTGCCAAGAGGGACCGGCGGCGGCGTCCGGAGGCCAGCGCCGTCCTCCGTCCCGGGCACACACCCGGCCCCAGCGAAAGCGAGGGGGAAGCAGGGAGGGATCCCGGCCCCGCCAGCGCGGCTTCGGCAGGCAGGAGGAGCGCGTCCCAGCCCGGGACAGAGCGTCTGGAAGAAAAGACAGAAAGAGAAGAGAGGCGCGAAGCGAGACGGCTCCCGGGGCGGGGGCTGCCGCCGCCCCGCCGCCCGCCCGACCCGTGCCGGCAGGGCGCTCGCCCGCGGGGCCGGGGGTGCCGAGCCGCCCCAGCGCGGCCGCCGGGGCCCTGCCCGCCCCGCACAGCCCCCCCCGCCCCGAGCGGGCCGCGAAGCCCAGTCCGCGCCCCACCCCCCCCCCGGGCGCTGGAGCCCCGCGCCCCCTTACCGCGCTCCGGGCGGGCTACGCGGCGGGAGGGGACGGCAGCTCCCCCCGGCGCTCCAGCCGCTGCGGCGGCCGGGACATGTTGGGCCGGGCGGCTATTTATAGCGGCAGGAAGCGGCGCGGCGCGGCTCTGGGGCGCCGCTCCCCCGCCGCCCGCGCCGCCGCACATGCCCCGGGCCCGCAGCGCGGGGGGCGGCCGGCCCGGGGGGGTCCCGGTGGGCGTTCGCCCGCCCCGCCGCCGTTGCCCCCGGCTGGCAGGCTTGGCTCGGCCCGAGCGGGGCTTTTCCGCCGGGTGATCCTTCCCAGGCGGCCGGGGGGTGCGGGTGAGGGCCGTGCCCCCCGCCCCGACCTGCGGCCCTTCTGTCCCGGGTGTGCGCTGGCAGCTAAACCCAGTTGGAGTTAGCGGGATAACTGCGTTACAGGGAAGGGGCTTCAGGTCCCCGAGTGCTACCACCTGAACCGCCTGAGCTGCCAATGTTGGCAGCGCTTCCAGGGATTCACCCCGCCGAAACCCCACGGGTCGCCCGGCAGTGCCCGTTGCCCGTGCAGCCAGCCCTGCTGTCCGCAGCCTCTCGGCCGCAGGGAGCGTCGGGGCAGGGAGGTGCCGGGTGCTCACTGCGCCTGCTGGGCCCTTGCCTCGGCCTTCTGGGGCGGCCGCAGCCCCCACAGGCCATGCAGCAGGGTCCCCTCGCACCCCAGCTCCCGGAGCCCTGCTTGTCCGCAAAGCTCTCATCGTTTTCCCTACCTGCCTCCCATGGCCTCGATAGCAGCCGGCAGGGGAGGGGTAGTGGAGCTTGGGGAATGGCAAGGCAGCAGGCAGACACACGCGGTAGAGTACAAACGTAATTAAACAGTGGGAAAGAGGTACTTGCTTTTTCCCTTTTAAGGTTTGCAGTATGCCGAGGTGTGGGAAGGTCAATTACCCCTCTCCACATGATGCCCCAAAAGGCATTTGTGCTTCTTACCTCAATTAGCTCACGCAGAGATTGCCTTGCCAGACAAGCAATAGACTCTGCTTCCTTTTCCCTCTCAGCTTGTCTAAGTTTTCTAGAAACTTATGTTAATGTTTTTGGGTCCAGCACTGAGGTCTTGAATGAGAAAATGCCCAAAGCATCACTAATAGAGTAGCTTAGGCAGGTAGGAGCAAAGTGTGGAGGGCGAGAGCCGTGCCCCAAGTGCCCGTTTGAGCCAACACATGGATCCCACACGCTTTTGTCTCTGTAGAATTTCACAAGCTGGAGGTATTTGAATGTTTTTTGTTTACTCGGTGCATGAATACAGTCCAGCCCAGCAGCTACATAACACTGTCATTTAAAATATATGAAGGTTAGGGACAGGTGTCCTGAAGAACTTAAATGTATCCTTGATTCACTTGTAGCAACATGTCCCAGCAAGGTTACTCAGTCTTGAGCTAACCTGCTACAACTTAACTTTCATGTTAAGACACAGCATTATGGTGAGACACGCTGTCCTAAGAGCAATGGCATTGCCGATTTGCCTTCAGTGTGAGGTTTCAAACCTCGCCAGGCTTTTATGTAGGTCATTTCTCTGTTTCTGTGTCATTGCATGCTTGGAGCAGTAGAAGATGGACACAAAAACAGGGACAATTTTTTTTCTCTCTCTACCCACTTCTGACCCATGCACACAACATAGATTAGCTTGCAAGCAAAAATTATGGAGCTCACAAATGGAAAAACTGCAGGTACCCTGTGTTTACTGTCTTTACAGACTTAAAGCTCCCTAAAGAGGGTCACAAATCCACATGAGGTTCCTAAGCACGGCATACTGCATTTGGGTCATCGGTTAGCTGAAAAGTCACGTAGAGGGAAACAGCTTCCGCTTGCCTCCGTACTGGGGGAATACCATGTGATGTATTTATTCCAGGCTCCATATGGAATAAATAGCAAACACTGATACAGATCTGCTTGGCTGTTAGAAGTTGGGAAGACATGCTGTGATGGGAGATGTGTGCTGGGATGATGGGAAATGGTGACAGCCCTTGCTAGGAAAGAGTTCTCCCTTTATGGGGAATCCACCAAGTGACCCATGATCACTGTGCTGCGGTAGCCTACAAACTCCTTTGGAGTTGCCCGCTGGTCAGTCTGGGCTGTCACATGGTAACAAGTGAAGTTGTCCTGCCCTTGTTGTAGATAACCCACCTATAGCCAACAGAACTCAGCAGGGCTCTTGCAATGCGTGTGGAAAAGTTTGCTTGCAGGTAGGCTGTTTTCCATAGCTCTGCCAGTCTTAGATACTTTATCAAGGGGCTGAAGTATGGTTGCTTTAGAGAATCTTTTGCAAAGCAGTGCGTGGTTACACCCTCTGCAGTTTGGATCTGATTTCCAGAAAGGGAGAAGGTATTCCAGAGCATTGTTAGAAGTCAGCATCTGTGCAACATTCATCTGAGAGAATCTTGGGAGACTGTACTAATTTCAGTTTTTCAGGAAAAGAAAGAGAGAGAGAGGGAATTTGCACCCAGGATCATGCCTGGGAACCTGGAGGCTGTGCTAGACTTCATCTACCACTAGTAAACATATGAAAACGAGACGCCTTGCAACTGGATCCAAGCACAGCAACCTTCTAAAAGCATCCAAAGTTAAAAGCATTTCTGATGTGCTAAACTATCGGTGACTTTAAAGGCAACATCTTGCATGCTGCCATACCAGAAAACAAACTTTTCAGGGAGGTAATGCGCTTCCTTTCTCCAACAGCAGCACAGTGTTTATGCACTTTGCGGGTCCTGTGTTACACAGACTCTTTTGCCCTGCTGTCCCTACCCGCTGTGGTCTGCTTCAGCTGTGGAAACAGGAACTGCTGAGTCAGCATGCTGATGAAACTCACACTGCTTTCACACATCTCTGGGGAGTTGGCCACAGCAAAGAGGTTGGCAGCAACTTTATCCTGGAGAAAAAATGAGTACTTAAATTGTCTTACAATTGCCTGAAGCAATAATCTGATTTCTTAAAAACTCCCAGACTGAAGAACTGAGCTCCCAGGACCTGAGCGTGAGTTGCAGGTGAATGATCACACCTGGCATACACAATGTCATGATCAAGCATTTAGAGTTCAGGGAATGTCATTTTTCTGCGTGCTCTGTTGATCAGCTCAACTGTTTTACGAAGCCGAGATCCAACTGTCTGAATAGACAGAATAAGGCCATCAAGTTTAGCTCATCTGCCTAGTGAGGATGGAGAGCAGCAGCCTGTTCTGATTACAGACTCATGCAGAGGTGAAATTGCTCCCTTGGAGCTGGTACAAGGTAATGGACTTTAAAAATTCAAATAACCTCCTCAGAAGGGTCAGGTCTCCTGAACAGCACAAGTGCCAAAGGGGAAAGAGATTTTGGGGGTGACTGCATCTCTGAGAGCAAAATATCCGTGGCACAGTGGAAAGTAGCTGAAGGTCAGCTGAAGGGAGGGGAAAGGGAAAGTTCATTGCCAAATTGTTTGAAAACTGGAAAAAGAATCAGACTGAAAAAGATGGAGAAGTTCCAGAGAGCTATTCTATTAAGGACATAAACAGAGTGTTATCAACAAGCTCAAAGTGAACAAATGCAGCTTTAGTAGCAAGAAGATGGCAGTTAAAAGAGGGACAAGGTGACTACTCAGGGTACTATCACTATAAAAGCAATGCCGCCTCACCCAGAAGCCTCTGGTCTGCCTTCATTTAAATGAGGGCTGCTTACTTCAGCACTACAGTATTTGCATTTCATTAGTGTTTACACTTATTTGAGAAGTTTAACAACGACCGTGTGAGGCCTGTTTCTTGTTTTGCTTATCATGAGAGTTGTTAGTCAAAGCTCATTTTCATTTCATGATTGTTAGTCAAATTTGCCTGTTGAAGGCGATGAGGCAGCAGAGACACACTGTGGGTCGCACAAGTATCATCCAGGACCATCTCCCTGGGGCCGCTGGCGCTACTACCCCTGTACAAGAGGAAAGTTTAGTGTTAAGATCGCAGGGAGAGACTACAGTGCTGTAAATGAGAAATCATTAGACAATATGTACTTATACATTGACAGCAAATTATCTTTGACAGTGACAGCACATTTACAACCTCCAAAGCTACTATTTTAGCAGGTGTACAGATGTACTATATTAAAAGGACAGTAACACATAAGAAAAGTAGTCTGTATGTAGGTAAGGGTACTTTCTTTCAGTAGATGGATACTGGTAACAGAGGATGTTAGTGGTACGCAAGAAAAATATCACAAAGGTGAGCTGGGAACAGATAATAAAGAAGACTGCGACAGTCTGAGTATTCAAAGCAAACAAAAAAAAAAGATGCAGATGAGCTGTCTTCTAAAGTGTGCTTATTGATGTTTGGAGGACCACTTGTTCGGAGGGTCAGAGTACAGTGCCCGGATTCTGCAGCCTGGGAAGGGAAGTTGTTAGCATTTACTTTTGCCTGGTGTCACATCTTTAGAGATGCGAGTAGTTCATCAAGACTCAGAGCAATAGGAAGGCAGAAGGTTTGCTGTGCCCATAAGACAGATCAAACTACCACAAATAAAAATTTTCAAATAAATAATTCCAAAACTTTTTCTGAGGAAGTGGAAGGAAAACACTGCAATGTGGTGGTTAGCTGTGTATGAGGAGAGCTGGAGCAGCAAGCAGGCAGGCACACATGTGTGCACGCGTGCACCCTGGCACACAAATAGGTGGAATTTGGAGGCCAAGATCCAGATCTGCCTTGAGGAAGCTGAACAAAAATAGTGTGGATGTTCACCATGAATCTTGTTACTTGATGTTTATTTTTAATGCTAAGATGCAACCACACGCTGCTCTAAGAGGATTGTTCTGTCCATTTCAGTGCCAGTCACAGTCTCCCAAATTAAGTCCCAGGCACTGTTACATCGCAGCTTAGTTCATCATGAGCCAGGGAGCTGTGTGACTCCCTCCAGGGGCTGAGAGCTGAGAAGTCACACTGGAGATCAACAGAGCTGAGCAAGCACTCCATGTGTCAGCAGAGGTTTCACCCAGCATACATCCTTGGCAATCATTTACAGGGTTAATGATCATCTAGGGAGGCAAAGATTACCATCAACTAAACCCTAAGAGCTGAGCAGAGCATTAGGAGTGATCGATTGCCCCCGACAAACTGTTTGCTCTGCTTAGGACTGCAGCTCACCAAAACGTTGTCCAGCAAACACTAGCAATAGTGGAAGTATTGCACAAGTGCCTAATTTTCCCTGCAGAGCGCTTCAAATCCCAGTCATCTGCAGGCATGACACATTCCTGCAGAGCATTAACATAATACAATTTATTCTATTAAACTCACAGCAAATTATTTACAGCTGTTAGCAAAGTAGTCGTATTGGCTTGGACAACCAGCTGGGAGAGATGAGTGAGTAACTTGTATCAGTTGCCCCACCTCTCCTTATTTTTGAGAAAAATAGGCAGCACTGCTGTATTATTGAAACACACATAGGCTTGTTGCTTATGCTGAGCGGACTAAAATCCAAAGGTCTTTGGCCAAAAGCAGCACTACTTCCTTTTAGCCACTAGAGCGCGCTGCTGCTCAACATTTGAATAAAGTTTGGGTCATGGGTGTCGCTCGGAGGAGGTGTCCTGGCGTTTTGTCGTGCGTAAGTAGCACGGAGATCCACGCATTCCCTAGGAATGATCTTTGTGATGCTGTCTCCGACTGTAATGCTCAAGATCTATTTCAGCAGGGCAGGAAACAGTTTTCAGGGAACAGAGAGAATTGTATTTAAGATGTCATACTGAGCATCCCCAGATTTGAAGCTGCCCCCAGATTAGTCATCACTCAAAACGGAGAGTGGAAACCAACCTTCCCGAAGCAGAACAGAACAAGTACAGAGATTATCCTATGGGTATCGTCCTTTCCCCTCTGGCCTAAACTTTTCCCTTAGGATGCAATTGCAGAACATCTCTGTTGACAACTGAAAATCCTGAGAATTAATACATAATGAGTGTGGGGCTTCATATAATGAGTAATGTACTAAGTAAAGCTAATGCAGGCAAAAATAAGAGGGCAGTGACTGCAACAGTCACTGGGATGCCTGATGGTCACAGAGCAAGGCTCAGTGATAAAACAGGGAAAAAAGATCCTTCTCTACAAGTCCTTTACCATGGAACTAGGTAGCAGAAAATACCCGTGGGTATTTTTTACCCACTGGCTGAGGCTGGATCCTTCCCACAGTAAGGAACAGTCCCTCCTCTTTGCTGCATCAAGAGTTTCTACAGGTAGAGTCGCATATGACAGTCAGTCATTTCAGATTTATACACGAAAATCAAGTGCTTAAGCATGGAGTTTGAGATATTTCTGTTGGTTACATCTAGTGTTACAAGAGGAGTCATTTGTGACTCTGCCAACACAAAAACCACAGAGCAGATATTGAAACCAGCTTGAATGCTAGAGTTGGATACAGATTTACAGCTCAGCTGAAGCTCATTACAGTGCTATTGATTTCACTAGAATTGTATCTGTGGGTTACAAAGTCAGACAGTCTTATTAATACATTAACATTTTTAATAAATGGTGAAATGGATCAAAACCTGGCTGACAGACTTTCAGTCTACCAGCAATGCAAGCATTTCTTTTTGGCAATGAAATGCCACTGAGCAGCAGCTCAGAAGTGCTAAGCATGAAGCCTTACGTTTTATTATCCCTATTCTTTCCCAGCAGGGACCAATTCCTGTCCGTGAAACTTTCGGAGGCTGGCCAGGTTTTGATGGTTAAGATGCTTTCAGATGCTGACCAGGGTAGCAAATAGTTTCCAGTTGATGTTCATCCTTGCTGGTTTAATTCAATAAGGCGACCAGCAAACACAGCTAATGTTCCTATAATACAAACTAGCATAAATATGCCAAGAAGAAGATGATCAACCACCATCGCAACAAACTTCCATTCTTCTGCAGCCTGGGAAAGAAACAAAGGAGATGGTAAAATCTTCAGATCCATGTTTGTTATGGGCATTCTTGTAATTTACTGTCTGGAGCAATAGAAAGGCTCTTCCTCAAGTTCCACTATTATTATGCAAAAAAATACGAATTTCCTTCTCAAAAGCAGGTCAGTGAGTGGTTCAGCGAGCCTGAGCAACCTAAAAATGCAAGTCTCAAGACTAAACTGCTTAGAAACCTGGCAATTTGGTGAACAATTTCATCCAAAAGAAATGCTGAAAAGCTTAATTTTTACGCAAATCCTTGCTTTTGAAAGAGAGTTTAAAACACTGAAAGTAGCACACTTAGTTTGACACAACTGGCTTTTGTTTTTCCATTGTTTTTTTATTCCTATGGGATATCTAAGCAATTTCCATTAATTTAGCTCTAGTCCCCGCTTTCCATGCCTAGTATACACTCTAAGGTCTGGGAAAACCTTCTTGGTAGCTCCCTCAGTCTTTTTTCCAGTTGTGGGACACCGTGAACCACTTGCTCTGCAACTGTCTTTTCACTGGATGCTTTCGGTGGGAACCCAGCACTGTAAAAGTGAGCAGAATGCAAGGTGCTAAGTGCAGCAGGGCTCAGGATTTCCACCCTGTAACTCTGCTGTCCAGGGTGACACGTACTGGCCCAAGGCACCCTCTACTTTTAGCCTTAGTTGCCCCACAAGCAAAGGCTGTTGTCATTTATCTAAAGGACACTAGTATCTGTACTGTTTTGAGGTGGCTCATAAGTGAACACAATGAAGCGGCAGCTTTCAGAAGCCACAGCCTTCAGTTTATTTGGGGAACGTGAATTTTGAACCCCGCTGGAAGTGATATCAACAGTGCCCAGATGACACAAGCGGCTGGGCTCCACTTCCGAAGGGAGGACTTGCCAGCAACCAGACACTCCTTGTAAGTCTAGGAGGAAGTGAAGCTCAGAGATGCTGAAGCCATGCCAGTCCTGCTGAGGGTAACGCTTTATCTGCAGAGAGGCATAGGAGTCACGGGGAACATGACACTACAGTCAGAGCCATTCCACATGCTCCAGGAATTTGGTCACAGGAACAAACACCGCGGTGTAAATCCTGCCCATGGGAAGGAGACACCTCCTTCTCAAGAGCATGGGCCAAATTATTGTCCCAGAGAACTCTCTCCCTGTCTTCAGGCTAGCCTGCAGCTCAACAGAAAAAGTCTCTGATCATTTAAAGGTGAAGTACCGACACTGATTCACCAGTGCAAAAGCTGTGTGAGCTGTGATAACTGAAATAAAAGAGGGGATTAATTGCACTGAATGTGCTAGAAGGAGGCAGAGCTAGGTTTTCCCGGGGAACACTGCCATATGGGACTCTACACGCATTTATCCTTCCTTTGGCTTGCAATGTGGAAAAAGTCAGTAATCAGAGCCGTGCATGACGCGTTTCACTTGCAGGGACTACTTGTAGCATTCAGGAATAAACCAAAACCTTATCAAAATTGGAATTATCGTTTGTAAGTCACATTTAACACTTCTCCAATAAAACTACTAGCCTTTTGGAATTCTCCTTGCTTCCCAGCTTTTCAAAAGTGATGAGAACTTGCTTGCTTGCAGGGGGGAGATGCCCAAGTGGGAGGCTGGAGGAATGTGTTTTGGAACTTGCTTACAGATCCTGAAACTGGTTTGCTACTCACAGACACTCCATCTCTATAGCTTTGCATACTACATTTAGAAAACCATAGCACTGACACTTCCCCCCCCCCCCCCCGCTTTTTGGGGGGCCAAGATCCAGTTGCCACCTATGACAATTATCTGTTGCTCCTTGTTGACTGCATCAAGGGGAGAAGACTGCTCCCTGCTAAGCAAGCTAAACGAGGGCTTGGAGTGGTTTAGTGAGGCAGGGGTATTTTGCAAAAAAAAAAAAAAAAGATGTAGCAATTTGAAAGCAAGCAGCAAATCATGCACAAAAAATGCCTTACATTACTGGCTTCTTGGTCCGATTTCATCGTTTCTGCAATGTATTTGATTCCCTCTATAGCATTTCTCACATCTGGATTTTTGGTAAGTGGGGAGTAGAAGTTGACAGGTACAGAACCTGGCTTCCCAGAAATTTCAGAAATATCAATATCTTCTGCAAAAATATTTTTGTCTTGTTTATCCCTGGATGGTCGTTTCATTGTAGAGAAAAACATGATGTTTGGGATTGTGTCAATAAAGATCTGAAAACAAAGAGGGAGAAGACAACAGTTGCTGGTCTGCAGGGCTGTGCTACAGATGCAGCTGTGTACGGAACAAAGGCAAGCCTCTCCGGTCCCAGGCTGCTTCCCGCTGGATCAGCTACAGATTCCCTCTCAGAGTATGTCACAGTCCATGCCTCAGGCACACTGGGGCTTTTGTGAGACTCGTGTCCTGGGGCAGATGGAGTCACCCACAGGCCTGTCACATGTTTTCTGCAACCCATTTCCCCCTGCCATATAGCCAACATCTACACTTGAAGGGGGGCGCGACGTCCCAGAGCATACCCCAGCTAGCGTGAGCTGATGGAGCTCTATCAGTGTAATTTGGAACATATTGCTTATGAATCTGGCTTGGGGAATGGACTACAAAGGATCTCTTTTGCCTACTTACATTTGACTTTACTATTACAAATGTTTGTTATACATGTGTATAAGGTTTACAGTATTTTCCTTTGGAATAACAGAGGTTTGCTGCCAGAGCAATTTTAGACACTGTTTGCCTGTTGAAATCTCCTTTCTGCAGGGATTGTTTGTGCTGCTGAGCGAATCTGATGTAAGCTGTAGCCTTAAAAGTATAATTAGAAATACACAGAACAATCTCCTATTCATGCCATGGTTTAATATGAACCCAGGCAGGCTTAAAAAAGGAAGAATAACTGAATGGATCCTCTTTGGTACCGTCTCCCTAGCAAGGAACTTTGACGACAGGCATCCTATTTTTTGTACATTTTGCGGTTACGGTTTAGACCAGGATCTAGCAAGGATCTCCCTGCTTCTGAATGTCTGCAGAACAACTATATTTCCTGGAAAAGTAGAGAGTTTGTATCTTTTGCTAATCTGCGTTTTGCAAAATGGGACGCTGAACACGGGTACCCCCAACGGCCTCGGTGCTCTGCACTCAGGCAGGCTGGTGAACTCGGCCACTGGCAGGCAGCAGTGCTCTGCAGTCGGGTGGAGAATTAGACCAGGAAATACGATCTGAGCTGAGCTGGACATTTTCTTCTCCCTGTACCTTGAGCTGCCCGTGTTTTGCCTCATCTGTCCCCTGCAAGACTCTACCCCAGTGGTCAATTTTGTGACTTAAAGGAGTGCTTTAGCAGTCTTGCTGACTTTATGCGCAGCTAAGTAGTAAACACTGGCTCTTGCGGCTAGAGAGATTTAACATGATGCATTTACTTCCTCTATTCCTGTTGACTTTTATTAGAAAACCTGTCAATAAAATATGGAGTACTCAGTGAAAACCAGGAAACATGCAAAGCCATAGAGCTTACCTTCCTGACCCAGGGCGGCATGGTGTGAGTGCTTGGGGAGCGGTGGTGGGTGTTGATGACGATGACCGTGATGATGATTGAAGCAATGACAAACACCATTGTAAACAACATGTATTTGCCTATCAGAGGCACTGCACTGGAGGTGGAGGGAATCAGCTCCACAATGACCAGAAGGAACACAGTCAAAGACAGCAGGACAGAGATGCTGAGTGTCATTTTCTCACCTGTCATGCAAAAAAAAACCAACCACCAAACCAAACTAAAACTGAACAAAAAAATCATCGTTGCTCTTATCATTCAGTACAGAGCATATTTATTTGAGAAGATAGGATGTGGACAATGACTATACACATAAACATGTGTGTGTGCATCTGGAGTGCTGTCATCTCTCCCTGCATTCATAGCAGTAACTAGGCTGGCCAAACCTGAGCACCTAACATAGCATCAGCTCCAGCATTAAGGTGGGAATCACCAGATGTGACTGGGCTGAGGTACGGGTGATGGATACGGAAAGCTCCCTTGCCAGGAGCACTGTATCGGCTGTGCATTTTGAATGATGAAGTACGGGCACCTGATTAATGATTGCTCCACAGGCTCCTGAGGGTTTGCTCGCCTTACTTTCTGGCCGGCTCATGCTGGGCTGAGTGGGCAGACAGAAATCACATCTGACACCAGAGGTCAGCCGCTATTTGAGATTTTCTGTATGTAGGATGTCAAAAATGAATGATAAACCATGATTCACACATCTTTTTTCTACCCAGTTCAAATTTATAGAAAGTTTTCCATTGAAAAAAACAAATACAACATAGAAGGGACTTCATGAAACGAAGCAGTAAAAGAAGCTGACACAGGGTGAAATGAATGAAGCAGGAGAAATGGTTGCAAGGAGCAAGAGCTGCTCAGCAGGGACAAAGGAGGCCAGAGTAGGCCAGGATTACTCTTCGTGTCACACAATGTAATTAATGTGCATTAACAGATAAAAAGCTCTCTGCTCGAACACAGGGCAGAAGGGCCTCAGTCACCCCTGTGTGCTCACTTACTACATGTTGTACTAACACACTAACTACCTATGGCAAAACTTAAAAATCAGCCAGCTAAATCTTTGTTTTGAAGAAGTTAACTGGATAGTTGATCAGTGATTTCTGTGGCAAATCAGCCCAATTTATTTATACCAATAGTTCCAGCTTTCAGCGCTTTCCCTTTATTTGTGGAATTTTTTGAGCCATTATTTTGAGCTGAAATGTCCAGTTTTAGTAAGCGCTGCCCTTCAGGTTGGCTGGTGGTTTCAAATACTGAGAATTTCTCAGAAACTTGTTAAGAAGCAATTTCTATGGCAGTAGAATGAATAAATTTACATACCTGAATCTGTGGGTAGGTAAAAAACTAACCCAGTTAAAAAGGAGAAGAGCAGGCAGGGAATGATGACATTCACGATGAAGTAGAGAGGCAGGCGCTGCATGAGGAAGTGGTAGGTGATATCCAGGTATGGGGTGTCAGGGCAGCAGGCGTAGTAGACCCAGTGCTTCCAGCCGCGGTAGTCCTTCATCACCCACTCCCCACTCTCCATGAAGTTACTCAGATCTGGCCGATCACTCTCCTGACAGCAAAAAAAATGCGACTTCTTAATTTGAGATGTTCTGAACAACTTCAAAACTTGGCAGTCGCTCGGGAACAGGATTCAAAATAACTTAGGCACTTCATGTATTTTTGTGAGCAAACCACTCTTGTTTATGTTATTTTGCCTTAGAATCTCATCCTCTACATGGCATTCAACTAAACATTTTTTTTATACTATCAGTCAGGGATAGTCAAATAAAGAGGAAGACTGACTAAATATTTACAGACAAAAGACATACCTGAGGGGACAGGGAAAGAGTCCTTGGAAACAGAAAGTCATGAGCAGAGAAAAAGTACACACACACATACGAAAAAAAAAAAAAAAAAAGCAAACAAAAAAACCCCAGCCGAAAGCAGAACAGGCAGCACCATAAGGAGTGATGTGAAGCTGTCAGGGGATAGGCAGGTAGGAGGCTGCTAGGGCACAGCAATTACACGTATGTAGAATTTTAGAAGCCAAACCAGGAAATTTTGTGCTAGATCTACCAATAAGGCTTTTATACTTCACAGGTAGGGCCTGCTTGATTTTCAGTCACAACAAGGTTATATTCCACTCTAAATCCGAGATTTCCCTGAAAACATATCCAGGTCTTTACTGCTTTTCTCAATTACAAACTCTTTGCTTACCGGGTTAATAACAACCATTGTACCGTCATACGTCCAAGTTCCCAACTTCATACTGCAGTTCTGCTGGTCAAAGGGGAAGTGCGTGACTATAATTTCACAGTAACTTTTAAAAATAGCTGGTGGTGTCCAGGTGATCAGGCCCGTGTGCTCCAGAAGGACTTTGGTGTATTTAACAATGGCAAAATCACCATCTGCGCTGCAGAAGGAATGAGGACATTAACAGCAATATGGATTTCTCTGGCTGCGGATCAGCTGGTCCCCCCAGTGCCATCATACCTGCTCCTGGAGAAGCTTGCTCTGAGGCACGCTACCCACCAGCATGGTGCCCAGGGCAGAGCCATCCCCCCCTCCCCAGGCAACCGGCACCCCTTACTTGTTGTAAAGAACAAGGTCTGGCCGCCAGATATCATCTGAGGGAATGCGGATTTTTTTCACGCCACCATAGTCATCTGGATTCCACTTGAGGTTGACGTCTGTCCATTGCTAAAGAGGGAGGATTTCAGCCACTGAGAGCCTCTTCCCGTGTTTCTGGGGGTAGTTTTGGTACTTCCTAGAAACATGCACCTCCCTTGCTTTGGGACATACAGGTAAGCATAAACATACACTAGTGGGACCCCCAGCCAATTTTTTTTACATTGACCTAAACTTTGGTTTAAGAAGATTGTTTTAAAAAAAAAAAGAAATACATATAGAAAATAAGTATACCAGAAGTCTACTATCTGAAATACAATGCATAATGCTTTTTCTAAGACTCTTAGAGTTTAGCGCATTTTGTTCTTGAGACTCCAAAAAGAAGAAAGGCTCTGCTAGCTGATCTGCCTGTCCAAGCTGCCCCTGAAAGTATGACAGAGTAATTAATTCCTGTGTCCAATGCATTTATTTGACTTGGATGAAACGGTTGGCAATATTTAGAATTACCTGTTTGAGGCGTACGTTGGTTGTCACAATCTGATTTACTTCATCCTTTAAAAAAAAAGAAAAAAGAAAAGGCAGTAGCAGTAAAAATCAGGATTAAAGGAAAAAAAATCCTTTCCTTAGAAAAGTGACACCATTTGACATTATCACGTGAGTCAGAGGTTCAACATGTACCACATGTTCATACCGTACCACACTAATAAGCTGAATGAGCTGCAGCCCGACAGTGACGACGACAGCGTCACGATGGTCCTCCACTGGGCGCACCACCTTGTTGTAGTCCCTGAACAAGTCCTCGACGAGGCGAGTCTCGTGTTCATAGCACAGGGCCAGCCCAGCTGTAGAACAGCAGGGTGGGATCAGTGAGACGGGACAGGGAACAGGCTACAGCACCCTCAGCCCGCGGTGGGCCTGAGGGAGATACTGTCAACAGCAGCTGCTGGTGGTGGGCTGACGCAGAGTCCTCTGTGACTCCTCATTTCAGGCGTGCACCCTGTGCATTGCAAACACTGTCAGCAGGGATAACTACCTATCTGATCTGGAGGTCAGCTTAGGAGTAAGGCAAAACAGCCTCCAACCAGGAGATGAATGAAAAAAAATCACCATGATTGTGGACATCAGTCTGAGCATTAAGAATCTCCTCCAGGCTTTCCTGACCCGCGACTGTGCTTACATGCAATACTTGTGGACAGTTAAGCGCAGAGAATACCCATAATCAGGGATTTCAAATGTCTTCTCCACCTTCAGTTCCATGGACTTGCCTGTAACAGCAACATTAAAGGACAGGGCGAGGCACAACCGTCACTCAGGTGAAGGCACTGTCCAGACTCCTTGCATCTCAAGTCTAAGCAGAGCAAGAGCTCCTCTCCACAACGAGAGTTTCTCAGGTTGTGCTTGTGATGAGAGAGAAAGAAACCATTCACAATGTGGTCTGTCGGGGCGTAACCCCAGCCAGCAACACAGCCACTTGCTCGCTCACCCTGCCAGTGGGATGGGGAGGAGAATCGAAAAAGGTAAAACCCATGGGTTGAGACAAGAACAGTTTAATAATTGAAGTAAAATATAGTCCTACTACTATTACTACTGATAATAAATGTAATGAAAAGTGAGACAGCAAAAAGAGAAAGAGAAATAAAACTCAAGGAAAAAAACCTAAAAGAAGTGGTGTACCACACTGTTGCTCACCACCTGCTGACTGATGCCCAGCCAGTACCCGAGCAGTGATCTACCCCACCCTGGCCAACTGCTCCCCCACCCCCCATTTATATACTCAGCATGACGTCCCATGGTATGGAATATCCCTTTGGCCGGTTCAGGTCAGCTGTCCTGGTTGTGTGTGTCGTTGTCGTCGTCCGTCCCCCCCCCCCGCCCCCCCCCCAATTTCTTGTGCCCCTCCAGCCCTCTCGCTGGCAGGCCCTGAGAAACTGAAAAGTGCTTTGACTTGGTATGAACATCACTTAGCAACAACTAAAACATCAGCGTGTTATCAACATTATTTCCATACTAAATCCAAACCACAGCACTGCACTTGCTACTAGGAAGAAAATTAACTCTATCCCAGCTGAAACCAGGACAGGTCTCCTATTTCCCTCTCCTCAGGGAAGGTCTTAACCTGTCCCTGGAGAGCTCTGCCCACAGGCCGCTCAGGGTGACACACCAGTGGTCTGCAGAAGAGCCCCTGTAAGAACATCACGAGTGAAAATGGCAGGTGGCAGCTTTGTTTCGGTGCAGCTTTAGCAGCATGTATGTGTGGCATTGTGCTCCCAAGGGGCGAGGGCTCAGATTCCCATCTCACAGAAAAAACACGTTTCCAGATAGCCTGTTGCAGAATAAGCAGGCACATGTGTGCTCAGACTGTAGCCGCTTCACTGTTACAGGGGAGTAAAGCAAATGGAAGGGGGACTTGCGGATGTTTTTGTACATACCCCCCCTTAAAGGTAGTGAAAGGGAACAGAACAGCTGAGCCTTGCTGCAAGCATTTTTGGCAGATCCCATCCTTGCCTTCCCCTCTCTCAATTTGGACCCTGGGCCATTGAAGTCAACAAGAGTTTTGCTGCCGACTCCAACCTAAGCCAGCAATTCCCCTTGTTTCCTAATTGACTTTTCATCAGCTCCTTTTATATAGTTAAGCTTCTCGAGTTGCCAAGGGTTCTGTCTTGGCCTTCTCCTGCCATGAGATGACACTGAAAGACTGGGTTGCCATTGAGGAAAGCTGCCACAGGCAAGCACTACTTACTGCCCCTGCCAGGAGGCTGGGCTGTGGTGGGCAGGAGTTGTCTTTCAATTTTTAGGTTATGATCACAGCATCATGTCTAAGTCAAGCTCTTTGCCATGCTTTATTAATGCAATTAAAATCTTTCACATTGCTGCCTTCTGGAGTGGCTTGGTAGGAATTTAGTATACTGCTTGAATTTTGTGGAAAGTTTTTAGGATCACAGAATACTTATTCTTTTAAGAGACACTTTAAAAAAAAATTATCCTGGTACAACACATACAGTTGCAAATCAATTCTGCTTCCCTGTCAGTAGTACTACAACCTAATGACATTTCTGGTAATGAATTTTGACATTTCAAGTCATCTTCACTAGATTCTTCCGCACATTCTGAAATACATGTAGCACTAGAGTAAATGGGACCATAGCAAAACAATGACACAAAGAAAAAACATTTAAACACAAAACCTTCTCACTTCAGAGTATCTGGTGTCTGAAAATACAAACATCTGAGCTGTTACCAACACACTCCAAAGCTCTCATTTAAATGATGTGTTCATAAAACCTTACCAGTAGGACAGGCTTCTCCCAGAACACACATTCGCACATACCAATGTACACGCAAAGCCCTGGTCCTGCACACTCAGGAAGGAGCCGAACCCCGTTCAAGGCAACAGCTGGAACACCTTTACCTGTGGAGACGAGGAGGAGTACGCAATGGACCTTCGCCATCCCGGCTCCCTCTTGCTGCAGTCATACAGACAGAGGCACACGCAAAGCGCCTTTAAGGTCTCTTCAGAGGAGGGCTGTCCTGCCTCCTGCCAGGGTGCTGGCACAATATAACCTCCGAGGTATTGGCTTACAGCACCTGTTTTTGGGAAGGACAGCTGAGGGCCGCCGCACCACCCGCTCGGAAAGAGGAGCACAATGTGTTTCACCAGTCAAGTATCTTCTGCAGTTTACAGAAGGTCATTTTTTCTAAGTGGCAATGTGATCTGTGACTTAATAAACAAATGAATATATAAATAAAGATAAGAAAGAATTATCTGTAGAGTAACAGAATATCTTGGTGATGTCTTAGAAAATTCCCGAGCTGGAGACCCAAAGCTGCACATCACCTTTTGCGATCACAGTAACTTACCAGATCTGGGATTTGGTTTCTCCAAGGGAAAACAGATTGCAGTCATTTATTTCTGATGCACCCTCATCAGCGTACAGGCTGTGTGCTGGGATGAGACCAGTTCCTCTGCTCCACAGAGAGATGACAAATCTTTGAAGAATTGAACAAATACATTCAAGAGACATCCATCTCCTTGAATCTACTGGGATTTTCAGAAGGTACTCTGTAGAGTCCCCCTCTTGAAAGCTGTTAACTAACCTAAGTAACCTGAAGTAAGAGGGCAAACCCTCCCATGGATACCTATAGACTTATTGAACTGTGAAAGGCAAATATGACTGGTTTCTATAGTAGGGCAGATCCAGTGGATTCCTTCAGGGCATGCTAGTGCTTGCTCATTATTGTCAGAAATCACCTGGAAGAGGGGTAAGAAGTGAGGTATCTGGTAATAGGTCAGCTCTTCAGGCTAGAAGAATTATATATATATATAATATATGTATGATGACCTCCTCTGAGCTTACCAGTATCACTCAGGAACAAAATCTTGAGATAGTTCCATGAAGTGCTCCACAGCATAAGAAAAGCAAGTCCATCAGTTCCTAGGGAAGGAGATGAAGTAAACAGGAAAGATGCCACTATAAACCCACGGTGCCCTGAGTGCTCTTTGCAGTTCTGGTACTCTGGTTTCATAAGGAGACTTGGAAAAGGCCCAGGAGAAAGAGAACAATGACATCCACGGTACAAACTGGCTTCCATACCTGGAACAGATAGATAGTACGAACCCTCAGTCTAGAAGAGAAGCCAGAGAGAGAAAGAGCTTTGGTAGGGTCTGTAAAATCCAAATGGTTTGCAGAAGGTAGATTTGGATTCACTCTCTGTCCCAGTGCAATAAAGGAGAGGGCACTGAGGGAAATCTACAGTTGGCAACCTTAACCAAGACACTCCTTCCCACAGTATGGCTGCAGTGGAACTCAGTGCCATGGGACTGTCTGGTTGCTAGAAGTTTATGTGTATTCAGAAAAAAATAGTTTGATAAATTAATTTTATGCTGTTAAATACATTTTAAAAAAAACCAAACCAAGAAGTCTGTCATAGAAGTCCCAGAGTCACAAGTCACAGGAGGCTGGGCAGTGTCCTGGGGAAATATTGCCTAATGCTTGAGCTGTTCTTGCGCTTTTCCCTAGGCACCTGCTGTGTAGAGACAGGACATTGCGTTAGGTGCCACAACCATTCTCACACGCTGTTCCAAATTTCCTTTTCCAGAAAACATTCCCCACAAAAATCTTTCTCAGCTTTGCCTCTGGGTGACACAAGATGTGCTTTCAGTTTCTTCTGGATACCCTTTGTGCTGTCTGCCAGCTGGTTTGGTGTTTCATGCTGGATGCCTTTACTATTATTTTAATTTATTTTTTTATTAAATGACTCCCCCTCACCCACCCCCCTCCACTAACTCAGCATTCAGGCTCTGCATTTACATTTATCCTCCAGTAAAAACCGTCCACCTACATAGTCCTGGCCTTGTTCCTGACCTGTGCCTGGGCCAGCAGCTCCCATTGTCACAGCTATCTTATTTCAAACAGGCGGCTGGCTGCTTCCAACCTTCATCCCCGGCTGGGCAGCTGCTGTCACCAGCAGAGATACAATTGCACGGAGGCACTGCAGGAATGCTGGCGATGCCCCTCCGGATCCTCTCGGGGTCTCTCAAAGCATTCCTGCCTACCCAAGGCAGGGCTGCCAGGTCTGCTCCAAAACAGATGGAGGAGAGTGTTACCATGCTTTTTGGCAGATTATAGTTTTTGGCTAACGTAAATTTCTGTTCCTCCCCCCCCCCAAAAAAAAAAGGTGTAGCTGCTTGGAATTGGCAGTATGCAGACTCTGTAGGAGCCCCAGCAAGCATGCAGCCTCAGAAACACGTTCCTCCTCCTGCAGCTGAGCTGACCGGAGAACAGCCCCCCGGAGCGGGAGCAGCCCCCCGCGCCGGCTGGAAGCCAGAGCCCACGCCGGAGGAGGCCGCGGCAGGTATTTGGAGAAGGCCTTTGGGAACTGACGGCCTGGCTGCAAGGAATGTTCGCTGGCAGAGACACAAGACTGTTTCCCTTCCCCAAAAATCAAGGCAACCTGAGCTCCTGCGGTTAAAAATGGACAGAGAAGTGAATGCTGCTTGTTGTTAGCAGGGGAACGTGACCTGTCGTGACCGAGGTGAAAAAGCAAGCGGAGGGGACGAGCTATAGCGAGTGCCTGAATTTGATCCCTTGCTAAGAAGGGTTGGCTGTTTTTTTTTTTTTGACAAATTTTTTATTCCCACACAGAAAAACCCTTGTCATGTCTTTCTCAACTACAAGCTTTCTGGCTTGGTCTGTGAGGCCCCTCCCAGACCTCAGACAAACCCCCTGCCCACTGTGCTCATGGCAGACCAGTCTCATTCATATCGATTGGGAAGAAGCAGAACTCACTGCCTGCTGAATTTCAGGCATCGTTCCTTCCATTCACACACGTACTGGGAACGAGCGCTGCGTGGGCTTCTGCCTGCTCCAGCCTGAAAGGAGTCAGCCGTGAACAAGTACTGCTGCAGGTAAGTCTCTTTGGCAGGGTGATATCATACAGACACGTTACAAGCGAGCAGAATACCTAATGCTTTTGGCAGAGTAAGGAATACTAGATTTGCACCGAAATCTTTGTCGCAGAGTTGCATGCATCGATGCCAATGCTTGACTCCAAAAAGGGGGAGGCTCCAGCGGCTGCAGGGCCTGCAGGGGGGAAGCAGAAGGGAAATAAAAAAAAAAAAAAAAAAAAAAAAAGAGGGGAAAGGAAGATTTTTCGTCGGTGAAATTAAGGGCTTAAAAGCTGAAAAGCGGTATCAGCTTTCACGTGGGGTTTTCAGCGGGCGGCTGGCGGCGCGTTGTGGCCGGCCGGCCGACGGGAAGCGCGGGGGCCAGCGCAGCTCCACTCGCCGCCACCAGGTGGCGCCCGGCGGCCACCGGCGCCAGGGCGGAACGGGGCAGTCGGTGCTCCCGAGCACTCCGGGAACCGGCGGCAGCCTTGAGGGGCGAACGGGCTGCGCCTGCCCTGCGTATTCCGGTGCTCGACGGAACGTGCTGAACACCGACACACACGCCAGCGCGCACTGGCAGGTGGGGTTTAATTCCACAAACGAAGAAATTCAGAGCTGCGGTGTTCCACGCCGAGACACACCTCAGCCATCCTGCAGATGTGTTTTATCCCCATGGATGTTTGTAGCAGATTTATTTGCTGCATATCTTTCCTTTGGTTTCTGTTACACAGGCCAAAGGAATTAAAAATGACAAAACCTCATTCAAAAGCGGTGAGCTTAACCTCTGCGGTTACAGAGCTCACACCGCGGCATAGAGGTGGTGCACATTTATCTAACCAGGAGGATGCTTCCGAAAAAAAGGACCTGAGTCTGGAAAGGAAGAGAAGGGCAATGAAAAAGGCCCACAGTCAAATAGAGAAACCACAAGCCAAAATACACAGATCAGTGGCACAAGCTATTGCAGGTGAGGGAAAACATGGCTCCTCTTTAAACCAGCATCAGCCCCCACAGCCACGCTGCTCAGACGAAAATAACACTGGCAAGGGAGACTCATTTACCCAGCTCGAGCAAGGCAGGCACAGCAGTGAGAACAGGGACTGGCAGTAACTGCAGACACAGTCGGGTGCAATGACAGGCACAAGCTGACTGGTTGCAAAGTGTCAGAGGAACTGGTAAGAAAGCTGCAGCTTCACATTGCCTTTCTGTTACAGAAACTCTGGGAAACCGGTCCTGGAGCTGGACAAAGCTGCTAAATAAAGCAGTGGTAAATCCCAGCTATCATCCCTGACAGGTTTGCTCCTAGGGCTCCTATCTGGGTGCTTCGGCGTAGCTCTGGGACCTGGGTGAGTCATGCTGGAGAGCCAAACAAGACAACGAGAGGACAAGTCCATTAGATGTGAGGTTTGCTCTGCCCTGCTCCTGTGGGCTGCTCAGTCAGCACAGCATTTGCGTGAGCCGTGCTAGAGTGGCGAGGACAGCAAAGGAACAGCTCTGCTCATCCACCCTCTCACAAAGACTTCCTTGCACAGCAGGACTCCTCAGATACTCTGCTTCTGTGGTCAGGAAAATCTCACTCATACCCCACAGAAAAACACAAAGCACAAAAGTCTGGCAGCTGACAGTAAAACTGGGCAGGGAGGGCAGCCCAGGTGTCAAAGCCACATCCTGACAGTGGAGAGACATCCAAGGCAAAGTTTAAACAAGCATTGGGCACCTGAATGCTCTCCTGGAATTGTGTGTCTCTGGAAATGGCATTATACCACCATATTATATTTTGGGTACATATTCTGATGCCGATTTGCTTTTGTAAGTATATAGCCAAGTTACTATCAGTGCAGAAAGTAGAGCCTGGCATTGCCTGACTTCTGGAAATGCATGCGTATTGTATCATAGCCCTACTCCATTTCATACAGTGGCTTTCATGAGTAGGACCACAGACAGCATTTAGCCTGAAGCTTATCTCTGGAAGTTCACATTTACATGTTTAGATATACATATCAGTTTTTAAATGCAGATGGTTCTCCATTGGAGTAACTGCAGTGCAGACTATTCAAATTCAGCTTTACAGAAAAGCAAGCTGCTTGTTCAGCTTCTATGAGGTCTGACACATTTTGGCCAGTATTCTGTAATTCAAAGGTTTCCTGAAGACATTTTGAGGGGAGCTCTACTACATAGCCAGTTGAAAGAAGAACTGGCAATGTGGGAAGTATGTTTTATTGCCTAAAAGCTGCTGCATTGGTTAGCTGCTTCTCTTATCCAGTTCACAGCAGAGGAAAAAAAGATAAAAATCACATTTTAGCTCTTAACTGACACAGGCTCTTCTCCAATTGCTGTCCCATAAGGATACAATTGACTACAACCTTTTTGCAATGTCATCACTCCCAAATACAAAAGCAATTAACTCCTGGAACATCACGGCACATTCCCCATGTAGTCCCGGCTACAGGATGAGAGCACAAGCATCCATACAGATGTCATCTGCTTCCCCTGGAGCACCCACATCGCGGTGAGAGGCAGGTGCGCCAAAGCATCCCACATCACACCTGTGGCAAGTGCAGTTGCGATAAACTTTTGTGATCCTGAGAATACCTCCATAACCCTGTGAGAGCCCCGGGATGCCTAGCTTTGAGATGCAGATTCTTTCATCGCTGGTATTAACTGGATAAACACGCAGGAACAAGTTTATTTTGTTTTTAATTCTCCAAGTAGGCTGGGTGGCAGAGCACTCTCTCCCTTCGCACACAGTGCTTCCCCTCCCTAAGCCCTTGCTGAACCCAGAAACACCTAACAGATCTCTGCAAAATATCCCTCTCACCTAGCGCTGCAGTGGTTGCCTTTAAAAAGTCAACATTTACCCCACTGTGCTATCTGAGCCATCGCAGCGTTTTAAAGCAGGAAACGCCATCCTCTACCCGTGCTGTCCATTAGCTCCCAGGGACGGGTTTCTGCTCCTGCACATGACACACTTGGATTTGTTGATGTGTGCTTTACCTGGGACTGACCTCATGCCAAAATACACATTTTTATTGCTTGCATTGGGATCTTTGCCAGCACACACACAACATTTTGTTGGTAATTAGTGGAAAATACTGACTTCTGTCATTCCTGGTGTGTAGCTGTCACCTGTCACACAACATTTATTTTGCCTCCTTGGCAGGCTGCAAGATTTTTCCATATTCCTCTTGCTCTGGACAACAGGGAACTTACAAGCTTCTGTTTATAACCGATAAAACAGAAAAACAAAAACTTGCCCTCAAGAAACACCTTCAAAGTGCTAACTGAAGTATTTAACGCCCACTTTTGGGGTACATTTTTCAGTGCGTGGTGGCTCTGGGTTCCCGCAGGAGGGCTGGGGGTCGCAGCAGCAAGGCATGTTTGGGTGGGCCTACACGCCGGCCAGAAGTCAGGAGGGGTTTCCCACTCCTCCGACAGCCCACGCCAGCTTCGTACTCGGGGTTGCACATGAAGCCAAATTCCAGATTTCCCTACTCACCAATATCTGGGATTTGACAGGAGTTGAAAACACCAGACTCAAGGCAGTTGGGGGAGTATCTTGGTAAACACACAGCACAGCAAGGGGAGCAATGTAAGCATAACACAAGCAGTGCAGGAGCAAAAGCATACCAGTAACAGCCGTGTACCAGAAATGGCATTGAAACAGAAGGCAGAGCTCCAGCTTAATGATTAAGAAAGGCTAGTTCTCCGATTAGCCTAATTTTGAAATTCATCCTCCTAGCACACAAAGGCCCATCTACACTAACCTGTCACACAGCCCTTGAGCCTGCATTGTGCTTTCAAGCAAACAGTCTGCGTTCACCTGTAAAATCTCACCGTGGGCTGAAGCGCAGCATGGCGAGTGGCTCTGTGGTGCTAGCAGCCTTCTGTGTCCAGATGACATGTGTCATTCCGTACAGCATCCAGCCAATCCATACTGCCTTCATTAAGAAACAAGAGAATACTCCATGTGACCATTTTCCTTGGTCAGTTTTCCTGGCTACTTTAGCTAATCAATTCTGAAAACGTTAAGATATTTTTCCTTCATTTTTCTGTGCCCCTGTGCACTTGCAGGTCACTGGTGAGGTACTGGAATGGGTGTTAGGAGTGGTGCTACACTGACTGTTGGCTCTCCAGGGAAGTTATCACAGCAGCAAGAGCCTCATTTCTCTGACTGCTTCTGGTGTACTCCCATTCAGTGTAATGAGGAAAAAAAAGAAAAAATAAATAAAAATCAACATGTCACTTTTTGGTACACAGACCATTGATGCCATCCAGTGGAGATCAGCTGAAAGATGATAACATTTGCACTCCTAGGTTCTTAAAATCTCTGATATAAGCAGACTAAAAAGAACCAAAGAAATGAAGAAGGAGGTCTGGGCCACTTAATTCTTTTTATGATGCAGAGGACACAATTTTCGTGTGCACTGCAAACATCCACCAGCAGACAGATTAGCTACCTTCCATCCCATCACAAACTTAACGTACCTGCAAGAAGTGGGCAATAGGGTGGGATGCCCCGCTGAACCACGCTGGCCTCTTTCAGGCCATTAAGGGAGAAGGCAACGAAGATGCCAGTACACCCACGGCGCTTCTGATCCCCACCTACCAGCAGTGACGGTCACTTGGGCAGCTCTCAGCCAGCGCTGTCGGGTGAAGCAAAGTGTTTGGTTCCCTCCACCTTTGGGAGCACGTTTGCCTCTTCAGCTGTGGAACTGAAAGGAGACTGACTGGAGCCCAGAGAAGCGTTGCGGGGGTGGGATGTTGGTAGGTCAAAGCTCACCGTTTAACTTACTCATAACAGGAGAGCTGGGTGTAGGTGCACTGGCAGATGAGTTTTCTGTTCTTATCCGACACTATTAGCGAACTGACATGACAGCTTAGGAGTGAGGCTAACCCTGATGCCAGAGCTGCAGGTGGAAGAGGAAACATTAGTGGGGGTTTTCCTCCCACCAGCGCAAGAGAAGGAGAATGTCAGATCCCTCCTAACGCTGGGAGAGATTTCCAGCCCAAGGATGGATGCAGACCATGGAACAAGCCACGCTTCCCAGGCAGTACCTCCAGCTCCTTCTTTAGTCTCCTGCACTGCCAATATCCTCACCAGGCAATGCCAAGTCGCTGCTTTGCTGTAACTTCAGACCAGACGTTCCCGACTTATATGACAGAGAGAGAACTTCAAAGCCAGCCATGGGCAGACGACAACTCTTCCTCTAATGAGAGGGCATGAAGGAGCTGTAGAGACTCAGCATTGCACCATATTTGAAATGATTAAGAATGGTGAGCATCTGGGCTGCCACACAGGACTACTGTTTGGGTTTTTTTAACAAGATTGAAAACAAAACGTATCCACTGTATTGTAACGCAATTGGAAATGATGCCTTTTCTCTGAAGGGCAAGATAATGTGTGGGTTGGGGAACTACTTCCAGAATTTCAGTTTTCTGTGAGAATGTGATTTGGCAGTGCAACTCACCTAGGGAACAGCCTGCGACAGATGCTTCGACTCCTCCACATGTACTTGCTTATTGGCCTCTGCCTACTTTTATAAAGGTGCTCAGATGGGCTTTGAGCCTCTTTTTTGTGGGGTATCCTGTGCTGCATCACATTGGTGGTGTCTAACCCACTTTGCAGCAATCTCAGTGTACCTGAATTCCAGTAGTTTACTGGAAGATGTCATGTGAGAGTTATTACCTGGTGCAAACAACCTATGTCCAGCATCATGATGCTGGAGCACATGAAAGCAATTAAAAAATTAAAAAAGCAATTAAAGGAATCTCTCACCTCCCCCTTTTTGAGAACAGAGTAGGTGCTGGAGATGAGCAGTGAGCAACAGCATCGTGTTGTGCCAAGTGCTTCTTGGTTTAGTAAGTGATCTTTCAAATAAGCTTTAGAAAACATCACCTTATAAATATTAATCTACAAAATAAGTACTTTTAACACTTTAGACAATCCTATTTGTATAACTGACACAGTTAGTAATAAGGCATGAAAAAAAAAAAGAGGCAAAGAGAAAAATCTTAGCATTCAAACTCTAGGCTTTATAGCAAGAAACAAAAATTACAGGCAACGTAGTGCTTGAAAATGAATCCTGGTTGGCTGCCAAATGTATTTTTCAAAACAATGCCTAGTTGCCTCAGGAAATACATTAATCAAAGCCTCCCAGAGGCCTAAGAACTGTTTTCTCCAATCCACTGTGGCAAAACAGCGATAAAGACCTGAATAATACAAAGAGCTACATATGTCCTCAAGATGAAATATTTACATGAGAAATAGGAAAGGATACCTAACTAAAAGCCCTTTAAAAATTATCTCGGGCAGCTTATTGACATCACTCTCAGGAGAGATCAAATCAGAAAAAATGGTACTCTGACCATGAAACCAGCAACAGACTTTAGAGAAGTTCATGAATCATGCTGTCCAAACTGAGATACAGAAGGTGGCATCAAGAAGAGTACCTCTGTGGTGTGGCCCAGATCACACAGAGAGCGAATCAGGCCAGTGTAAAGAAATGATGAGTATATGCAACGGCTCTGGAGAACAGTACAACCTGAAATGCCCACGACCAGAGGCAGAGCGTGCTGAAGAACTGAAGAAGAGTTGGATCACTTGATGTAAGGCTTCCCCCTCTCGGCACATCAGCCCAGGGTGCTCAGACTCTGTTGCAGGCAGAGCTCACAGCGCTAACCAGCCCCGTGCTGCAGAGAGGGGACCTGGGGAGATGTGCTGGAGGTGCAGGAGCAAGCCCCACACTCCACTTCTCACGCCCTGCCCTCAGGCACACGTCCTCGTCCTCGTCTGCTGCCATTTACTGACACTCTTGCTAGCATGTGACCAAAACCAAAGGCACTCCTGCCTTACATGGGTTGCTCAGCAATCGCTTTACTCCACCACGCATTTCCTAAGCCTCCTTCTCCTGCATTACATAAGCTTCCCAGGGCTGATGTGCAGTTGCTAAGCAGTAATTTTGCATGACTAAAAAAGAAATCCGTGATTGCTAGGTTCACTAAATGTTTTTTTCCCCATATTGCAATGTAATTATAACAACGAAAACATTGCAGAACATTAATCAGCATGCAAAAATTAGGTCAGGAACAGAATGAGTATATCATAGATGCCTTTTAGAAGCCTTTACTTCTTCCTTTGCCATTGGAGGGGAAAGGGCAGGAAAAATTTGGTATTGCATAAAATCATAAATAACAGGGTTTTCCATCCTGTCAGCTAGTCTGGCATAAACGGAAGTTTGCCTTCTGAGACAAGCATGCAGCTTGCTTCCCTTACCCCAGAGCTCTCCAAAAACCTGTGTATGGCCTCAACAGGCAGCACTTTTCCCTCTGCCCTGCGCTCCAAAATGGGAACAGCGACACATCCCTCCGGCAGGGAGCTGGAGGCAGACGCGGCCCCCATCCAGGGAAGGAGCCCTGCCACCAGGCGAGGGACATGGGGAGCACGTGCTGCTCTCCCGAGGGGTGTCCCACGTGCCACGCGTAGCAAGTCCAACGCACCACACAGATGCCAGGCTGCTGCACATCACTGCGGGTCTCCCGGCAAGCGGGCCTGGACCAAGGGGCTCCTTGCCCAGCCTGTCTCCACCCAGGACATCTTTTGCACTGAGCTACAGAGGCTTGGCCTGGCTGATAAGAGGTCAGGTAACCCTGTGCTACACCACTGGGCTAATTCACTGCTGGGACATTCCTGAAATTGCTGCAAGATTTTTTTGCCTTTTTTCCTTTTCATCCTAAAGCTCCTAATTATGCCTCCAAGCACTGTCCTAAATAGTTTTTTTCCCCCCAAGAGCTGTGATATGTAATTTTTGCTAGACATAAAAATCTGACAGTTTTTCACTGCCTCCATAATTTTTACTAATCTTGCCTTCCTTTATCCTTGTTGAAGACCTCCTTTCCCTCACAATCTGTGCAAGTTCCTTGACTGCCACCAACTCATACTTCTTGCTAGTGCCTCTCATTTCTTTCTTAGAAGCCCGAGGAAGAAGTTTTCCTCAGTTTAAATCCTTTCTTCCCCTCTTTTTGACTGTGGCCAACTGCCTTTCAATAACACGTTGCCAGTGAGGCGGCTCCAGTGTCTGCAACCCCAGGCTGCAGCCACGTACCCCTCGGCACTGGAGACGGTAAGGTCAACTCCTGAGCTAGGGATAACATGCATTTTTCCTGGATATCAACTCCTTCAGAGATCAACTTAGTGATAGCTTTTACCTCTTACAGACCTAGGTTATTTATTGTATTGTAATTTAACTAATACAAATACTAAAAATACCAGTTTTCTGCATGTCATTAAAAAAATGAAGCTTAAATCATGTAATTAAATGCAAAGTATCTTCCTGGTCAGCAAAAAGAAGTATAAAATTCACCGCAAAGACAACATTTATTTCTACACTACCTGCTTTAATGGTTACCGCTCAGGAAAGATCAGTTTCATTAAGACAGTAGCAAAACCAAGACTAAAATGGAGACTTTGCCTAGACACTTAATGAAAAATCCCAATTAAATTGAAGAGATTTAAAAGAGTAGTCACTGGATACAGATTCCAGGGATTCAAAGTCAAGAGAGTACTTCACTGACCGCTGGGGCCCCCATCCCACCGACCTGTCCCTAACGCAACGTACAGCCTGTGTTGGAACCCCAGAGACACCTGCTCTGTGAGGGGCGGGGGGGCAGTTTGTGCCCCACAGGGTGAGCAGCGCGGTGACCAGACACTGTCAATCTTAATTGTTTGAATATTGCAATTATTTGGCATTAAACGTGTTCTGAAGCTTTATCATCACCTGGCATGCAGTTTCCTTCATATCTCATCAGAACGTGAGAATTGGGGGAAAGCAAGTGTGCTTGTGACGGCAGGGACTGCTGCCCGGCCGCTGAGCGCCACGAGTGGGTCAGACACACGCGTGTGGAACCTCGCCAGCACGGTTCAGAAAAAAACGCTCTCTCCTGACCATGGACACGATGACACAGAAGTGCTGCCACGCCAGGGAGCTGAGAACTGACTGCAGTGACAGGGCCCGAGCCAGGTGCCCTGGAAGGGAAGGCAGGAATGATGGATGGCCTGGGGACTGGGATACACAGGGCCACTAGGGTCCGAGCGAGGACTGGGATACACAGGGCCATAAGGGTCTGAGGGGTGAAGAAATACATCGCATGCTGTCAAGGCAGCGGGGGGAAGCATGGTATGTTTAGGAGAGGACTTGGAACAAGGCAGCAGTGAACATATGTGGCTGCTGGAGAGTGCAAGGCAGATGTGACTGGGAAGCATATGGGCCATTGCACTTGGGCTGGGGGCAGGGGGGCAAGGCTGTGGTCAGAGACATAATTTTCCAACTGTGTCGGTTCATTGGGATAAATGAAGTGATAATGTGCACTAATTAATACAGGAATTATAGCAGCAACCAACTTTTAGTGCTACAGAAGATTAAAAAAAACCCCAAACAAAACCTTAGATTCTTTCAAAACCTTCCCCCAGTTCTGCCCCTCCAGTAGCCCCCCAGCCGTGCTCCCCGAGTTACCAGCATGCATCCCCAGTTTCACCCTTTTCTTCGTAGGATCCTTCACTCCCCCCTTCCAGGGGAGCTGTAGCAGAGCTGCCTTCTCCCCTCTCCTGGCCAGGCACGTAAGAGAAGGGGTGGGCACAGGGAGGAACCTTAACGCTGACAGGAAGGGAGCACAGCTGGCTCTGATTGCCAGGGGATTATTCCTCCTCCTCCGGATGGTGTTTGCAGGGCAGGCCCAAGTGCTTGCGCCACAGCTGAGTGCTTTAAGTGCAAAGTGAGTGTTCTGTGATGTATTTGCATTTGAAATTCAGTGGTGTATCCATCTGCTTTGGGCAGCTACAACTGCATAATGGTAAACTGCAATTCCAGTTTGTATATATATTGTATAACTATACATATATCTATAAAATAAGTAGATGGCTTGACGATAATTTTTTGCTTTGCTTTGCTTAAGAGCTTTAAAGCATTTTTGAGAAGCACCTAATGAAGAAAGACATTTTCAAACTAAAGACGAATTTGTGGGAACCTTAGTAAAGTGTCAGGTTCCAAAGTATTTAGATCAGAATGGCTGTGTCGAAACTGCTAAAGCTCTAACTCAACTTAAGTCAGAGGTTGTTCAGGGTTGAAGCATCAATGTAAAAAAATGAAACAAACAGTATTTTTGAAACATGTTTGTTAAGTAAAAATAAATAGCTTAACGTTAGAGTTCTAAAAGCAAAATTTAATAAATTAATGTATGCATGCCAGATAAAAATACAAAATTACAATCAAAATAGCAATAATAATAAAGGAACACTGTTCAGCATTGCAGATTTCACTGCAACCACCATAAACATCATGGAGAATTACTTAAAGTAACGTTTAAAGTACACATTTTGTTTCTGTTAAAAACAAATTACTATATGATGAAAAAACTGAAAGAAACCCAAGAAGAAATCGGCCCCAAAAGTGGCAGAGAATGATATGAAATGTCAGTAAACTGCCAGAGGCTCCATTTCACGTCAGCCTTCTTTTTAGTATCAGAAACCAATTACATAGAACATAAAAGCAAATTCACAACAGGTTTACACAGAGAAACATGCTGAATTACAATCACAAACTATCCAGAACAAAGATGCTGCACCAGTTCAGTTGTTTTCTTCATGGAATGAGTCTCACCAGAACAGGGAGAACAGGGAGCAAATCATGCAATAGCTTTAGGCTTTTTGTCTTTTATTTTAACATGATAAACACCCAGGATTACTAGTACTGGAAAGTATGTGTTAACCTTTTTCAACATCAGCTGAATGGCACTACAGAAATGACAAAGAGTTCCTTCATTTTTATCCTGAATACATCGAAAGCTCTAGCAAATATGGAATTCAGCAACAAGAACCATTAAATTACTTTAAAATATTCCTTCATCCATAGAACATGGTTGCTTCCTTTTTTATTACAAAACCCCCAAAATATTCAAAATAAAATGTCTTCATTTTTTATAAGCATCTCCACCACAAGTCTCTGATAACGGATGTCATTCAACGCAGCCATTGCATCCAGCTCTGGTGCTCTCATAAGAGTTGGTCCGAAAACTATGCCCAGATTCTCTGCACTCATCAGATTTTCCTTTTCATGGAGCGTTACTCTGTAAAAAAAGGACAGTGTTTTTCACATTCCTTCCAGGCCAAACCATGCCTGGATATGCTTGAAAACCAAGGAGACTGGAAATACTCGCCTCTTCCCAAAGCCTCAGAGAGGCTGCCATTTCCAGCAGGATACATACAGAAGCACTGGGTGAAATGCTCAGAAGTTAAGAGTGCAAATGCTGTGTGGGCTTAGAGTGACTCAAATACCTCTGTCCTACCACGCACACAGACCATGTTTACTTGCAGGAGGAATCGGTACTCTGGGGCGAGGGAGGGGGCTGGGGGGTGATTTCAGACAAATCAGAACAACTTTGCTTTTGCTCTTTACAGTGGCACCACACGGAAGCCGTCCCTCCGGGGGGCAGGCTGTGCTGGTTATTAGGTTAGCAGCTTTATGGTCACTAGAGACTTTCTACTGTGCCCACCCAGGTGGGATTCTGCCCAGGTCCCCCTGGTGGCATGGCTCCACGTGGACACACCGGTCCTCTCTTGTGACTAGATGGTGATGGGGGCGAAGCACAGCTCGTGTGGATTCCCTGCCTTTAGGCACTGTGGGCTAACAGTGCTAAGCTGCACACCTGGTTCCTCTCCGAGACAAATGATGCCCTGTGGCATGTATTAAGAAAACCTGAATCATCACTTTGGGGCAGCTTTGAAACCTCCAAGGTCTCACTGTAACCTCATTTGCACCAATAAGCAGGTCATTACACGTGTGCTCCGACAGACCCGCTTCCACCCTTCCCCTTCCCGGGGCCCTCAGCAGCTGAGCCCCCAGCCCAGGGCAGCCTCCCCCGCCTGCCTCCCATCTGCCGGAGAGGAGGAGGTGGGGAGGCTGCGTTCTGCTGCCCCACAGGAATCCGACCTGTTCAAAGCTGCAGGCTGAGGCCCTGCCATGGGCAGGTTTGCAGGCCACCTCCAGAAATGTAATTTACCCAAGACTTACACCTACAGGAGATGCAACCTCTGCCAGGGCTACCGCAGAAACATGTCTGCTCAGCAAATACCAGAAGGGTCACCGCTGCCCTGCCACGATGGTCCCCAGGGTCACCGGGTGGTATTTCTTAATGTGGGCTCAGAGGGAGCTTGTGCCCTCCTGTGTGCTCAGCGTGGAGCTGAGGGTCGCACGGTGGGGGCGGCAGGGGGACAGCCTGCTGGGGTGCCCTGGCTCTGCCCGCGGCCATCGCGGCTGCCCGCAGCAGGCAGGCACAAACATGCCTGGAGCCTGAGCTTCTGCCGTGGCTTATCCTGGCGAATTGCCCCGCTCAAGGGAACAGATTTAGATGATGCAAATGTTTTCATACACACGATGGCTTCAAGAACACATAAGGATTCTCAGAAACAACTAAGAACCCAGGGACAGGGACTGAAAGGGTCTGGCTAAATTTTTTCTCTTTCCACCACTCTGGTATCCTGCATTCATGAACAAATCCTTCGGTATTAAAAAAAAATAATAAAAAATTCAAGGCTTTTTTTCTCCTTTTTTTCCCCCTCTGCCTTAATTTTTATTTTAAAACAAGTCAGATTGATTTTTCCAGGCTACTGTGCCTTCAGTCTGTAATTATCCCAAATAAAGGAGCTCTGTCTGGTTACCTGAATTCAGCAGCAGGACAACAACCTGTCGAGCACCATGTCTCTTTTTAACAAATGTATTAAAAGCAAGTTTAAAAATGAGTGGATTTTGTCACGCTTCTACCTTATCATTCACCTATACAACGTGCAAAAGCAGCTTGCTAATTAGAGCAGCAACAGCTACCCCTGAACAGGGTAAGGAAAAATTAACTTCACACTTCACAAGCAGTAAGGTGGGTTTTTTTTGCTCCTGTGTCTCTCATCCCTGTGTCTGTCCTAAAACATCCATTAGAAACACTGAAATAAATGGACAAATCAGGCAGAAACCCTGTGGCTGAATTTTGCCTGAGGCACTCAGCAGAGTCAACATATTCCTACTTCTAGAAGAACTGCAAAAGGAAAAAAACAGAAGAGAGCTGAAAATGAAGTATTTTTCTAAGGAAAGGGAATGATTCTTATATATTGACAGTAAGTTCATGTTACTTGAGAAACTAAAATGGATACCCTAACACACCACACTGATTTTTCCCCCCCTGGTTTTCTGAAAGAAAGAGAACCTGTGCTGTTGTACTGGATATTCATCTGTCAGTCTCACTCTAACAATTTTTCAGCCTACTGACCAATTTCAATTGTGTCTTGGGGAGCAGGAGAAACCTCAGACAGAATTTATGCTCCTATGGTTTTGAGAAGGCAGCGGGTGGAACAAGGGGCTCCACGCTGACAAGGAACAGCTGGCAGACCTCACCAGACCTGCAGCTGGAGGGCCAATTAACACTGTGCCTAACTGGCAGCAGCTAAAGCCTAGTGTCTGCTGTCTTTTTTAGGGTCTCAGAGACGAGCAGGGTAGACGAGTCTTGGCAGAAAAAGACATCAATCTGTAGCCACTAAGCTGTATTAGCTCCTTGCCCAGGGAGTGACTTTATTACTCCCAGAGGTATGAATGGCTTGTTTACCATTAATATTCACTGCAATCTGAAATGCAGAACAATTTCGTTGTTCGACTTTCATGTTTCAAAACTGCATTTTTTTACTTATTTCCTTCAAGTGCTTTGCAAGTGCTTTAAGTGGGATAGACCCCAGTGTTTGTGTATTCACTGCTGTGCAGACTATAATTCCCTGCCACAGTCCATCTCCACGATTTGGTGGGCCTTGCCCAGACTTTTCTGGACTTTGCTAAAAATGAGTTTGGGTTCAGAGTTCTTTCCAGCTAGTCCACCTACCTCTTCAGATGTGCCATGAGATACCGCAAGGTTTCACAGTGCGCAGGTGGCAGCAGTTTCAACGCCTCATGGAGAATTTCCAGCTGTTCATCCGGATCAGTGGTTTCTGAAACACAGATGTTCAACTGTCGCCACATGTACAGCTAGAATTCACACACAGAAAGACAACAATGGTAGCCTGAAGAGAAGACCAGGTCTCACAGCTCTGCTGAATTACTGATTCCCAGAATCTATCAAAACCTCACAGTGGAGGATTTGCCTGTGCAAAGAGGTGCTCAGAGCACTCTCAGGATGTGACTCGTTTTGGACAAAGAAAGCTCCTCAAAGCAAACTGCACTCCACCAAAAGATTCCCTGCAGGCCACTGAAAAAAGTTCCCCTGGCAATCCTTGATGACTGGACTAGTTTTGCACAAATAATCTACAGGTGCAACCCTGGGACAGCAGAAGGTACTGGGAACACTGCCATCAGCATCTTTGGCTGTATCCATACAACTTGGAAAAAGCCTTCTCCAGAGGAGCAGTAAGGCCAGCATCTGGCCCTTGTTTTCTACCCATGGCTATCACACCTTTCCAGGTGTGGCTCGTGTGACTGCTACATTGCAGAGATGCTTCAGGCAGCCAGGACGCTTGTGAGAGATGTTCCAGCTGGGCTTATTGCCATGCTGGCAGATTCAGTGTCTGCAAGGCCAGCCTCGAAGGTGGCCTTAGGATGTGTGCTTATCAGCTTATGAAAACACTCAAAAAGGACGCCTCTAGAAACAAAGGACTTCTTATTTCTAAACATTTTCATAAATCACATTCTTTCTGGCATCACAAAACCAACAGACTTAAAATGTCACTGTTAAGTACCAGGGGTTCATGCAAGACATACAAAGTGATGTGATTGGTAATGTGTGATGAAGAGGAAGCATTCCTGGTGACAAAGGCAATGAAAAATATAACCATGATCACGTAGCACCTTGCAGTCATGTCGTGCATGCAGTACATATTTACTCCTGCGATCCCTACTAAATAGGGCATGCAGGGTAAAAGCTGATGGGACAGCTATTAAATGAACAGGCAAGTACTGCACAAAAAGGAGAAGAAAAGGTTGAAAATGAGAATCAGGAGAAAAAACCTGTGACACTTACTTGCAGACTCCATAAACTTTGGGTAGGCATCATACGTGATGAGTGGAATTGGCAAATCCCTGAAGTACAGTTTAAGTGCACCAGTGATAATATTGATATCTTCATACATATTCACAGAAATATCAGCTTTTTCCCCATCTGTGTGGAAAAGGCACTGACATTAAAGCCTTGGAAATGTAAACAGATGTAAAACAGCACTCGCAAGAAAAATAATAACTCGCTTAAGCAAACATTATTAAAAAGGACACAACTACAGATGTTGGCCTTTATAAGCAAAACAGAGAGTTACTGGCTTGTGAAGTTCATACTTTCAGGATGAAAACCTCAACCATTTTTACAAGGAAACCTATCCTTTCTGCATTTAAAATGATTACAAAAAACCGCAGGTTTTCTTGGGGGGAAAAACCTGCCTACCTGATCTAGCAGTATCTATCTTGCATTAATGCGTGGGAGTTTAGCTATTTCTGAACATAGTGCATTGCCAAACAACACATTTGTCAGCAACGAAGGAGAAATCAGGGGAGTCTGGGATAAAAACCTTAAAGAAAGAAAACCAGCTTAGTCCCCAGCCTCCTTACTTTACAGGATAAACATGTGTTCACCATTTAGCTCCAGCATACTACCTACTCCTGACCACAGTGGACACAGATCCAGAACTTGGCTTCTCCAGTGCATCCCCACCCTGCTAACGCTGCAGAAGAGACAGATGTTGTCTGAGTAGGTCCAGTTCTCCAGAGAAACATGAGGGAGAGTTTCCAGCATGGATTTTGGCCTCGATTCCTACTGCGACAGGGGGACTGCAGCTGGAAAGCCTTTAATTTTCCCATTGCCTTTTCTCAGAGAGAAGGGTTTGTTCTCACTGACGTTCTTACAGACTGTAATAATTCAAACTTTGTTTGCACTATTGTATTCATCTTATTATTTTGGAGCTTTCATCCAGAAAGATGGATTTCAGTTGCACAGCCCTCTTAAGGTACTTTACCACTTGCCCTCTATCCCTCCCCCACCCCCCTGAGCGTAGTTTTACTTGCAAACTAGGGCAGTAGTTCAGAAAGCTTTGTCCTTTTCCATGCACATCATTACTGAAGCACAGACACTGATAGAAGGAGAAAAGTGGATTTTGGTCGTAAAGGCCAAAGTGAAGCTGATAAGCATTTCTGATGGGAAGACTCCTCTTCTGCTAGCACAGCCGCCGGACTCCTTCAGACCCCTGATGCAGTGGAGCATGAGACAGACCAAGGCTGTGTAGAAAAATTGTGTATATTTAATACATCAGCACAAAGTTCCAGCATGCAGGAAAGACCGTACCTCTGTCAAATGCCATTTTGACATCTTCAATAAGATCACTAAATCCTGATACTCTGTATAGTCCTTCAGAATTAAGACCTGCAATGAACATTTTAACAAGACCAAAATTAATCTTGATTTTAGTTTCCTTCCACCCAGTTCTTCCTTTGCCAAGTTCTTCATTTAAGGCAGAAAAAGAAGACACATTTTAAAAGCCTTATGAGGCTTTTCTTTCAGAATGAAATCTTATCCTGGCCTTTTAACCCTGACCCTTGCATTAGCAGCACCGAATTCTGTTTACGCAAATGATTTCAGACCTGAAGAAACAAATTAAACCTATTACAACCAATTTAAAAATAACATGCTTGACGTTCAGTCATTATTTCAGAATGAAAACAAATACTCTAATTCTAGAAAAGGATACTTGGTGTGGGCTAAGGGAACTAGCAAGAGGGAACACATCAATACTAACTGCCTTTGTTTTAGCACGTTCACTTATTTTTAAAATAAAAATATTAAAGGAAAGGTAGGTGCCAATATATAACTGTAAAGCAGTGATTGTCCATTAAGCATTTTCTAGCAGAACCTATAAAAATTATAAATGGGCATGAACCATGAAACAATGCAAAGTGTAATATTAGCTGTGCAGGGTAATTGGCAGTCATAAAATGTCTTGTGCAAATCTGTTTTGAGCAATCATACATTCCGCAGAAATCCAGATGACCCAGATCAATCTAAACGGATTATCAGTAAAGCAACGAAAGCCCATTAACTATGCCTTACCTCTAGATTCAATTTCCCTAATGCACATATCTACTACCATTGGTCTCTTAGTGAAGTGTGCTTTTACTAGCGTTGTAAGGTCACAGCTGTACACTTTTTTGACATGCTTCAGGTCTGGCTTGCAGTCATTTGGGACCATCTTGGAACATTGCTTGTGCACATTTAAACCACAATCTGAGAGAAAAATGAAAATATGATTAGGCTGGTGTTTGGTGAAAACGTATCCCAAGGTCAGTACTGCGCAGTACACGTCTCCTGCGGGATCTGACCTGATCTCACAGCTACTGCTTCTGTTGAGACCCCTTACCCATCGAATGTGTGAGGTAGGGACAGACCTGAACTAAGATTTTCTACCCAAGGCATTTCTTCTGTCCCTGGAAGATCTAACACAAAGCGACAGACTTTCCATATGGTTTTTTGAATCAGGGTCTCAGAGTCAACTACGTTCCCCACCACTATTGCAGATGTTGCTACCATGATCTAAATCTTCCTCCCAAGTTGCTGCAGATCTAACACAGCTTTAACGTAGTCCTGGATTGTGGCACTGCAGACACCTCCTGGGGGAGATGAAGGTCGGGACTGGGTTTCAGAGGCGGCAGCCCCTCCGCAGTGTGCACTGGCGAGGCAGCCCCCAGACCCGAACCACTTCGGGGACCCCCACCCTCCTGCCAGGGGTGGCAGCCCATGTTGGTGCTGCTCATAGCAGGGTCTGTTCCCCAGCTCTGAGGAAAGCTGAGAAACAGGCACCTGGGTCACCAAGCTGGTGGGTGGTGACAGCAATTCTGACACCGTTTCACAGGGTGTTTCTGAAACAAAGTGTTGGCAGGCAGCAAAACAATGCTATTGACTTTGAAAAGGTCTCAGGAAAAAACTGTCCTTTTTTTTTTTTAAACATAAACAACCCCACAGCTTTATTGTAAACATACTGAGAAAGAGGTTCAGTTTAAGTGAAACTTACTTGAAATCAGATTATAGAAAAGTATTCTGCCTAAAAAACACTCAGGGTTTTGGATGGAAAAATCTCAGGAAACAGCACCAATAATAGGATGAAGACTGTGATCAACACGAGCAGGCAGCAGGCCTGCCACTGCCCCCAGTAATTCTGCTGTCACTGCCACTTCTGCCTTCCACCAGACTCACAGGTGCTTGCGAGGAAAGAGCAACCGGCAGGAGAGGCAGCACCTCGCAGCCAGGGTGTTTGCCATGCAGTACGCACGGAGACTCCAGTTCTGCAAGCATTTCTGTACCTCACTGCATTGCCATTTGCGAGTCCCCTGGATTTCTGCAGAATTAAGGGATGCAGGAGCTTGAAGGATCAATGCCTTGACGAAAATTTGTAATTTCCTCTCCCACTGCAGTACTGAGTATCTGTCTATCCCCTTCGTATTTCATTCCTGATGATTTTGCCAATACTTGCATTTTCATTAATGCCCCATAGATTATTTGACTTTGCTCTTTCCAAAACAGTAAACCCCAGAACTCATCGCCAAGTTTAATTTCCACTAAGTCAGCTGCAGCCTGCTGCTAAAAGCACTTTGTTTACTTAACAGGCCTGTAAAGCAACCAGCTTTGTCACTTAGGATCCTCTGTAAAACTTCCAATCTCTGATTGCAATTAAAGTTCGGCATGTCACCTTCAATCAGTCAAAACTTGCACAGACCCTGACCCAGATGAAATGGCTGATTAAAATTCTCTTTAGCTATTTCTGTGCAGGAGTGACTCCCTGCCCTGCCAGGAGCAGTTAATGCACAAGACGGAGAGCTGCGAATGCCCAATTTCCCACCTGCTTGCGATTTCGTGCTGCGAACCCCCCTGGGGCAGAGCTGTGCCATGCAGCACCCAGCGCCCTGCCCACGGGCTGCACCACGAGGCCACCCCAGCGGCTGGCTCTGTCCCACAGCCCTCTTCTGGGTTCGCCCCAGGAGCTGCACATTACCGTGGGCTGTCCTGGAGCCCCAGGCACCTGCTGTCCCTCCAAGCGTGAAGTTCTCTTTGGTCACTTGGGTTCCTCCAGTGTTCGCTTAGTTGCCTCATTTGTGACAGAGAGGAACTAGTAACAGCCAAAGCACTTGCTTTCACCAGAACACTGATTTATACTCCGCATTTAATCAGGGGTTTTAAGACCCCAAATCAGAAGGTGCATGACTACGTGATCTCTTTGATGCACAGCATCTGCCACACCTGTGGGTGTGGAACAAAGCAGCTCTGAGCACGCCAGCCAGCGCAGGCCAGGGGAGCTCTCCACCTACACTTCAAATGTCTATGCCCAGTGCTGCATTTTGCCTGAACTTTGAAAAACCAGGTCCCTCTGTGCTTTAAATAGGGAATCCAAATTCACTGGAAACGTGTGACCTGAACCCTTCAGTGCCTCATGCTTCAGCTGTAACACGGGAAGGAGAAGCTGTTCTTGCCTCCCCTGGGTCTTGCAGAAACAAGTCATTAAATGTTTGTGGAAACGCACGGGGGAAAAAACCTTACATCTCCAGTGTAAGGTCTGAATTCTGCGCCTTTAATAAGACCAGCACTTTTAACGACAAGAAGACAAAACACCGGATAGGTGCTATTAAGCAAGCTCTGCTTTCAGAATAAAGACAAAGTTGTGGAGTAAAAATCATACATAGTCAAATTAATTGGAGGCAATATCTTAACAAACACACAGAAGGGAAGCAAATTAACACTACACGGGAAATCTTAATTCTTGATTTATTTTGAAACGTCAACTTTGCAATAATAGTACTTACAAATTCAAATATAATTATTATACACAGAATTCCTAGAACTCCTGCATGAAGCACCTATTCCAACATGTGTGAAATGCTCTAGTATGTCTGTCAAAAGTGATGCCTAGAAGACTGGAATAGTAGTGTCTCGCTCATGAGGCCTCATAGGCGATTTTGTGAGTGCAAATTAGCTGCTTCACACAAACAGCAATATAGCCCAGAGTCATGTTTCTGGGAATCCAAGGATAATTAAGACTAAAATATATTTAAAAAAAAAAAAAAAAAAAGGAAAAATGTGCTTCCAAGTATCTTACACTTGACTTCAAACAATTATCGCATTCACTGAGATCATCCTAACTATATTTATATACAAGAAAGTTTCATTTCATTAAAGTATCTAACTTACAGAGATGTTTTTAATGTGAAAACCTTGCTTCTGAAAATAATTGTTATTGCTAATCCCATAGATTCAAATGGGCTTTGGATCTGACCTCATTAATATCAGAAAAATAATTACAAATGCAAAAGTCAGTGTTTCTTCTCTCTCATTTGTTTAGATTTTATGTACCAGTTCACTGCTTAAGGGCTTACAAACACTCCCGAGAAACACTTAAAACCTCGAAATACTTCAGATACCTAATGCTCAGGAAATGCATGAGCACTACATTCAATATTATTGGGCTTTGCAGTGTTCTCCTAACAATCAAGGCTCTTTGCCTCTTTTGTAAGCGTAGGAAATCACCTTACTTTAGCAATTCCGCATCAATAAATACTTCTAGGAGACTTCAGTGAATTTGGAACAGAAAACCTGTATTTTTTCCAATAAAGAAGCTGAAACTCACCAACGCTTTGCTTCCTACCAGGTGGGCCCCTCTCCCCAGCTAACAATACTTCACGGAAGCAGAACAGCCACATCTTAGTCACTGGTCTCTGGTTCAGTTGGTAACTTAGGATGAAGGATGATGCCTTGCTAACTCCAACAAGGTAAAAAGCACAATGGCAGGACGTCAGCCTTCCTCTCCACAGAGCACTGGGAACGTGCCAGCCTTTAACTATACTCTGCTTACTTGCTAGTACTAAAAGACAGGAATTATGCTGCAAATTGCATATCATTAAATAAAAATGCCCTCTGTTCTCACTGCAGATGCTTCATGAAAGCTTCAAACCCCATCATTTTAGAATCAGCTAGGAAGGAATGAGAAAGCTGAGTCCTGAATCTCTCCATGTGGTGAAATCTTAGGACTGCCTGCCTTGTTTGCACATGAGCTTCACTATTTCGCTGGGTTTGTTAAGACCAAGGGGATTCTCTTGATTTCAGATTTAGGGTCTATTTAATTTTGGTTATATCAAAATAAATCCAGAACAGCTAAGTTGGCATTAGCAGCTTTACCTCGGTTCTAAAGTAACCAGGAGCCTTATCCATTTCTTACAGAAGTTCATCAGAGCTTACCTGCTAGCTGGCTATACAAACTGGTGAGGAGCTGAAGAAAAATCCCCCTAAAGCACTGTATCTGCTGATAACTCCTATAATAATACAGGGCAGATTTAAAAGATGCAGTCATGAACCCCTGCAGCTCAATAGGAAAACTTCTCCTGACTTCAGTTAATCAGAATTTCACCTTATACAGGGATGATTGCTCAGGACTAGAATTGTAAGTCGTGCTTACTACTCCTTTTTACAGTGCTATCAAACTGTGGCCACCTTTCAAATACACCAAATGTGAAATTCAAGGCTTTATAGGAAGTTTGGAAATTTAGAAAAAAAAGTAATTGTAGATGACAGGTTTAAAAAAGTCTGCAATAAGCTGCCCTGACTCTAATGGCATATTGATCTAAGAGTTCAGGTAGGCTGTGACATTACTTCTGTGAGAGGTATTAAATTTAAAACCAGCCTGACAACAGTTTCCTATGATGCCTACGAAAAATGCTTGGTAACGTTTTAGAAACAGCTAATACTGATGCTAGTCCACTGGGCTGAAAGAACAAATAACATGTTCATATTAATGCCTGAGCAGAGCCAAAGATACATGTACATTAATACCGCCCCACGAGCACACATTATAAATATTTGCACAGACTAAAATATACTTAGCTGTTGCTTTTTGTTATGCTGATTTGACTTTAGCCAGTTTTAGCTTTCCTTTCGTTTATGATTTACTGGCTAATATGGCTGCTGATCACGCACCATTAGAACAATACTGTATGCTACATACATCACTCTAATTATATTTTTCAATTATCACAAAGAAAAGGTATGCATTTTGTCACTCTGAGGAGCTAAAAGGTAGATTTACATTACCTGCAAAGAGTTCTGAAAGGCTCTTCAGAGGTTTATGGTAAGCGTGGGAGGGTGGGAAGCGCAGGTCTGCTGTGGTACGTGCCAGGTGGGATAACACCCCTACCTTCGGCATGCCGACATGCAAAGACAACAGGTTCTATGCAGGCACAAAATACCGGCATTGTTACTTTTGCAAGGGTGAAAAGGTTAGAAAGGAATTTGCTCTCATACATCAATCACGAGCTAGTAGCTTTCCTTTAATAATTTAATGCTTTTTTCTGTAGCAGAGGAAGCAATGTTTTCTGTTCCCTCAGATGCAGTGTGTGAACAAGCGTGTGAACGCAGCAACCCCGCTGGCCCTGCGTGCTGCACTTTTTGCTTCCAAGCACAGGGCGGGGGGGTGCTGTGAACGTCTGCCCTCCCCCTCCTCGGCAGAGCTGTTCCAGCCCGGGTGGCCATGCTGATGCTGCTACACTGCCTTACGTGCATGCCATTTGTTAACGTGCAATGCACATCTGGAAGCAACCTTGGTTCCGCCAGAGCCATAAGCCACTTTATTAAGCAGCGCTGCGGCAAAAAATTGCTTCCAAACACACATGTATGCTCCCCCAAGCCTGCTTTCATCCATACTACCACATCATGCACTATAGGGTACATTATTCTTTAGGAAAGAATTTTTAGAGGGCAGCTAGTTACTCGGCAACAAAATTGCCTAATACTACAGAAAAATCAGGGCTTATGAAATTAGAAAAAAGCCCATCGAGCAAGCCAATCTCCCCTTATCCCAAATCAAAAGGATATATATATAGAGATATATATCCCGGCCTCCAAAAGCTTGACACGTTTGATGATGACGGTTTGATTTTATGGAAGTCTTGAAAGATCAAAGTCAGTTTGTTCAAAAACTTCCCTGGCTTCTGGCCACGACACCTGCCTACCTTCTCAACAGCTCCCCTGACGGGCCGCTGGCTTGCTCAAGGCTTCCAGGTCTGTGTGGGCTTGGAGATAAAGCTGCTTTTAGGACTCACAGTTTCAAGAACATATAGCTCCAGAATAGCTTCCCCATGGGAACAGCTCTGAAGCAAGGCTCTGTTGCCTGATTAGCATTTCAAAATTTTGGAGCTCATTCCTTGCAGGAACACCATCAGATCCTGAGCTGGTGGAACAGCCCGTCAGGCAGCACGCATTTCTCCTCCAGCAGCATCACCACCTGCCCGGGGTGGGCAGGGACTGTCCTCCAACCAGTCCTCTTCTCACGGCCCTGACCTCTGTGGCTTTGCTTTGCTCTAGTTCCCTTTTTGGGCTGCCTGTCCGTGTCCTGCATAGTCGGGGAAACTAGCAGATCCTGGGTGCACATCTCAGAAGAAACTTGGATGCATTTTTAAGGTACAAGTGTGAGTAGAATGGGAGCTTATCACGACCGAGGCATGCCAGATACCTCAAGAGCAGACAATACAATGAGCACATCTTGCCTTCCCCTTTGCTGAGCCACATCACTAGACCATCAGCCATTCTTCCAGGCACTAAAAGCATGAGCCCTGTACCTGCAGAACTAATGCCTAAGGATGGGCAGTCCCCTTTGTGTTCTCCTTCATCCTTGACACACCAGTGGAGCAACTCAGGGCTGTCCAACGCCAGGGATTCAATAGCAAGGCAAAACAAAAAAGCAAACGAAATGGGGCAGTTGTATGTTTTTTCAATTGCTGGAGAAAGAAACAGATGAAATGGGGAAATTAAACACTTCAGTGGTAATTCACAAAACAATCCTGCTTTGAGACTGTACTTCAACTTTTCTGAAAACGTACTCCTGGGGCTTACTGTGGTTAGGGCTGGCAGCAATACAGCTTGGCCTCAGCCAGTGGCAGCTGGTTGCCTCCACACTGATAGTTCAGCTGCAACTTTATTTCTACCAGTTCTTTAGAGCAAAGTTATCTACTCCAAGGAAAGCAAAAATAACCGCTACATGGGTGGGAGGCTGAGATAGTTCAGAGCAAATCAAGGCAGCAGAGATGTTGCTTCATGTACAGCCTCAGACAGCGGTGCTGCCTGGTGTTAAAAGGAGCAGCCCAAAATGCTATCAAAAGCATCCAGTGAAATACAGTCCAAAAAATTACCTTTCCTTTAAGACAAGCTAACTGATGCTCTTAAACCAGACTGTTCCAAAAAAAAAAAAAAATCTTCTGATTAAATCACTTAAGGACTATAAGCGAAAGGGTACAGAGGAAGGATGAGATTATACAGTAACTTGAACAGTTCTGATGGGCTGGGAAAGGGGACAGGACATACACAGCAGCTTTAATAGTCTGCTTGTCTACAAGTCTACTTGGGTAGTACACTAACAGCACCATTAATGCCATCCTTTAGTCTCTGAGAACACACACTGTTCTCTGTTAATGCTACTGAGTATTACGTGTTTGCATAATTCATAAAATTAACTCCCTGGTTCATATCTGCAAATTTTCTTTGGATATTGTTATAGTTTCTCTCCTGAAAACATTCTGGGCAATGGGATGAGCCCTGTGAGCATGGAGGAGCCTTATACAGGAGGAATGTAATTAGGAATACATTTTTTTTTTAAGTTCATGCATTGGATTTTGAGCCGGGGTAAACTCTTATGTCTTCATTAGCTTCTGCTCAGTTTCAGTGTTTACACAAGCTGGTGGCATTATAATTTCAAACACTTCTTCAGTCATTTCTACTTATGGCAAAAGCCTGCAGGAAAGCATGTTGGAGATGGAGCACTCTGTCAGAAAAGGCAGATTCCTTGCATACAGATAATCTTCATCTCACAAAAATTTTAAGGGTCTGTGGCTAGGATGCAAAAACTGGAAGCATGACCCTCTGAGGCAGTAGGGCAGATGCCTATTATAAGGACTGATTCTAAGGGAGCAAATCTGTCTTTAAAGAAATTGATGAAATAAAGATCAAATTTGAGAGAATAACATTTAAGGAAAAAGAAATTATTCCTGTTTTGCTGGATATACCTCCAGCGGAAGTCAGACTACAAAGTAAGTCCACCAATTCATTTCCTACATGATCTAAATCTTGGACATCACCCTAAGTCTCAATGCTGAAAGACAAAGTCTTGTCATGTGTGGCAGCTTGCATTAATGCAAAAACCTTTGTAGTCAAGATGACAGCTAGCATCTTACTTCAACCAATAACCACCCTTCAGGTGGCAAACATGGTGCCTACATTTACCCCTTATCTTTACGAAAGGCCACATACTCCTCCTTCTTTGCCTGCCCCAAAACCCGAACAAGGGTAAGCTAGGGAGAATCATCTTCTAGGAGTTAATCATACAGGACTGTACCTGATAAGATACTGAACACACTCAAGGCTGTATTTTGGCAGAGAGGGACACATTCAGTCATGCTGGACTGCAACAAAGCATGAGTCAAGGCAGTTCAAGTTGCTAAGGCATCCTTGCCGGTTGCTATGGCATGTGTGCTGTTATGAATGGTTAGTTCTGGTTTATTATTTTTCAAAGGATTGCCTTAGTTTCTGTAACAAACTAATCTATCAGCCATTAGAAACATGGCTTTTTCCATTAGATGTTTCCATTTCCATTAGAAACATCCACTTTTTCCTCCGGCTCCTCCTCCTTTCTGAAATGGGTGACATTTATCTTTGTTGTCCAGTCTTGGACTGTCCCACACTTATCTTCTTGGATGTTTTTGTGCTTCTGCAAAGAAGAGGATTTTAAATGGTTGAGAATAGCCCATGCAGTAATCCATTTGTATCTGTTAAACTTATCACTTTGGTACAGCAAATACGAGTCCAGACTCCTCTTGAGATGTGCAACTGTTTGCTATAAAAAGCAAATGCTTTAAAAAGTATAAAATTGCATATGATCAGTGCCGTTTCGCTTATAGGTATTTTCAATAAAATGATTATACAGACCACCAAACAGATTTTGTGCGCTTCCCTGGAGTGGCATCAAACCCCATTTGAATGCAAGTGGGCTGCCTCCTGCTAAAAGCTGTAATTTTTTTGAAGTACAAACCCACTCTGAAAAGCAATGGCCTCATGTGGCTCCTTGTTTACTGTGCCTCATTGTTTCCATATTAAAATGGCTCAGTTCAGAAGCAAAATGATTACTTTTTTTTTTTTTTTCCCCTCCTGGAAAGACACCCCCACTCTGAGACCCGCATAAACTCAGCCAAATTCACAGCACTCAAATCTGAGCTCTTCCGCACTAGTACATTAACACTGCTTACACAGGTCCTCGCTATGTGTCTGCACGCCTCTGACTTGCCCAGATTTGTGCAGCCTCTGGCTCTGAGGGCTTGCACAGCCACAGGTGATAGAAGCAGACAGCCACTGCTGAAAGTGAGGCGTAGGCAAGGCAGACTGGGGACCGCCTGAGCCTGTCCTGCCGTCTCCATGTCCACACGGCTCTGCCTGGAGTCCCTCTCCTCTACCCACCTGCTGATGTATATGAAATTTATGCGAACAAAGTCACCTGGGAAGGCCCTAGTTCTCTGTCAGCTACGGCTGAGATGGCTAAAAGCTAGCCTTGCGGTGAGGGCAGGGCAAGTGCAGTGGGTTGGCTGCAACGTGTGCCCCCTTGGGAAAGCCGAACTCTCCTGCTCCTCAACCCCAAGCAAGCCACGCAGGACACACTGCAGCAACCAGATCCACCAGGCTGCAGAAGCGCCGCTCGGCAGCCTCGCCACCACACAGCTCCTCACCTGCTCCTCCTCACACCCTGGCTGATGCTGCTGCACATCAGCAGCTTGCTTGGCTGTGCCCAATGACCCCGAGCCTGAAAAACCTCAGCATCCCCCTGCCCCAACACCTTGCTGACACTTCAGCAAGCAAGTGCATGTATTTTATATTTTAATATAGAAGTAAGATCACAGAAATTACTAGAAGCTACCAACAGCGATATGAAACCTTACACAAGACAGAAAGCCCTAATTATAGTTTCTAAACCTATGAAGTCATCTAATACACATATGTTCCTCTACACTGCAAGGAGCAAAAAGGAGACATACAGTACTTACTACCATCCTCATAAGGAGGAAAGAAAACCAGACTTTGGAAGCCTTTAGAAATTCATAATTTACAAAAATCTGCACAAAACCAGAAAATCAGCTCCACTTCAGTTAAAAAAAAAGGAGGGGGCGGGGCGCAGTACAAAGTCATAAGCACTTCAGGTTTAATTACAAAAGCAATATTATTTGTTCATTCCACAGTGCCACGCAGCATTGCAAGCCTCCACTTGCTTCACAAACTCACTGTTTGTTTTTATTGATTTTCTGGATTAAAGTTACTTAACATAAATCTGAAAAGTAATTTATATTTCTCCTAGATGCCAAAACTGAGGAATCTACCTTAGGTGAGGAAGGAAGATGGCACACTCACTGGCTCATGTGTCATCAAAAAATGACTACTTAAATCAGAAAACGATTCAAGAAGAAAATAAGGCTTCCTCTTTCTCTTCTAGCACTGTACACACTGTGGAAAATCAACAGCAGTAAAAAGTACTAAAAATCTTCATTCATAAGTGAAGGACACGGCTGCAACCCCAAATACTTGGTAGGGGCAAAATACTGCGAAAGGAAACACCATTTTAACATAAACATTTCTTAAAACAGAGCTGTACTCTCCAGCACATCCTGGACAGTGCAGAGGCTATTGATAACAACAGAATATTGCATTCAAATAATTATGGGGAAGCATTTTAAAATATTTCAATCCTATTTGGCTATAAATTAAGTTTTACATTATTTTACAGGTCTGTGATAGAAAGCCCTCTTATTTGCTTGAGACAAGACTTCGGAAAGCTTCAGACAGAGCAGATTTTCTTAAATTAGCTTGAAAATACAGTTTCCAGGGCAACATACGCAGGTCTTCATACATCAACATTTCTTTTCATCATTTTTATAAACGTGGTTGCTTGCTAGAATGTCATAAAATACTTTTAAATACAGTAAACTATTTTGATCACTTTGATCCTTTTCTTTTTTTCCTTGGAAAAAGCTGACTGCCCTTTCTTTTCAGAAGAACCATATCAATAAAACCGTCAAACTGTTTTACTTCAGAGGCTTTATCCCAGAAATGCCTGCAGTGACACCCATGCGTAATACATTTCTACCAGCACCTGATTGCTTATGTAACATTTCAGTACGCATCCCTTATTCATCATTCCTTTTCTTCCTTATTGGTTTGCAAGTTGGGGAGACGACTTCGGTCTACAGCACGCTGGGAGTCTGCGGGCTTATACATAAAATTAACCTGAATGCCTGTTCCACCACAACAATGTGAAATTTGCTGATGCCCACCCTGCATATCAAAAACCTCTGTGAGTTTCTCGCACCTACCAACCATACAAGTGGTATAAAAGAAATAAAGCTAACAACGCACCTACCTATTTCCTCCTCCATTCCAAAAAGGGGGAAAAAAATAAACCCCTCAATGATGGTTATCGTTTCCCCCCCGTGAAGGCTCAAGAGGTACTCTGCGTCACTGCAGTGACATTACTGAAACAAGTACCTGAAACCACGAGCAGCAGAGCGGGTATGTTTCCTTCTTTGATTTTAACAGGGGCCAGATGGGACCCTCGCCACACGGCGTTACGGTGGAGCAGGCAGCACATTAAACAGTTGCAACATTAGGACTGTCTTAGGAAAAGAATACTGAACGACTGTTACCTGCACATTTTACTCCCTGAGCAATGAGGCCCCACATAAAGTTGGCGCAGTATTCACACCAGTGCGGGCCCCTGAACGTGTGCACCTGGAAGACAGTAGCAGAAAGGCAAGTTACAGAAAGCGACCCAACTGTTTCACAGACAGCAATAGCAATGTGTCTAAACAAGGCAGCATTCTTCTTCTTCGAAGGCACCACATGCAGCCACTGGAAGCGTCCCTTTGTCACCACAGGAAGGGAAGAAGGAAACCTAAGAAATATTTAACTGCCAAGATTTTTGCAGACCTATGGGATAACAGGAGCTCTCCGTTCCAAGCCAACCAGAGCAGCAGAACCGGGTCTGTGGGGGTCTGCCCCCAGACCCTGTGGGGCAGAGGAGCAATGGCAGGTTGCAGCCCTTCTCCTGCCTCTCGGCATCCCTCCATCTGGGCAGGATTTTAGCTACGAGGTGAAGTTTTTGCAGCGGCCGTGCAAGAGCTCACCTCTCAATTTAAAACAGCTTCTCCTTTGCCCTTCCCTCCATAAGGTGCTGTGTGAAACGCGTGGGGGGCTGCAAGATTTCGCCTTTGGCAGAAGGAGTCCTGCCAGGCAAAAATACCAGTGCTTCACAGAAATACTCCACGCTCGCTTAGGGACTTTCCAGTTTAGAATAACTCTAAAAGGAAATTAATTCTCTTCAAACTAATGCTTCATATTGAAAATCCAAACGATTCTAGTAAATGGAAAAAAGAATCCACTGAACCAGGAAAAAATTCAAAGCTAAAGAAGAAAATAACCCAATGCTGCTTTCAATCCCGTCTCACACGCTTGTTACAAATCCTGCAGCCACCATTGGCTGCTTCTGATTTTATTCTGGTAAAGTTCCTGCTGTAGGAAACCACAGGATTCTTTACAGAGAAAACCACTGCCTCCTCAACCAGCATAGCAGGCTTCCAGCCTCTCCTCAGAACAGACAGGCTGACAAAAAACCCAGGAACAGAAGATCATGAAGAAATGAAATTTGCAGTGAAATGCAGTAGCAGTGCTTTAGGCTGAAGTGTCTTGGTCCCCCAGCACGGCTGGGTGGTGATCGGAGCGGGCAGCACCCGCAGGCCCGCGCTGCCCGGCGCCCACGCAGGGCTCGGCTCAACACCAGCAGCACGCCATGCGGCCTGGCCGAGGCGGCGAGCACTCCCTGCCCCACCAGTGTCAGCGGCAGCTGGATTCCAGTGACAAGTGACAACCCAGAGCAGCGCTGAGCAGTTCAGACCACATTTGGCTACGGGGAGGTCTGGGGCCTCCCAGGCACCTGCTGCCCATGAGGCAGCAGTAAGGTGGATCGCTGTGTTGGTTGGGAAAGTTACTCCTGAAGTCACCAAGGAATTCATGTGTGTGTCCGTGCTAAACTCGGCTTATCATCACCTCCAGCCCTGCACTGCTGAGCACCTCTGAGGGAAGCGTAATGGCGCACAGTGCCACACTCCCCGGTGCCGGCACAGGCTGCCGCCCGCCCGCCACACCAGCTGCCATCCTTTGGAAGGTGCGATGTGCTTCCCGAGCCCCCTTCTCCCCCCAGCTCCAGCTGACTTCTCTACAAAGCAAACTGACACGACTGTCAGCAGCTGTGATCTCCATTTTCTTTTTTCCTCTCACCACAAAGAGATTTTTCACACCTTCTTCTCTGTTACCCACCTGCACTACCCACATCCTCCTGGCTTTCTTCCACAGCCTGGTGTTTTTTTCCCAGGTCTTTGGCAGTGTTCCCTTCCCAGAATAAGCACATTCTAATATCCTCAAGCAAGACACTGTGCTTTAATGCCTGCAGGACTAACAGAACTTTTCCAGGTGGAAAATAAAAGCTTCCTTTCAGTCACCATCTTTTGCCTTTGGTCAAAGGAACGTTCCCCTCAAACAACACTTATTTAAAATATTTCCCAAAATTCCTGTTGAGGAAAATTGAAACAAAAGTGACAGGTCAAAAGTTTGAGCAATAAATAATCTTTTTTTTTTTTTTCAGAATTCTTTTCAGTTTTTTAAGAGGGTTGGGGTTTTTTTGGGTTGGTTTTTTTTTTTTGGTGGGTTGGTTTGTTTGTTTCTTAGTATTTCTGATTGTACAGGAGGGGGGAATTTTGTCTTGTTCCTTGAAATGCTGGCATTTTAACTTCTTTCTTTAGGCAGAACAAGAACAAATTCTGACACATTCATATTTCTTGCTAAATAAAAAGAACAATACTATCCTGTGCCTCTCTGCTTGCTGATTTCAATGCATCAAATTCGCTGAACATGCCATTTGCTGAAGCATGTCTAATTCTTTCCCTGGGTGCTGGGGTCCTATCCTGCCCTCTCCAGAGGCACCTCCAGCGCTGATACTCACCAAACCTCAGCTGCTCAATCCCTAACTGGCTGTTGTTTCAGCGGTGAACATCCCTCCTGCTTAGTATCTTGCTCCGCATGTTTCCACCTCCTCCTGACTCTCCCTAGGAACTATTCTGCAGGGTCTGCCACATCCCCTATCTGCCATTCCAACCTTTTGCCTCCCTTCATTTTTATTTTTATTTTATTATGATGATTTTTTTTTAACGACCCCAGTTTCTCTTATGTTTCCAATAACTATTATTCATCTAGACACAAGAAAACCCCCAACCTTTCCACTACAGCCAGTTCTCCTGACGTTATCCTGGCTCTCAGCTCGCTCATCAGAGAAGTTTACATGACTCATCATCAACTTAAAAATGACAAGGACAGAATAGATTTTCCTCTTCCCTACCAACACTGCATGTATTGGTCACCCTTCACAAGGCCAAGACTGACTTTGCCCTTCAGGATCATTGTCTCAGCATCATTAGCATCATTCTCTCATCCCATGCATCCAGGCTTCATCCAAATACTGAAATGCCTTTCCGTATCATCAACTAAGAAATTAAGTGCTCCGTTAGAAGATTTATCCAGAGCTTGCTCAGCTTTACACTGCTGCATCCAAATTACTCTTTCTTACCCGTTATTCTGATTGCAAACTCAAAACAAACTACAAGGCGAGGAGAGGTTTTTCTATGTTCCATAATGCTCTACCTTGCTCCGCCCATTATTGGACATGCCATCGGGAGGTTAATATTGCCACAGAACTAGGAGGCTCAAAGGCCGTAACGTCTTTCCGTCCCCGGTGTACCAAACCCTGCAGGATCAGCTCTGAAGCCTCCTGTGGGGTTTCCAAGCGGTGCTGTCTTCTCCCAGAGCTCAGTGGTGCTGGAGCGTTAATCTTCCCACTACCACGGAGCGGAACTGGACGTCTAACCCTGTGCTGGTCTGAATACACACCATCTCTGGAAATTAAATCAGACACAGTAAGTGATGCCAGAAAATAGCAGAAAATTGGTCTTCTGAGGTCGGAACAGCCTCTAATCCTGTTTCATCCTGCAGAGTGGGGCCTGGCAGCATGCTAAAAAGAAACACGTTTGCATCCCTTTGCTAGTTCAAGAGCCAACACCTGCAAATACTGCATTTATTACATGACATTGTTTAATACAGCATTCTGATTTTTATATTTAATTCCCCATTCTAAAAATCTGCCAAGCGACCTGCTTGTTTTCAGAACTGCAGCAAGCTTTCCAGAAAAATTTCTAAAAACACACCCAGCAGAGTCCCAGAGATCCTGACTTAAATTACAAGGGGATTCTTTCCCCTTATAAAAAGAGCATCTGCCATATGCAGATTTTACTGTCTTATAAAATGTGAAAGAGCAGGATTGCCAACTGTGGCTTTATATCTCCCAATCCTTCCATTCTCACTCCCGCCCAAAACATCTTTTTCTCTCTCTTTCCATAAGGCTTCAACTGCGAGTGATTTTGTAAGAATGTGGAAAATGGGTGAGTGGGAGAGCAAGATAAACTGGCTTTAATCTCAGTTTGTAAAATTCCAGGGGGAATAATAAATTTAAAAGAAAAATCTAGGTGATCTTAAAGGAAAATATCTGCTTCAAAACCTAGATAAAATCTTAGGATTTTATCCTAAGGTAAAATCCTAAAAATTACTAAGCTGTCCTGCAAGTCTGAGGTAAGAGGAGAGCCTGATGTTGAGCTTACAACTAGACATTTCTATTTCGAACTCTCCTGCAACATCAGCAAGGTACAATAAACATTTAATTACTGTGACCTTACATAGGAGGACAGTTTTTTTGCTTAGGCTTGAAGGCATTTTCTTATCCACAGGGCAAAATAGCTTAACTCCTGAGGTTAATAAGTGTTATAGAATTTAATTTATTTTTGGTTTGCATTTAATTAAATTATTTCTTAGAAAAAGAGACAAAGTTTTAGGAGAAGCAAATAAAAAACAACCCGGAGGCTCTGACAACAGATTATACCACAAGCTGTGAAATTCTTCAAGCAGATCTCTCACCATTATTTCTCAGGCTCTATAAAGGTCACTGTTGAAGTTAGTTACCCATGTACCTTCAAACCACACTTATTTTTTACACTTTTGGTATTTTTTCCTAGGTAGTTGTTCAGCTAGCCTTGATTGCTATCTGAAAACCAAGAATGAGACAGCAGATAATTAGTATTCTTAACTGGGAGCTTACAACATATCCCTTGTCAAGGCAGGGAGGAAGGGAATGAGGAAATACCAGCAAAGTGCTGTGCAAACGCAGTATGAGAGAACACGATGATCAGAAGAGCTTTAGCAAAGCTGCTGCTGGGAAGAAAGCAGGGCTGGATCTGACAAACTATGGTTATGCAAAATCAACACCAAACACAGAAAACTGAAGTCTTTGTGACAGTATATAAAATACCCTTCCTTTGTTGAGAGGCTGCTGCCGTGCTCCTTCTGAATGCCCGCTCCATCAGGACCCTGCTGCACACAGAGTACCTCTTCCACAGCCCTCCCCACTGAACTGCCGGTGAGAATAACAGGTTTTGGAAAATCCAGGCATTACTCTCTGTGTTGGGATGAAATGCATCAACTTGAAAAAGGATGAAAAACAACATTGTTGACCTACCCTCTCGGGCTCCCAGAGTCCTACACTCTGAGTAAAAGCTGTGTTGGCACTCGGAGAGGAGACCAAGCTGACCAAGGACTGAATAAATGGCAAACACCCAAGCATTTGTCCCACACGATGCTCTGAAGGTACAGTTCTGCTGGCTACACTGTCTTTCAGACCAATTTCCAAGGACGATGGGACACTGCTGATGAAGGCTGTCAGCTCAGTGGTCCTAGCTGATGTGCAATTTCATCAACTGAATTCTGCCTATTGGGACTCCACCAAGCTTTCAATTGGATATGGGAGGCATCATAAGTCCCAATTAAAACAATGAACTCAGCCTGTATTATTAATGTCTGTCTTCCCTGTCGCAGCTGATTTTTATCAGTCACTGAACGTACCCGTGTTTGCACCCAACAGGCATGCCCTTTTCATCCATTCCTGGCCCGGGCACAGATTGCCTAGCTGTGCAAGGTACAAGAGAGATATCAGCGAGAAGGTCAATCGACTCAACTATTTGTTCGGGCAATGCTTCAATTTAATCCTTGCATATATTACGAAGATTAGACAGCGCCTCTAAAACAAGGGTCTCCAGCGCTCCCAGTATGCCAGCACATGATACTCCTCCTGTGAGGCAAATATTGCTGCTGCTGAGTAATCTGAGAAGTGAAAAGACTGCCATGACAACCCACACAGCAGATCTATATCTGCACGATAATTGCTTTCATCCAAAGATGTAACAGAAATGAAAGTAACTGAGACCATTGGAACATACCTTCTCCAAAACCAGAGCTGATTTTGCCTGGAGCAGAGGGGTATTAACTGTGGGGACCCAGCCCGGGATCGTGCAGCCACTCTGCCCAGCAGTGCTGGAGAGGAGAGATGCTGGCTGAACGCTGCAGCATTCAGAGTGTGGAGTATGAACAGCATCGTTATCGCCAGCGGGTACACCAACACGCACGTTGAGTGGGCAAACCTCCCTCCAGGTCCTCACCCACTTGGAGCCTGAAGCACTGACATGTCTTGTTTATTCTCTGGTTTGCACTGATCATGTCAGCAGAGATGGGAACAACTGGAAACTGTGGTTAGGTCATGCTCTATAAGAGCCAAAGCGAAAAACTGGAAAATAGCATGTTGGTGTCTTTTTCTGCTTGAAAATTCAATGAAAATGGCCACCCTTCTTTCAGGATGGAATAGTAGATTCTCTTTAAATTGGTATCTGGAAACTGGAACATAGCTCATTTTATTCCAAGCCCAAGTTAGATACCTGTGTCTATGCAAAAAATTGTGGAACTAGAGGTGAAACTTGAATAAAATCCTTAGAATTAAAACTGTATATATATGCATACCATATACACTATATGTAATGATGTAAATAGAATACAAAACCCTAAGAGATTACTAAAGAAATGTTTTTGCAGTGATGCTAAGGCTAATTTGGAGGAAGAGTTGTTGATGATGAGAGAGCATGCACTATGTGCTTCTTGAGGCAAGCTCCCAGTCCTCCCCAGCAGAGCACTTCACCACAGACATGAACTGGTCTGCTCCTGGGGCTGTGCCCATGGACAACTCACAGGATCCACATCTGTGGATTAATAAAACTACTAGTGTGGTGGGAAGGAATTACAGCTTAAATAAATGAAGGATTTAGGAAAAAAAAAAAAAAAAAAAAAGTTGCTTGTTTGGTTGGTTTTGTTTTCAACAGAGGCAAAACTTGAATGCAGGGACTAGCACTAAGAAACCAGAAAGGGTTAAATAATATTGTGCTATTTGGAATCTGCTTTGGCAGAGCCCTGGCTTTCCCAAAAAAGTAAAAGCTACATTAAATAAATACCTTAGGAGACTAAAATCCATCAACACCTAAAAGCGTTTCTGGCTATAACTGTTTCTTATAATACATTATGAGTTTCAGAAGCAACAACATCGAGCTGATGAGGTCTTCTCAGAAGTTTTGTCTAAGTTTTTCCTCCAGTTTTGTTCTCCAGCTATTCTCCCTGCCTTTGAACAGTTTTTTCCCTCAAGTACTAGGATTCCAGAAGAAACATCAAATTTCCTGAGGTTTTCTTATCTGTGAAAACGTGCAGAGACTCTCTCCAGGGACTGTGCTAGAGGTACCCAGCTCTTTCTGAATATTCATTTGAGTGCAGTGACTCACTTAAAGATGTTTTGAAAATATGTTCAGTGCCAGGTCCATACCTAACAAAAAAGAAAAATACAAAAAAATCAGCATCCTCTTCTCAGTGGAGCTAGACCAGTTTACCCTAAATCGGCTTCTGCCCCAGTTTTCAGAAGATCAGAAATAGAAATGAGTTCATGTTAGAAGTCACAGTAAAATGGCTCTGCTTAATATAGTAAGAGTTTGTTATGGTTTCTGGTCTTTTCTTCTTCTGCAGCATTTCTTCTGCACTTTCCATCTCCCCGTTTCTCAGTGTTTAGGCATGGCTTTGCTGAGCAGCTTGTTAGAATAGTAAGATTTGGCATGGAAGTGATTTGCTATGACTTTTTACACTAGCAAAGCACCTAGCACAGATGCAATTACACCAGTGAAATCTGGGCCAGGGCCAGGTTAGCTTACTTGTTTCAAAGCAGCAGTACAGATTTTGCCGGCAGAGTAACCCTTGTTAAAATCAGCAGTCTCTCCATTAAAGTGATGCTTGAGCCTGTCTGTAACAGCAAAGCCTTTCCAGTAGAGACTGGTCCTCACTTGAGACCTCACTTTTTGCACACATTGAAAGCTATATTCTACCCCCAGTTACTTCTGTCCCTGCTCCGGAACTCCCCACCCAGCCTTTCAAATGGGTCACCCTCAAAGGGAAAGCCAGGACGCTGCTTCAGTCGAGGAGGGAGATGAGGAATCTCAACAAACAAGACTCATCAGCATCTCTGCTGACTCTGCTTAACCATGGAAAAACATCTCTCCTCTCTGGCAGAAATGTTGGCTTGAAAGGGAATTACGTTCTGAATGTTCACAGATTCACCAAGCAGCCTTGCAACTGTTACTTATTACAATTAATTGACTATGCCGTCTCAGGCATTAGTAAGATAGTGACTAAGAAACAGCACGACAATAGCAAATACTACACAGCAAGATGGTGAAAACAAAAATAGTCTTCTGGAGACATATCTATTTTGTGAAGAGCAAGTGAGAAATGAGACAATATCCTTGGGAAAATGATGCACAGAAACACAGATTTCAGTCCAGCTCTGATAGGCACAGACACCTTCTTGCTTCAGTGAAGCACCACAGCACTAATCTAGGCAGAAGAGTGGTTTTATGCCTCGGACTATTGCAGTTACAAAACACCTGCAGAGCATTCCGCTGGCTCAAGGCATCAGGAGCCAGAGGTGTCTGAAGGAATACCTATAACCAGCCAAGGGAACTAAACATTCCCCCCAGGGCCCATGAGTCACAAAAGCTGGAGGGGAGCGAAGACCTTTGAGGTGTTTTTCCAGGCTTATTTTAAATTTGCCAAGTGATGAGGAGGTTATTGCACTGACTAACATGTTTCACTACCCAGGAGATTTCTTGCTGTTAATCTCAGATTTTCCCTTTCCTCCTCCTTTTAAGATAACATCCCATAACTCCCAGCTAACACTCCTCTTCCATGACTGCCCTCCTTGCCACTAACACTTTTCAAGCATAGTTCTAATGGCTTTTCCATCCCCACACAACAGCAGGCAAAGGAGTGAGTGCCCAAAGCACAGCACCAGGTGGGGAGGAGGTGCAGATGATGTTCCATGTCAGCTGGGGATGGACTCAGGGCAGAAGGTACCTCATTAGGTGTATCTTTTTTTTTTTTTTTTTTTTTTTTTTTTTAAGAGCAATCTATGGAATGTAAGGGGTGAGACAGAGAGATGAAGAGATGCAGAAAGGGAAAGTCCAGAAGACTGAGCCAGGGGCATCCTGTATATTCAGTACCCTAATAAAAACTGCCTCACCAGAGAGAGACGATGGGGTAACCTTAAACCCAACTTGGATTCCCCTGCTGTGCAAGTCCTTTGGCCTAAAGCCCACCTCACACGTCCCAACCCAAAGCTCCCCCTGCCCCGTCTTTCTCTCCATAACCCGGAACGTTTCAATTCACAGGCACCTTGACACAGGCCACTCTCCCCCTCAAATGTGAGGTTCCTGCTGTTGCCTGAAGCTCCTCCTTCACCTGCCTGCCCAGGAGATGCTTCCTCCCCTTAAAATTATTGAATGGATCAGGTATCAGCAAGGTAGGACATCATATTTTAAGTTATAACCTGTCACAGTTACTGCATTTTGGGGACCAGATAAGCAAATGGGATATTTATAAGGGCCAGAAAAAAAGCATTCTTATTGGTAGAGTCCACCTGGAGAATACATTTATGGGAACGATTATGTATAAATCTACTCTGTCTGCTTCTATGAAATGTTACAGAACTTTCCCCTATGATAAAGCTTCTTTTTGTAAAAAAATAAAACCAATAGCTTCAGCTACACTCCTTGTCAGCACTTCAGAGCACCCCACAGATCTCTCACAGCTTCCAAATAGAAGATGCTATTGTTCATCTACACTGGGTGGAAGAATGAACTTGATATCCACCAAGCACATGTGTCCCTACAGATACGTGTGTACCCGGGAGCATGGGGAGATTTATTCCCCCAAATGGGTAAGAAACTAAAAGAGAGGAAAAGCATTTCTGTGAAGAAAGGTAGGACTAAAATTTTGAGGATGCTGAAGTGAATACCCTGATTTGGACTGATGATTCATTTTACAAGAGACGTCATTCAGTGTGCTGGATTTCAGAAAAGCAGAGTATACGGAGGGAAAGGAAAAGAAATCAAATATGCAAATAGACAGATCCAATCAAGTCCCACTCTCGCTCCTAGCTCACCTTCAAATCCCATTAGTCAATTAGAGCCAAATAAAATGGTGCCAAACAATGCAGATCTCTTTTAGCTGATACGTTTGAATTAATAAAAAATTAATCTTTTATATAGATTTATAGTCAACACAGAAATATTAGTTGAAAACTTTTTCTAAATTAGAAAAAGCCCAAATACACTTAAAAAAATAAAGTATTTTTAATACCTAGCTTTCACCCTGAGGAACATGCATTAAAAACTCAGTCTGATCCGACATTTATAAATCATCATCCCTTTCTTTGCTTGTGAAGATTAATTTAAGAGAATTCAGCCACTCTGTATTTGCACTTGAGATGTGCTCACAAGAGACCAGACCTCCCCCGTTATGGACCCATAGAACATTATGGGCCAGCTCTGCCTGCAGAGCTCCCCATCACCCCAGCTAGCCAGCCTTCTCATGTCAGGCAGGAGACAACTCACATTCCAGCAGATTTAAGTAAGATTAAAACCTTTCAAAACCCAGCCGTGTCAGCACTCCTAGCAGAACTGTCTTTACGCTCTTCTTTCAAATAACCCTCAGAACAAAACACAGGTTAACACATTTATTCAGGAAACCTCTTGACGATTTCAGAGTTAAAAGCAGCGTTGGTGTTCACCCCATCCCTAGGCACCTGCGCTCCTGTGAGGACCACCGCTACACTGCTCCTCTGCCCTGTGTTCCTCTACCTGAGCTTTGCTGGAGGCAACAGTCAGAGGGTTCAAACTCCATCTGCATCCTCACCCACCCATCCCGCAGGGCCAGGAGGTGCAGGGCCAGATGGAGAATTGATGTCTCCCAACCTGTGGCCAAGCCTCTCAGGCATCTGCTAACCCCAGCCTGCCTCTGGAGCGGCTGCTGTTGTCTCTTCCCTTCTCCAAGACAACGGTGCTAGTTGCTGTGCATTAATGATTCTCCACTTCTCCTCCCTCTGCTGGGATGTTACAGCATTTCCAGTATAAAAGGATTTCTGAAACCCCTTCACTTCTACGACTAGCGATGTGACTGATCAAAGGGTTAGGGCCCCTGTCTGTTGCCTCATGCCTGCATAACGAAGACAAGATTAGCTGCAGAAGTACAAAGCAGTGTGTGTCCTTTTTGCTGGTGGAGCCTCTGGGGCCAGCAGTCACTGTTGGTTGGCTGAACCATATAAATTTATTTCATTTCTGGGCTGTTTTTTCTCGTTTTGTTTCAAAAGCCTAGGTTCAAGACTCTGGGCCTGACATTTCCTTCCTTCCCACACGGGTGGCACATTTGCTGCTTGGCAGGCAACCTAGGAGACTTTTGCAGTCATTTTAAATGATGACGTTTATACATCTGACAAGAAAAATTTGACAGATGCAAGGAATGATAAAGGAGAGAAGTGCACAAGCTAACGATGCCCAATCATTTCAGATCCAATACACAATAATTACAAAAGGCTTATGGTTATTTTTTTTACAAATGGGACAGTGGCCACATTTAGAGCTCATCAACGCCAGCAGCATTCCTTCAGCGGGTAGGCTGGTTGCTGCACACCCTGTAAGGGGTAAGGGGTTTGTTCCCTTCTTTTTTGTAGCAAAAATAATCTGTATAAGGTGACTCCCTTTCACTGACTTGAGAAAAGCATTACTTCTCAAGGTAGATTCTTCTGGTAACTGCATGTATACAGGAACTACAGTACAACTGTTATAAAGAAAACAATCTGTGTGGAAAGTTTGTGCTGTAGCTATGACCTTGGATCAGACACACAGTTTGGTTTTGAAAAAAGACCGTTAAATTCACAGCTTCCAAACTTTCCAGAAACGGTTTCTGGAACAAAACCAAATAAACTAACCCAAACAAATGAAAATTAGATTATCAGATTATTTTCAAAACAGATGTGTCTCACGCGGTTAAAAGAAAGCAACTAAGGAATACAGATGTGCACAAAGTTAAATATGTATTATCCTACATACACTGTAATACATGAAAAAATTGGCATATGCAAGAATTCTCTTTGAACCCTAAGGAACAAATTAAAGTTGCAAGATATTTCAGATCTCTACGACACCTCAAGAGCCTGTGAAAAAATGCTCTGTTTAGCCGATAGCTGGTAGGACTGTTTTATGCCAAGCGCTCATATTAAACACTTTTTAATGTAACATTTTGTACATGATTTTCAAATTTGTGCTTTATTGAAGAACTCAAGTCAAACAAAACATCCTGACAATAGAAAGTTCCCAATTTTAGTGATTATCTGAACTCAAAAGCCAGAAGTTGGTTTAAATAAGATCCAGTGGACGACAGGTGAATATACATATCTGCATGCGTGTATCACATCACACATGCACACAAATGTGATGGAAATCAAAACTGAAAATAAGAGGCAATTAACAGATGCTTGTCACCACATGACTGTGTTATATTAACAATCTCCCCTTCTCCTAAAATAAATAAAAGCAAAATCTATATGGGGGAAAAGAACACGTATTAAAGATAAAATCTGGGCTTTGGGTACTATACGTGAAGTCTGTACCATCATCTACAGGAGTTCAGTATCACGTCAACTCACTTAGTCCTACAGATGATGACTGCCTATTATGCACTGCATTTGACTGCCAGAAGGTTAAATTACTAAATCCTTACTGGACACTTAGGACAGATACAGGCATAAAACATGCTTATGCTATACTGACATCTGTCTCTGTTACCAAACAGCATTGTTTATTTTAAATAATGAAACGAATAATTAGAAGCTATAGAGAAGTAAATTTTATTAAAACACCAGGTAGTTGCTAATGCCAGCAGCTCCAACAGCCCCACTGTATAAGCCATGCTGCTTTCAACACACTCGATTCATTAACACAGAAGAAAAGCCAGAAACGAAAGGAAATGCAGACCATCTGCTCCATCCAGATGCAGGAGAACATGCCTCTTACCTCCAAAGCTATTCATCAGCGACCAACTGAGATAAGATCAATTTAATCCTCTAACCACAGATCTAAAAGATTTTCCAGCATCATGTCATCATAAGTAAGACGGAACTACGTTCATTTGGATGGAAAGAAAACTTTGCCAGTTTTTCCCACCTTTAGCATCCCTCTCCTATAAAGCAACTCTGAATAAAAGAGAGAATCTTGATGCGGCAGATACTACTGGAACAAACACATGCACACATGCAGCCACCAACAAAATCCTTGTTCTTCTGCTGCTATGTTCTAAAGATGTCCAACTGCTTTAACTGGCAGTGAGATTTAGGCAAGCGTTTAAGTTCCCAGAAAGTCACAGCCTGCATATATATTCCCTCCTTGCACTACTGGACCATTCTGAAATAAAACCTCCAGCCCCCGTGCCTGCAAGAGAAAGGCAGCAGCACAATTTCTTACCTTGAAGTTATGAATCTTCTCGTATTTTGGAATGTGTTCATTTTCTTTCAGCGTTGCTCTTCTGACAAGCGATGTCAACTGTGAATAAGCAAAGAGTTTAAGAGGTTGCCAGATCGTCACAGGTGACTTCCGAGTACCCAGTTTCATCCCCAAGGCTGCTATCAACAGATCTTGCTGGCGGCTCTCCCGCTTGGCGCCGCGCACCGCCGCCCTGCTCGCTCTGTGCCCCGCGCAGGACTCCTTGGACGGCATGCTGGAGCTGACGGGGAGGAGGAGCAGCGGCCCCCCGGCCCGACCCGCGCCCTGCCTAGATCACACCCGCTTCCAGACACCCAGAAGGACCATTTCGGGCACTAAGCGGCCGGGGCGGCCGGCGCGGCCATGGCGGGGCACTGGCGCTCGGCGCGGCTGGCCCGGCGGGGCGGGCCGCCCTCGGTGCGGGGCGCGGGGGCTCGGGCCTGCCGGCGGGCGCGAACAGCAGCCAGCGGCGGGAGGGGGCAGCCCGCAGCCGCTCCCTCCATCGGCGGCCGGCGGCGGCGACCGGCGCCCTCTTCCCTCCCCTGCCCGCCTCGGGGGGCGAGGCTGCGCGGCGCGGGGCGAGGCGGCACCGCCCCCGGGGCGGGGGCCGGGCGGGGGCCGGGCGGGGGCCGGGCGGGGGCCGGGCGGGGGCCGGGCGGGGGCCGGGCGGGGGCCGGGCGGGGGCCGGGCGGGGGCGGCCGCGGCCAGCGCAGCCTCGGCGGGGCGGGCAGCGCGGCTGGGCCCGGGGGAGGCGGCCGCGGGAGGGCTGCGGGCGGGGGCGGCTCAGGCGCCGGCACGAAATGGCACCTCGGCGCCCTTCGGGGGTGCGGGGCGAGCCGGGGCATCCGCGGGTGGGCGCGGCGAGCGGCAGCCTCAGGGCCCGCGGCAGAAAGCGGCGCGCCCGGCCCCCCGCCCCGTCTGGCACGAGTCGGGCACCGGGGGGTACGGCTGGGAGCCGCTCGGGTCGGGCACCGGCGGGTACGGCAAGGCTGGGAGCAGTTAACGCGACTGAGTTGGTGCTCATCGCTCTGCCCTGAAGGTGACATTTTTCAATGCCTGTCGTGTAAAAGGGGGCTCGTCAAACTCACATCACGTAACAGCCTCTTCCAGTAGGGATGCGAACACACATGCCGCCCGCCGTTCGTTGCACCACCCCGACCTCAACACCGATCGCTGCGGTGCCTCTCTTTAGGAACTCACCAAGGTTAACAGAAGGTGAATGACCCATGGCCTCAAATAGGGCTGAAAGCCCCAGTTTGGATGGGTGCCAGCGACGACGAAGTGCACATAGGGCCATCTGGTCCTCACTAGCCACCCCCCAAACCAGGCGAAGCACTACGTCACACAACCATTACAGCCTTGAACCCACTGCCACAACAGGCTCCCAACTGCCGGGGCAGCCCATACCACATCCACCTGGATGGAGCCGTGCAGCGGGGCAGCCCCACTCTGGGAGGCTCTCCTTCAGCTGCACACTGACAGCCGGGAGGGGACACCACCACGGCCGCTCAACTCCTGCCCTTTTTGTTGCAGTGCTCTCCAGGCATCAGTGAACAGCCTTTGTCAGAGACAGCAAAATCAGACCTTTGCTCTGACTAGCTATGGCAGTGATTTACACCATGGGGCTGACCCCCAGCCTGACACCCAGGGTGCAAGAGGACCCTTCCTCCTGCCTGTGCTGCTAGCCACAGCGCAGCTCCCCCTTCCCTTGCCACAAGCTGCAACACCACAACTGCTCTCGCCTTCTGCAGCAAAGGTATTTTTATCTCTCATGACTCAGTAACAACCAAAGACAAGCACAGTTTGTCACACAGCCTTCTGGGTGGAATCAGTATGTGTTTTGCAGTGGATCCCAGCATTACGGTTTAGCTCAATCCTGCCGATGTAGCTGAGGGTAATGCTCTCCGTGAGCCTCTCCTCTGCTTGCATGGCCACCAGGATCTTCTTTACCAGTTTTAGAAATCTGCTGAGTTTCAGCATAGGGTCAGGTTGCAGAGATTAAGGATCAACATATATGTCTCACCAACCGCTAATCTGAAATGCAAGTTAATAGCTAATAACCGAAACACTGGCTAAAGATCACAGAGGATGAAGCTGTCAGGCTTTAGTGGCTCATCCAGGGGTCTTAGCTGGCTCAGTTCCCACTTTCAATACAAACAGGAGGCTGGCTGATCCATCCTATTGAGAAATAACTTTTCCAACGGCTACCTCAGTCTGCCTGTCTTGCTTTTAACCATTCATTTCTGCTGCAGGTGAATAAATGACCCTTGTGTTTTTCTGCACATCCTCCTAAGTGTAACACTGCACCACTACAGGAGTTGAAGAAAAATGAGGTGAGGGTAAGAGTGGCAAAATCTGACCACCTCATCTATGTGAAGTGTGAGAAAAAGTAGGGACTTGGGAGGAGGAAGTGGACAGGCCTTTGAGCTCATTCTCTCCTTTCTTTCTAGCTAAAGCCACTTCACGGTTTCATTCCCAAGAACTACATCAGGTAAAAGTCCTCATGGAACAAGGTGGACTTAAACCTGCCCCAGAGGAGTCACCCTCTCCCAACAGCTTTGAGTGACAATTGGCTCAGGAAACAAATTGTGGAGATCTGGAAACACGGTTTTGTTACAGCTTCCTTGGAAACCAAGATCCTTCTTATTAAAGGGAAAAAATAAATCGCCAAAACTTCATATTAGAAGATAAAATATTTGAACATTGAATCTGTTGGAAATAAATAACCCAGTGATTTTCAAGACTACATTTACTATCAGACTCAACCTTTATAATTTTGTATAATTCCACTTAAGAGGCAAGATAAAGCATTCTGACTTTTCCTTTCAATCGTTGGTAGAGCACCTATTTGGCTTTTGACTTACTTATCCCTTAATTGTTAGCTTCTCTTTTTCCTAATTCTGAAGAACTGATTTATTTTCAATGGCACTTTAGAGTCACATTAGTAGAAACTGATCTCTGGATCCCAGAAAATTAAATCTTAAAAATGCCAATGAAAAGGTAAGCCAAACTACCCAACAGGGAAAGGTCCTATCTCATCGCTGTAATTATGAAAAAGCATTATAATCTGTAAAGCAGTTATAAGATTATGAATTTTAATTCTAACGTTATTTTGTTACAGTAATCTCAGACCGCTTGTTGGTTTTACATAAATCAGCTTCCCATTGTTCAGTGTAAAGCATTTTCTGCTGTTTACAAATACAGGAAAACAGCAGGCTCACCTACACTTACAGCCCTTCACACATGCTATATGCACAATGGTTGTGCACACCAGAAACCTAGAGTGAAAGCAAGCCATAAGGCTAGCAACCGAAAAATTATGAAAAATAGATAACAAGTATCTATTTCTTAATATATTGCCCCAACATAAAGTAGTGTTGTAATTAAACCTCATACAACTGCATTCAGATGACATTCTACAATATAGATGCTCATTCTCCTGCCACTGCCTATTTGGTAATCTGGTGTTGCAAGCTAGTGCTCTTAACACAGCCCGTTTCTTTTCATTTGACAATCAATATGAAGAATGACATTTCTGTTGTACACACCTTCCTGACCACGGTGTGGGACATTGGGCAGGTCCAGATTGTTAGCTTACCAGCACGTGAGATAATGAAGTAAGAGAGAGCGAGCTGCTGTCCTTGGGTAGCCCTAGTCATGGCAGGGGTGAGCCAACATCCCTGAGAGCAAACAAAGTCACGGACCTGGGGGTTCAACTCAAATCCTGCAGGAAGCTGTTCTCTCCCGAGGATGGGCTCTCCTGCTCCAGGTGCTCTATGCTTTCTCTATTCCCAGCCTGAAAGCCTGCAGGTCCTGTGTGTCTTTTTACACCCTTGGCTGGCTCTTGATTCAATACCTGCCTTCCACCAGTGGCTCCGGCGCTCCTACCGGCCAGCAAAGTCTCCTCTCCGTAGCCCTTTCATTTTCCAACAGTTATCTTTATAACTTACTCTGTCTGAAGTCTGCCTGTGTTTTTATAACTTTAACGGGGACAATTATTAGATACTGTCTGCTACATACTGGATGAAAAAGAGGTAGAAATCTGGGGAGGAAGGTCAGAAGACCTTCCATTTTTCCAAGTATAATCTTGATTTTATTTTTTTATTAATTGTTTGTGACAGACATTTGCAATCATTGCACTTACAGGGAGCAATATGCTGCACAGACTCTACAAGGAAGGAAACTGCAGGGCTGTCTTTTTAAAATTTAGTTTAAGGATGTAATTTCACAGGATTGAGGTGAACTGAAAATGGAACAACTGGAAGTAACAGCTGAGCAACATCTGAGCAGAGCATGCAACCAGAGCATTCTCTCAGTCCTGTACATTTTAGTGACTTAAACACTAAAAAACCAAACCCAGCAACACAACAACCTTTAAACCAAGACATCTGTTTAGAGATTCTACATTGTATGTGGACTAAAGGGAGAGGGGAAAGGAATATAAAGACTGTAACCTGCTATTTCAAATGTTCTTCTTTGTCCTAAAACCTCAACCATGAAAGTGGCTCAGTCTAGGTCCTACTGGGACTCCGCTTTCCTTACTCCATCATGGAGTAGTCCTTCAGGGTGCAGGAGAAACAGCTGTTTTCTTAAGAACTATCTGTTCTCAGCATTAGCTGGATAATGTATGCGTATTTGCTGGTACTAATCTCACAATCAGTAAGTCTTATTATGAAGACTCCACAGAACTGATTTTAAAGTCATCCATGGCTTGCAGTAAATTCCATTTAGTCACTCTCTGGAAGACACATTACGTACGTTTCATCCAGTCAACATTGGACAAATTATCTTTCTAAAAAAGCAGATAAATGAATTCCCATTTGTTGAGTAATAAACTAAAACTACTCCAGAAAAAAACAGAAAAATTGAAGTCACGTTAAGCTCACAAGTCCTAAAATGCCCAGGTTTGACTTCATCAGACCTCCTGAAGCCCACATGCATTTCCAATACAACGGAGTGTTTAGTTTCATGACCACCTGGCTCCTCTCTCAAACACAGTATCGTGTTTTCTTCGGTCTCAGGAATGCATGTGTAGTACACTGCAGGTTTTTCATTCTCATATGGTATTTTCATGTTGTTATGGCTAAATATGCCATTATTGTTTCAGACTTTATATATAAAACGATCCCTTCCCTCTAAGGAATGTATTTTAATAATAATATTAACCAACAGTTATATTGCATGCATTTTTCTAAAAATCAAAGATGATGGCCCACTGTAACTATCTCAAGAAACAAGATATTTGGTTTGTTATGCAGTTAGCTGCTGTATATTTTGTTGTGTTCTGTTTCACTGTATAGCTAACATAGCCAAATGTGTATGCTTAGAAAACCCTTCCTTGCCTGAACACTTTATAAGCATATTTTATGGGCTCAGTACACAATTTTCAAAAGCTAATCAGTCAGATTGTGAAACTGAGCCCAATTTCCTCAACGCTGTTCCTGGTGGAGGCTTGTTCCATGCTAAATATAATTTTCCCAGTCGTATCTTTCACAAAATTGTTCCAGAGGGGGAAGGGGAGCCCAAAGTTTTACTTTTTATTTAAAAGTGGTGAAAAGCTGTTTTCATTTTCTTCACTTGCAGAAATGCTAATGCCAGGCATAGCCTCTGCCCACGGATACATGGTGTGAGTGGAGGGTAGGAATGCTATTAAAAGTTCAACCTGAAAGCTGACATCTCAGAAGCTGGATGGGGAGGAGGGGAAGGACTATCATGCAGTCTCAGCCACCAGAGCAAGACTTCTCTGGCTGCCATTCCAACACAGCCACACTTAACGGGCACACAGACAGCAGTGCCCAAAGTATACTGGGATCCTCAGCCAACAACACACAACTCTGCTTTGAGTCCTCAGTTTCCTACAGGGGAGTTGGGGTTTAAGACGTGGTTGAATGATGAAAACTTACTGCTGAGAAAGTTCTGGGTTTTATAACAAAACTTTCCAAATGGGCTGAGTTCTAATTAAATCAAATCACCTCCCCCAGTGAAATACTTGTGGAAAAATCTAAAGAAATGGCTATTTAAATTTTTAAATTTTTATTTCTGATAAAAGTGTATGCCATTTCCACAGCAAGTAATGAACATTTTTATATCTAGAATTTTAGAAGGTTTTTTAAAATGTTTTAATTAAAACTTTAATTAAACAAATTCAGCCAAAGTGTTGGCTTGGTTTCAAGTACGATTGTTAAATTTAAAAAATAATAATCTAAACCAAAGTTTATATTATGGAAAAAATATTGCCCAATATTGCTGCTAGAAATTACTGCACAAAAAGAGAGTTTATTTGGTACTGTATTGTGCAATACAATTAGAGTCCATTAGCATTATTTGGGAAGATTTCATGTTTGCACTGATGTGCTTACCTGAAGTACCCAGGTTTTCACACCAAGGGAGCATACTCACAAAAAAGCAGAGACACCTTAGGGGAAGCCAACAGAAAAGCTGTTTATCTGTAGCTTTACTCATATAACCTACCGTCACTGCAGCTGATTTGGATCTAGGTCAGCCAGCGTATTTTGTTCCTAGTGGCATGATGGGTTGCAGATTTGCTCCCGGCAGTTACCGACGTGGGCCTTTGGAAATGACAATTTGAAACCACACACTGGCAAAAAACATCCACTGTGACTATTGCTCTCTTTCAATAGCTGACGAGACAAAAACAATCAGCATTTGCTGTTTTGGATAGCGGCACAAAACCAGGGCACTTTTCTAGTGGCAAACACAACACATTTCTTTCCTTCTGGAGGGCACTATTTTGGTATATAGCCATGGATCTAGCCATGGCAAAAATAAAATAAAAATTTCACAGTACCTCCAGTAACAAGTTCAGCTTATGGTGTGGTTCTGGAGGACTTTGCTAACATCCAGTGACTTAGCTTTTAGCGAGGTCAGCAGCTGGCCTGCTGTGCCCGCTGAAGAAGGGGGCTCATTCTGGGGATGCCTGCACACTCCATAGGTACAAATGCCACTACAGGGGTGTATGTGGGCACTTGTGAATGCACGGAGGCAGGGATGTGGAGGTTGCAATCAGCAATGGTGCTAAGCTGGGTGTTACAAGCAATGGCTATGACTTCATTTGTACTGTGTAAATAATAATATGCTTCATCACAGGGTTATGTTCTGGGCGAGACAGCACAGTCCTGTACCGCTCCCAGGGCACCGGCCTTGTCTTCCTCTGTTCCTGAGCCAGTCAGCACCCCAGGGCTCTTCCCTACAGACACCCATGAAGAGCATCCCCACAGGCCCAGCTGCCTCTGTTACAATAACCCACTGCTCCAGCCCTTTCCTTAAAGACAGGGTCTACCACCTTGCTCACAAGGGGCAAGATATGACTGCTTGACAAAAGCAGAGCTGCTGCCAAGCTGTGTGATGCTGAGGCAGGATATGCCAATCAAACACCATGAAAATAGCTACCCAGGAAGCTAAGAAACAAGGTCTTTTCACTCCTGAGTCTGTGGTGAGGAAAGCAGTTCCCCATGACCATGAGTTCAAGCTGGTGTATCAGCCTCAGCAATTCTCTCTGCTGCTTTGCAGCAGCTCGTTACCACAACCCCATTCTCTCTTTGGGAAAACAAGCTGCATTAAAAAGGGGCCAGCTCCAGCCAAACTTGTTAAGTACAGGAGGGGACTGAGAGCTGGCAGAGCACAGAAGATATGCCTCCCCACCTCAGAGGGCTGGCAGCCTCACTGTTCCCCAGGCAAAGCAGGCAGGACAGTTCATGAGCAAGGAGAGAAGCATTACAAAACACCAAAATTTGCCTCCAGTAAATCCTTCAGACAAAGCCTATCCTTTACAGTTCTGCTTTCAGTTCTTTCCATCCACCCTTCCATCCTTCATAGCTTTGGTTTCAGTCCACCCTATCTTCCTCTCCTCCTGCCAGGAGCCTGGGCCATGGAGGTGGTAAGCTAAGCAGCCAGTTAAAGCAGCCGCCTGTGCCAGGCGCCCCTCTCCCCGGGAAAGGCAGAAGCAGAGAGACTGCAAGGACTACTCACGTAGTTTAAGTCAACTGTTACACTGTCACACATTGCTAAATTGGGGCTAGAGAGGTCTGTCGTGAAGCTATGAGACCTACGGAAGGATGAGTTGATGGAGCAAGGAGCTCTGCCTAAGGAAGCAACCCTCAGAGGCTGCTCCTCAACAGCTTCTCCATCTCGCTCCCATTTAGTCAGCATATTCTGTTTCAGGTAATAGCATTGCATTTTCTTTCCTTCCCTTTGTCCATGGCGTGTCGCCTTGCTGGCCTGCAGGGAGCTGTGCTGTTGTGACCAAGGCATGACTGACGTTCATTGCAGGGAGGGGCCACTCCAGCAAAAGCCTCTTGACTTGTGACATGTCAAAGCAGACTGTATTCCAAAAAGACCTTCAAAGTAATTGATAAGTGCCACAAGACTAAATGCTGTCTAGGAGTGATAATGGTCAAAGTGTAATGTGAAGTGGCAGCTTCATGAATACTACCCTTTTGGCAAATGCTTTTTGTTACTAAATACTAAATTTAAGTATCATAAGAGAAAATAGGCTGTTAGACTAATCTTCTGAAACCAAAAGAGACTGATGATGGTTTATTTCTCATCTGACCCACACTGTTATAAGGATTTCCTCAAATAAAAATAAAATAAAATACATAAAAGAAAAGGCACATCAAAAAGCTTAACCATACCCTTTGATGAGGAACCTCACCTGCCTTCTAGCAAGGAAATGTTGACAGTGGCCAAACTTCATGAAATAAATAATTTACAACACTTCCTTTAAGATATCCATTTAAGAATCATATTGATAAAAGCAGTTTTTACAATAGACCTCTTTATCTTTTTTGTAACTCAAAATGTATACACAGGGATAATGATAATCATGTAATCCACAAGGTCTTTCTATTAATACATATATTAGGGTTTTTTTCATCTATTCTTCATGGAATAGGAGCTTTGGCTACTGGTATAACATGGGCAGGTGGTATGGAAATTGCTTTTTATGTCTCATTAATATTTTCTTACCTGATGTATAATACTCATTTCACATTAGCTTTTTTTGTTAGTCTAATGCATCTAATATTAGCCTTTTTTGTTCTACACAGTAATTCAATTTAGAGTAATTCAATTATATTATAATTGAGAACTGCAGCTCATTAATTTCTAAACACTATTTGTATTTCAGACTACACCTGCTCCTTTGGCACATCCTCTATTTTGAATCCATCCACTTCTTCCTGAATAAGCGATGTTGCTATGATACATGTGCTGTCACAGTTTCTTTCTTCAACATACTTTCAGTCCATAATCATACTTAATTAGCATACATAAGACTAAGAGTGCAAAGTCTCCTAATCCTTCCTTAATTATCACTTGATTCAACCCCATGAATCAAAGTGAACACAATTTTTAACCTGAAGGAATACTAGAGTTGTGATATGGACATACAACATTATTGCAAAATTTATAATGGTGAAAATCTACTTAATGACCACCTCACTGCAGAAAAATTACAAAACGGGATAACCCTCAGTGTCCATCAGCACTCCTTGCAGACCCTGATTACCAGTCTTCTAGGTGCATGCGTGTCCATGGGCATAGCTGCAACAGCGCAGTGGGCCAGGGTCTACATTCATTTTATACAATGCAATTAGGCAGATTCAGAAAATGAGGTAGGCTGATCATCCTTCAAATGAGTCCCTCATGTGGGCTCCCACTATCCTTGCATAAATCTCTATTTAAATCAAGACTGATTTGAAACCTGCAATGAATGAAACCAGAGTGGAATTGGCAGTGGAATTACACTCTGCTCCCCGAGTGAAATTATCAGTTATTATCAAATTATCAGTTTATTGCCACCCATAAAATCTTCCAATCCCTGATCACATTCTTAGAAAAGACTCATTTTACATTGTTGACTAGCATTCCAATTTTCTCATTCCTCCTTTTCCACATATGGTTCATCTTTCCTATGTATTCCCTCTCAGTTTCCTAATTAACATTTTAAAATGCCTGTGTCATGAAAATTTTCATATAAGGGCAGGAAGCATTGCATTTCCCTAGAGGAAGCTATAACTATGAAAAATCCTTACTTGAGAAAGCACTCAAGAAACCATCATCTCAAATGGTCAACCCCAGCATCATCGAAATAAATTTAAATAATGTCTTGACTTGAAAACAGAGTAAGTTTGAATGATTCCAAACAGGGCTGGCAATGCAACTCCCCATCAAAAACTGGGCTACAAAAATTATTTACCTTTTGGGGGAGAAGCAGGCGTCGGCATGTGGACAGGTTATACAACTTCTGTTATGTAGGAAGGACTTTGGGATTTTTTTTATTTTGGGTTGGGTTTTGTTGGGTTTTTTTTTTTTTGTTTGGGTTGGTTTTGGTGGGTTTTTTTGGGGTTTTTTTTTGGTTTTTTTTTTCCCCATGGTTTCCCAATGGTTTCTTGCTGTTTAGTTGATGCCTATTTTCAGTGGAAATCCACTAGTCCCAATCAGCAACTCAAAGTTCTGACATTTGGGATTTCAGAGGCACATAATCTCTGGACAGAAGATCTTATTTTGAGTATAGGGCACATCAAAAGTAAAAGACTTAGTCTGGGGTATAGTTCCATTTCTTAAATTCATTGTCAATGAACAGAATTATTGACAATGAACAAAATGTTTATAGCACAACTGCTTTCTTAGTCATGTTTTTCATCCCATCTTACAGGGCAATTTTTTATTTGTACTGCCACCATCAACTAGCACTGCTCATAAGATTTTTGTTTGATTTTTCAACAATAAAAATAGCTCAAGAGAATTAACCCATAAGGCCCATAAAAAAAAACCCCAATCCAGTAAGCTCTCAGCATTATCAACTTGCTGAACAGTGAGTCTGCCCTGAGAACTTCAGTGTGTGACATAGGTGATGGGCATTTTTCAGGCACCAGGCTGCAGCGCTGGAACAAATGCTAGCAAGGATTTGCAGGCTGGAGTGAATGAGAAGCTGTCACTTAAAGAGATGGACCACTTCAAATCTGTGAAAGATAGCAACGCATGATACTTTTTGCAATTTTTGTACATTTATATTAAACACATCGTTGCTTTCATCATCAGCTAATTCACCAAAATGCCTGAATGCAAATGTAATTCACTATCATACTAACTGGAAAATGCTTCAAGACTTCTCCAACAAATTATCTGAAACATGATATAAAGCATGCAGCTTTTAAAATATTTCACCATCACATGCAAAATGTAATACATACATATTTCCACAATATTCCTCCACTCTTCTCTCAGGAAGGGGAAAAGCTGCTTGCCAATAAGTGCTACTAATCTAATTCACAAATTGGAAATAAAATTTACTAAATCATAGATATTTTAATATATAAAATTTACTAAATCATACTTACACACATGACTAAGGTTTAATAGAGAACATTATACTTTGTGATACTAGCTCTAATACTCCTTAGGCAAACAATTTCAGACTGCTTTAGCTCTAACCAAATGCAATAATAATTCCCACTAAAAAGCAATATAGTCCAAGTGCATTATAATATGAACATCACTATTAGAAACACATAATCCTGTGGTTATCTTGGAAGTTGTATGGATAGGAAGGAATATCAGTACTAAGATGATAAGAATTAGAGCAACTAATTCTCAGTTCATCAACTGAGAATCAGATTTTTCAGTGTGATGATTTTTAACTTGCATAAACATTAGGACTGTAGGAACAGTGAATACCAGAAGCAACACTGTTTCTAACTGCTGATACCATGCAGAAAAAAGGTTAAATATGGAAAAGTTTAACGTTCTCAAAGTTGATGAACAAAGGAGGACTTTGAAAAACTGGCAAGAGTTGCTGTCTTCACTGATGATGAGGAGTGTGACAAGTTTGAAGTAATAAGAGCAAGCAGTTTATTGAGCTTAGTAACAAAACTGCTCTCCTTACTTTGTTCACATTCTGAAAAGAAAAACATTGAGCTAGAGACTAAAACTAAGCATGAGAAGTTTATCTGAAAACATCTTTTTTCTTGTGAAAGATCAAAAGGAAAGAAACAAGAGCAGATCAGCTTCTGAGGCATTAACCGTAGGGTAAATGGTTGTTCTTTTTTTTATTTCACAGTCTAATACTTCATTTAAGCACCTCTAACTACTTCTCTTTCTGCTACCACTTCTAAAATGCTTCATTTCATTCTTCATAGGTCTTAAGGGTTTGGTAACCACTTATGAATGGGCAATTATTGGTGGAGCAGATGTGCCCTAGTTGAATGGGAGGCAACACAACAGCCACAGCTCCATGTCCTTTCCATCTTTGTACAGAAGGCAAGTGACACGTATTTGTACTTGTGAGCATGTAAACAGTGACCGATGTAAAATGCTTTCTCCCCTTCCAAATAAATAAAACACACACTCCCCTGCAAACCCTAAGAGGGAAAAAGGAGCTTATCTAAGGTAAGTGGAGAAAATGCCTGGTAGTCAGACTCAGCACAGATTCAACGCAGGCTACACGGAATTGCAGAGGGTACAAAACACAAGACACACTGGATATTAGTTCACAGCCAAAGGTGCTACCAGCCCAAATTCCCGCAGCCTCGGCTCTTCCTTAGGCCTCTCATGTTTAGATAGTGACCAGACCTGACCCTGCCTAGTTTATGAGATTAGACACGATCGTAGCCCAAGGTGATTATCACCAGCTATACAGTGTCACGTTATAAAGTCTAAGTGAGGTAAGAACCTTGTAAATAACAAAATTATCCTTTTATAGGGCTCTTAATTCAACAGTCCAGTCTGTTTCCTGTAGAAGTGATTAGTAATAGAAAATAATTAGGAGATGCCAGATGGGAGGAAGAGTTAAAAAAAAAAAAAAAAGAGACGACTCAAAACTCACATAGCTAAGAAAGGAGAACAACAAACGAGGGAGCTGCCAGCGAGCGGCCCACGGCAGTCCCTCACCGTCCAGGAAGCTCTTTGCATAAGCAAAAAATGACAACCACATGCCTGCTTTAGAGGCTGCTCTGAAAGAGACTCACCTTCTCCTTTCTGCAGCCACTGCATGGATTATTCAGTTGTGAGAAGGCATAAAAAGTCAAGGGAAACCACAAGGGGTTTATTGTTGTTTTTTAAAAAAAGATTATTCTAATTTCCTTATACATGCCTATGAGGCTTCCCCATTACACATCTAGGCAGCCTTTTTGGAAACCTCAAGCGTAAGGCCCATAGGGAAGGTAAGCAGCAGACTCCTACAGCATGTTAGGGCTGAAGCCATGACAGCTCTCCATTGCTCACCAGGAATTGAGCTGGACCTCTGTATTTCTGTGTCCTGTCTACTAAGGCCAGGATGGGAAAACTCTCTCACCCTGAAGAGCACCCAAAGAAAGTTATCCTCTTTGGCTCTTCGAGAGCTAAGGGAGATTCCTTCCTCCCTCCCTGTGATCCTTCTAGTGCTAGCCTATCCCAGTTAAGGGATAACAAAACTTCAACCAGGACACATAAGAGAAGCTAAAGCTACATGGTCCTTTTTGAAGGGTCTTAAAAACGTAACCAGACCCGAACCACCATGCATTAGACACCCTGGAAAAAAATGCTGGTGAGGGCTTCACACTGACTTACCTCACAACACTGGAAACACAGGAAAAGAATAATAGCTTATTCATTGCTAATGGTTTCATTTTATCAGGAAGAACACAACCAGTATTCTTCACATTTAATGGCACAGCAACTGTACCGACTTACAGCCTTTTTAACAGTTATGTACACTACTCATTTTACAAAGGCTAGATCAGGCTCAGGGCATACACTGAGGGCAGGTACTCCCCAAACTTTTGCTGAGGGTCTGGTCTGTGAGCCTGAGAGGCCAGACCCCCTGTATTCACACGGCAGCTGCCTGTCTCAGTGCAACCAGCCACTGGACTTTCTGAAGACTTCATCTTTGTGCACACATCTCACATGCCAGATCATAAAGGGCCACAATAACGTGAAAAAGCAGAAAGTAATGTGAAAAAGCAGAAAGTAATGTGAAAAGTCATCTCAGCAAGCAGTCAAGTGACTTGTACCCATGACAAAAGGCTGAAGTGGGATGCTGATCCTCAGCTGTGCTTACCTACAAAACAGAGGAAACCTCCCTGCAGGAGCAGCATCGTGACAGGAGGCATGCTGTGCATTTGAAATGCAGCCTGACCTAAGCCTCTTCTTCACTGCCTGAGGTTTGTGGAGCATTATTTGTTTTGAACCTTGTAATACTAGACCAGCAACACACAAGCAGGCTACCAACACAAGCACAGAACTTTCACTTCACATTAATCCCACACATTAATGTGCTTTGGAGGCACAGGCAGGCAAGGTCCTGCGAGGCTAACTGGAATCAGCTGGGATGCCATTTGTAACCTGCAGGAGCTATTAGAGCACAGCTGAGCACTGACCAGAGCTGGCAAGGAAAGAAGAAAGAATTTGACCCGGGGAAAACAGGAGAGCTATAGGACCATGTTTAGCACTGGAACTGAGCTACAGGTCCAGTTAGAGAGCCTTAAAAAACAATTCTGGCTTGCTAATTTATGCTTTATAAGCATGAGATACTGACAAGAGAAAGACTAGATATTTTGTGACCTGGGGATTAAATTAGCAAAGCTTATGTTTCATTTGGAAGCTCTGAATCTTAAAACAAGATCAGTTTATATAATCTTTTTAGTGTATCAATTTTACTGTCACACTGAACATAAATAAGGGCTTAGGTTACTCTTGGTGATTACGAGTAAAAAAAGCACCCTGCAGTTTAGAGAAAAGAATTGTCTGTGTTGATACCTGCACACTGGACAGCGTGTGCTATTAGCTCTCCTTTCTCAGGTCTTAATAAACATATAGTTAAGTTAAAAACATATATGCTTATAAAAAGACATCATAACTGTTTGCAGTTTTAGTTTGAACTGTATGTGCCATATATAATTGCATATATGGCACTAGATCCTTACCGCCATAAATGCTAATGCACAGAAAGGGAAGATGAGGAAGACTGATGCTGGGGCAATCTCTGCAAAGTACAATGCTGCCGATATGCTGGAGCAGCTACCTAAAAAGTAGTCCTGTCCTTTATCCTGCTAAGAACTTTCTTGGTATTGACAAAATCATATGTGCTTTCAAGTCTCTGCTGAAAGATGGGCTAAACCTAGAAGAAATAAATAGAAGTTTTTGCCTTCCACAGTGTTATGTTTTATTTATAAATTACATTAAACTTACAGAGTGATTGTCATGGACACCCGCGCAGGGATGGGAAAGGAACGTTTGTGAGAAAACAGTTGACAATCTTCTCAAGTTAACCCATGGGATTCTTCAGTGCTCAGTCTCCTGCATCTTTAAATGTACTTTAAGGTAAACATTCATTAGTTGTACTTTTAAAAACATTATTGCTTTGTCACTATCCTTGTTACAGCTATGGCTTGTCTAGAGTTTTATATGTTACACCCCCATTTTTTCTCATAAAATTAAGTTAATTCAAGTAAATGGAAATATTTCAAACAACTTCCAGCAGCGAGATTGTTTCACTCTCGAAGCCACTTTCCTCCCTGATTATTAAGCCCACACCTTCTTTTTAGTTCCTACCAGTCCCAGCAGTGGCATTCCTGGGCACCAGTGTTGTTCAAAGCTGTCCTCCTCCACCACAGACCTTGCTAAGGGGGCTTATGCTTCTATGACAGCCTAGTATAACTTCCTTGGCTACGTTTTCTGATGTCCTTTCACTGAAGACAAAACTTGGTGAAGGAAGCTTTTAAGCTGATCTTACTAACAGATTTGACTGACAGCAAAAGTAGAAAAGCAGAATCACAGAAGAATCATTTCGGTTGGAAAAGATCTTTAAGATCATCGAGACGAACTGTAATGAAATGCCACTTAAATATTTTTCTCAGTACCAGATTTCTGGTTTCCACCTTTCAGCTTTTCCTTGGTTTCTCCTACAAGAAAAATATTAAATCACAGACTGTGAGCCACTTGAACCCCAAACTGCAAGTCAGGGGTGGAGTAGGAGTCATCATGAAATCGGTTCCTCAGTAGCAATACAGAAGTAAGAGTTTTTGCTTTCTGCTTTGCTTTTTTTGAATGCTATATTTTATTCTCATTTTACCTTTGCCTTGTTTTCCCAAAAAGCGCTTCCACAAACAAAACTAGAACAGTGAGCATTTTTAGGATCTCTCAAATTCTCAAAATTTTTAATTACACTAAAACTTTTTTTTTTTTTTTTTTTAATTTTTGTTTTAAATTAAGCTCAGGTCCCTTCTCTGTGAGATATACTGAAACAAGTAGTAGTGTCATTAATGAAAATGTCAGTCTCCATTCAAGGTTGGAAAGTGAAACTGGTCCCTCTGCAAACACCTATAAGTAAGATTCTTCATTTTGTATGTGGGGGCAGTTATGAATCCATTAGAAATGTACACAGAGATTGCAATTAACTTTGTGATCTGGATTATCTTTGGAGGCAGGCTTAAAAGCATGTTTCCTGCTAAAATTACACAGATTTACATTCTGGATTATCTTTGGAGGCAGGCTTAAAAGCATATTTCCTACTAAAATTACACAGATTTACATTTCCAGATCTCCTTGCACAGGGTTGCAGACAATCAGCCTTCATCACTGTGGAAGACTAAATGACCATTAAGGTCATTAAAAACAGAACAAAAGGGTGCTTTTGTTGGGTGACTGCTGCCACAAACCTTTTCTCAATTCTTTCCACCTGTCAAAACTGAACTGAATGTAGTACTGTCTAGAAAGGTATCTTTGCTAGAAAGCAAATGCTTTGCTGGAAAGCAAATCTTTAACTGATTTGCAGCCACTAAGTTTCTTGATGAAATGGCACTTATCACCAAAGTAAACATGAATAAATGTAATTCAGTTGCTATCCTAATGTTAACCTCAGCATTTTCGTGTGAAAGATGGGATAACTCGTAACTAATTATTCGTTTTCGTGTAAAAAAATATTAAATCTTGAATAAATCACTAGTACAACTTCTTACATTAATATCTCAAAAGCATGTCAAAATGGAAAAAAAATCATGTTTTGCAGGGCTTTCAAGAAGGACTGTAATATCTGTATCTAGGTACTTACTAATATCTGAGAGCTACCTTTTTTATAAGGTATTTAACAGAATCAAGTCATCTGCTCCAAGGCCATAATTACCTTTGAGAGTGGAGAATGTTCAGAGATCCATCAGTATTCAAGGCACTGGAGGAATAATAAATCTTGTGATAGTGGGTATTATTTCCACTTCCACGCTAGGCCATACAAACTGAATCCACATGGGAAGCCCTCTTTCAAATGAATCTTAGTCCTCTCTTAACACACAGACCATGACGGCTGCACAATTGAGTTCTGAACAATCCACAGACTGTTTTGGGAACCAGCTTCACCTTTTCTAGTAGGGCAGCTAAAATATCTATTCAGGGCATTCAGGCACGACAAGCACTCTCCTGTTTTCAATCTCCACTCCTCCAGTTATCCCTATTTATTAATTCTGTCATAGGTTATGAAAACCATAAATCATTAACCAGAAATTTTAATTTCTAATATATACTTGTACACAGTAAGCAGTCATATTCCTTCTCATAATCAGTGAAGCACATGCTGCGCAGTGGATTATATTCTCATGCTTTTCCTATTAGACACTGCATCTTAAATCACACCACAATATGGTCTCTTGCAGGACTCAGTACTTAGGAGTATTGTGATTTGTGTCCTACAATCCTCATCTAATGACTGCATGATTTTTGTCTTTTCTTCTTCTATGGTCTTTAAATCCTTCTCCTTTACTAAGGCTCATTTTTAATGTATTGCATCTGACAAGTCACTCAACACATGCTGAATTCTTCTACTATAATAGCTGAAAAGAGCGGGAAACAAACAGAGTACTATTAGTGCACGCTGCAAGGCATCTTAACACAAATCTGTGGCATTCCCCGCTACTGCCACACATCAAATTCAAGGCTAAGTGAAGTGCTCTTTCATACTTCACTCTGAAGTTTGGGGTGTGTTCTCTGGCTGCCCAGTTTCCTCCACCTCATTTTACAGCAGAAAGCAAAACTACATTCACCCCAGCTGTCCCCCCATCAAAGCCTGCGTGCTGCTCCTTGCCTTCTTTCGAATGGTTCGTCTTTCATACACCACCCACACAGGACTGGGCAACAGCTGCAGGCACAAAGTTTAGATTCCTACCTGAACAGCCTCAGTCTGCAAATCTGGGAACGTGTTTTGGCTCAGGATGACCAACGCTCAGGACCCAGGTTTCTTCCTCTCTTTATGGAGAAGGAAGCGTACAGTGTAGGATTAAGCTGTGTGGCCACAGTATAAAACAGGTAAAGACTCGTTAATTGCCAAATACTGTACCCTGCAGAATTTTTCATCCTTACCGTGAGGCTTATGGGCTAACGTTGTAGCACACAGATTTTACTGTTTGCATCATAAGACAATGGTTTTTTCTCATTGGATTTTGAAGAGATTTCTTCGTGTTCTTTGTTAGAATTGTCGGTATCAATTCAGTGATATTCTCTTTATATCGGACAACAGGAATCACTCTGCCATCCCTCCCACCAAAGAGAAAGACTACTTGACCTATTTATAAATGTCCTATAAGAAAGCTTCCTTACATCATGGTTAAATGAGTCATAATAAGGGAAATACTTAATTGAAGTTTTCAAGTAAATAGCAATAAGAAGCAGAAGCCTGCACAAAAAGGGTAAAATTACTTTCTGAGTAATTTAGTAGAGGATATGTATATTCTTCTTATGTCATTATTATTATTTTAACAAAGCTTATAAACTAGCAGAGATTGAGTATTTTGTTTAAGTGGAGATGTAATCTCTCCTGCGTTCCTCACTGCTAGCATGTTAACATTTTACAGTAGGTAGGCTAGAGAAATACTTCCTGTCATCCACTACTCGTGCTTTAAATGCAAATTATTTATCAAACAAGTATATATGTCATTATTTCAATTTTTAATATAAAATTAACCACCAGATGTGATTCAGTCACCTGCCTGTACAGTCCTCCAGTTGGTTATATTCACCCCATGGAACCTGAGTTCTTCCAGGCTGTCAAGGTGACAGCTTTAGTGGGCATGCAAGTAGTCAAGTCCCCCAGACAGTGACGGAAGACACTTGGGAAAGCCCTCTGAGGCCTCCTCTCCCCACCACTCCCACCCTGCACATAGCCACCACTCCCCATGAGACATTCGGTGAGGCCACCACTGTACCCCTCCCCTTCCCATGCTCCCCACATCCTGTGGCTTACAGAGGAAGGAGAAAGGATTTGGCAAGCCTTAGCTGGATGCTGGGGCTTGTTCCAAATGCTGAGGTTGCTACCAGGATCGGGTGTTGGCCATGGGGTTGAATGCCTTATTCTCATTGGAGATTTGCTGGGTCAAGCGACACTTGGTACTGTGTCATCTTCCAGCAACGACCCTGAGAAGTATAAAAGCAGCAAAGATGTCACCTACGCACCACTCCACAGTAAAAAGGATCACACTGTGCCTTCCCTGTGCAGCCACGGGTAGTAATCCCAACTGGATAATGACTTGAAAATTAAACTGAAATTTCCACATTTAACTATACTGCAATGTCTGTGTGCCTCCTTGTGTTCACAACGACATGGTTCCAAGACAAGTAAAGAGAAAAGGCTCAAAAGCTGGGCTCCAGGCCAGGAAACACCACTGCTGTTGAACTGTGTTGCAGATGAAGCCACTTTAGTTGCCTATAACTTCCAGACACACAGGTGCGATGTTGCAATTACGTGACTAACCAGTCTAAAGGTTTTTCACCTAAAATTTAAATCCATGAGAAATATTTAATAGTTCTTGAGCTATTTCATTAAAATGTTTCAAAACAATATGTATACATTGTTGATGAGTCTGACAAAATGCCATGTGATTATGGAAAAAACAACATTCTTCAATAATAATAATTGAAATTCCTTTACTATGAAAACTTTCTCATCAGTCTAAAAATGTTGTGACAGCATAGAGTTCTGTTGTCACTTGAAAGTTGCTAAATGCAGGAAGAGTTAATTTTACCACAGAAACCCAAAGCGGTGACTTGTAGAACTCTTACAGAAGATTTTTACACAGGCTTTGCATTATAATGAACTCTCTATGATAACATGCAAAAAAATTCTTTTGAAACAGCATGCTGCAAGTCAGTGGCTGTCAGGAACTGTAACTGATAACTCACCTTTCTACTACTGGTACCTAACAAGCAAGAAATTGGATATTTAACGTGGTCAGCTAGCTTCAATATCTGCACCACTATTTCTTTTGCAAAATGATCCGGCAACAGTGAAGATTCATACTTTAAGCTAAGTTGGGTGCTTCATCTCTCAGCAGATTCAGTGCAGGGTGACAGACTCTGCTGGAGAAGGATTTGAAGGACCAAAGCTATGAGCCTCCTCTCTCTCTGTGGACTCTGTATGGAGCTTAGTTTCGCAGTAATAGTCATGTATGCTGGAAATTGTCAGTAAGACCTTTCCTCCACCTCAAGAAAAACTGAAATCGCAGACATATTTCTGATTGGAAAGACAAACAGATGATCCTAAGTAAGGCTAGCATTTCTTCTAAGCACTATAAGCATTTTAGGTATTCCTAACATCATTCTGAAGTTTGTGAAATGAGGGAGCATATCAGACTATTATACATGCATTAACACCTACACATATGTAAAAATACACTTTAAAAAGACTTTCATATGTCAGCTTTTCAATAAACAAAGTATTTAGTTTAACATGATGAAACTTACATTATATTTTCTTTTTAAGCTTAGTCTCTGTCACAAGACAGGAATGTCTGACTGATACATTCCCAACCTCCTTTAATATTTCTGTGTTCACCGGTTCTAAGATTTCTTTGTTGTTCGTTTTTTCTTTTATAATCCAGGACACAGTTCTCAGCTGATACTGCAACTCTCTGAAGAGAACAATCGTTCTTCATAAGTCTGGCTGAGGCCAAAAATAGCTTTGTCAGCTTCTGACAGGCTGAACTTAGCCAAGTGAAATGTTTTAACATTTTATCAACTTAATGAACAGGCTTATTTATAATGTGGACAACTTTACTGTCATTGTATGCAGACTGCTGAATAGATTATGGAATGCATTTGTTTGGGGAATACTAAATATATTAAGAATATAGTTTTTGACCAAAGGACAGTTGTCTTATACACTGTAAACGATGTTCAGATTAAATATTCTTAGCCTGTTTGAAATAAAGAAGTGCCTTAATGGAACGTCTATAGCATGAAAATACCTGAAGAAAGGAACCTCATAATGATAAATAACTAACCTCCAAATCATAGAAATTTGCAATATGCAAAAATTACCATTAAAACCCCCTATAACCAGTTTAAATATTACTATTAATGCAATACTGGAAATAAATGTGGACTAAATATCTTCAGATACCTTTAGCACTTTATAGTAGAGGGGGAGGGTTAAAAGTACACAACAAAAAGTCTAACAGAAAAATGAGTGTGGGTTAACAATTGCTTACCCTCTTTTCTGCTACCTCATCCTGTCCTGTAGACTCTTTGCCATCATGTTCATCTCTCAGGGCTGGCATATGTTTTTTGTGTGCTGGCTCTCTGTTTAAAGTTGTATATCCTATGTGTTCATAAATTGGATTTATTGTCATCTTGGCAATGTATTCAGCTGCCTTCGTTTCAATATAAAGAGTAATCAATCCATCTGTCACCAGGTCATGGATGGACTCAAAACGTTTCTCCCCAACAAAGTGCTTTCCATCGTAGTAGAGTCTGAAGTTTCTGGTTTGACTTCCAAATCTGCCTCAATGAAATGGGAAAGTTTTTTTTTAAAGAACAGTAAGCAGAATAAAGAAGAGTAAGCAAGCCTTTGCAAACAATAAAAAACACTTTATCACTTAAAGCTGTGACTATGCTCTGTGTCTGGTCCAGAAGAGAATGAAAAACTCAACTACTACTTAGCACAGATAGGAAAGAGAGATGAACAACAACTGCAAATAGACAGCCAAAACAGCGACGGTCCCAGAAGGAGCTGTTTGTTCTCTTATTCTTTTAGCCCCTCCATTATCCCATGGAAAAACTGAAAATTACTTCACACTCTTTCTGGCCTTTTTTTTTTTTTTTTTTTTTAAGTACTTTACTACTGCATCGCTGTAGTCAATTTGCTTGGCTCTGATATGAAGAGTTCTCATAATAGAGTCCTCTATTACAGTTGATCAATACGGAGTTTTGATGCTGTCTCAGACCTCTGCACCCCTGCTTGCTTGCAGGAAGAGGCCATTCAGGGTTCAGCTGAGCTTCAGTGCCAACAATTACACTGAAGCAGAACCGCTGCCAGAACTGGAGCGGCACAGGACAAAATGGCACAAGGGCAAGCATTCTTTATTCCTGGCCAAAGGCCAAGGACTAACTCTTCGAGCTTTGTACAAAAGTCCTTCTGTGTTATGCTTGTTAAGTCCTGAGCTTCAAGCAAATCTTTGTAATATACAGGATATATAACGCGAAAGCTATCTGACACTAGCCATTCTGCAGTTGGGGTGGAATAGGATTTCGATACAGGCTCTCAGCAACCATGAGAATGCCAATTTTACCTGAATATTCACATATTTTCAGAAACTGTACTTAGAATCTGCAACAATGTTCTGCCTAAAAGCGATCTAAATGTCTGAAAACACACCAGTGTTTGCACTTGGCAACAGGCAACGCATTTCCTGCAGAGAAGATGAAGGCAAGAAGCTGCTTTCACAGCTCACTCCAGTGTTATTCCTTGGTCAGACAGCAGCAAGTGTGGCCGTACTGGGCCCCCTTGTGAGGTCAGATCAGCCAAATAAGTATTAAAAACTAAATTTGAAAGGATGAATTGCTTTCATTTTACAATAGAATGCTTCATAGGAGATGTTAAAGGACAAAGTAAACACTGGTGCTTTGCTGAAGTGGCTCCTTTTCAATGGGGCCTTGCCAAACAGGGGAAACCATAATTTTAGACCTTGCCCCTGGTGAAATATTGTACTCTTGCAAATATGGGCAAAAACACTTATTCTGTGACATGCATTTTTTTCTTGTGCTCTGAATCAAAACGCCAAACCTTCCCTTCTCCCTATCAACAATCTGACAGTGACTGTGACTTCAGGAGCTGCTGTTTTTACCTAACGCTCAAAGGCGAGGGGGCCCTCTGGAATCTGCATCCTGCTCAGTAAGAAAAGAGGCCAAGATGCATAGGAACTACCTGGGCTTTTTACTGGAAATGAATCAGTACTTCTATGCACGTTTTTATGCCACGCAAACTAAAAGCAAAAAATCACAAAATGACAGAAAGAAACACATTTTTACCCAATGCTAGTTTTGTCACAAGATGCAATTCTGAGTGAATACAAGTCATTCATAAAGTTGAAAGATAACATCCTAAGTTACAGCAGAAGGGGCAGGAACATGTTCAGGCTTATCCTTCAGAGCATCTTTCTATTCAACATAGTGTGTGGCAAGCAAGCTTTGACGACGAGACATACTCCTTGCATACCCTCCACTGTCAGAGAAGTCAATGTGAGCCAAGAGTGCTCAGCACTTTGCCGTGCCAAAGCAAACAACCTTCACCGTCTTCTGCTCAAGTCAGTGGGAATAACGCACATGAAGCACATACAAACATTGTGATGTTAAAATTTGACAGGAGAATGGAGTAAGTTTGAAGGTGAAGAATAATGACAATATGCAACAGAATTCTTTTCATTAAGAGATGTAGCAGGTGAACTGCTGCTCTGATCAGTAACATATGCTCTGACAGTACTTATAGCAGAGTTTTAAATAAGCCAAAGGTCATTTACTTCTCTTAGCTTTCCAGAAGAAAAAGAATTGCACTAATCTTATCAAGAGAAGATAAGGCATAGGGAAGCTTCTCGGGGCCTGTTACTAAGTTCACATGGTGCCTTGATTTTATTAACATCCTTCAGAGTCTAAAACAAAGTTCTGAAGAACAAAATGGCCAAATACAGAGAACATTCTTAAAGGATTAGTCCTCTTCCTGACAGGGTCAGCAGGTGCGTGGTTCTACCTCAGCCATGCTTTACTGAGCAGCCCCTGTGCTGTACATCTGTTCAGATTGCTGCATATAAAGCGTGTCTGAGAGATACTACAAGGAACAGGATTTCCAAAAGTACGTTATCCCACTGCTCCTCACCTGCATTTCAGCAAACGAGTATCTCATAGACAACGTTCCACTGTTTTAATTCTTTAACGGCATCCCGTGACTAAACTCATCTCTCTTGTAAGCCTCACAGACTGAAACACTTCCTCCTGTATGGATCTGGGGAACTGCACACCAATTTCTTTTAGCACGTGTGGCCTTCCAAAGGTACATTCAACTTTCTTGTTTTAAAATTAATTGAAATAATTTAACTATTACCACTTCAAGAAAGGTAGTTAAGGTAGTTAGACAAACAAATTACTCTGCATCAGTGTCATAATCATTTGGAAAAGGTGCTTGCATGCATATTGCTGCAAAAGGTGAACATGAAAATGGCTTGCCTTTAACTGATTTCCCATTTGTTCCAAATCAAACATTTTTCTGTTCATTTATTTTTGGATATGTTATAGGAAAATGTATTGTTTTTCAAATAGAATCCTGTTAGCAACAAGGAGGAAAAACCCCCAACCAAACCCCCCAAAATCAATGAAACACCAGTCTTTTACAAAAAGACTGTACCATCAAAAACGTCTCCTGTTTTCTTTCTTTCAGACTCATTTAAATTGCTTTCTGACAACACAATGATACTATTGTGATCAAAATACAATATTGATACAAACATACATGTCCAGTTGCAAATGATCCATTAAAATTTAATCTTCAGTCCCTTCCTTCTTACTTAAAACTATGGTTTACATTTTTCCATTAGCAAAAATATTTCCTTATGTTTACTTTCTATAACATTACTGCAGCCTAGTTAATTATACATTGCTGTGGCAACTAAAAAGAGCCAAGACCTGATATTTCAACTTCCTGATGATCTCTTCCTAAAGGCAAGCACTAGTACCAGCTGTTTTTTGTTTAAGAAATAGAAAGCAGGACACAGATAATGTATGTTCTCTTTTGGTTTAAACAGGGGAACATTAGATGTTTTTCCAAGAAAAAGAAATAGACCTCTGAAATGTCAAACAGTCTCATTGTGTCCACTGTGCATTTGTTTGCAAGCAGCAGGACTACAGATAAAAGACTTTTTTTATTCTAAGTTGTCTGAAAAGCAATCACTCTGTCTAGTCCCTTTGGTTGCCAGTGGGGCAGAGTGGATAACAACGTGGGAAAATGTATTAAATGGTAGAGCAAATGTGGCTAGTAATAAAGGACTGCAGAGTTGAATTAGGTATCATAGCTTGAGAGAGACAGGCTTCAGACTCAGCCACCTACTCTGTATGCAGCATTCACTGATGAAACAAAAAGAAAAAGTGAAGGACCGAGAGCCCATCCACACTTTCTTACCATCTAAGATGGATTTTACAGTTCACATACAGAATTGTACAGTAGCTATTCACCTCTTTCACAGGCTGTTTTATGATGAGAAGAGTATCTGAACAAAGGCATTATTTAAAATGTGTAGCTGCAACCAGACCACAAAGTTAATGCCCCTTGGGGCTACTCGTGTCCTCATTAGTTTCAAGCAACTTCATACACTGAGCTGGGAAATCTTAAGTTCTGTATATGTGCCTGAAGGTCACTTGGACTTAATCTTCCCTTGGAGAAAAAGTGTCTTAACATGCTTTGCGGCCAGAAGGTAGAAAAGTCTCATTTAAAATTAGATGCCAGAATTTCAGCTCCAACTTCTGAAAACTAAAATGACACTTGAGACTACAGTCTTGACACTCCATAAAAACCCACAGAAATGTAAGAAATCTTGCAATTAGGAATGTCTCCTAATCATGCTGTGTTCATGTGAAAGAAAACAAGATTATTCCACATATGCCCTTTTGGCCCATTTCCTTATCAAAGAAACACAAGTCTTGCATGCAGTCAAAACCTCTTCTACGCAGTTATCCCCAAAGGTCTCCAACTCCTGAGAACAGCTCATTTTTGTGATTTTTTTTAAAAATTATTTATTAGCAACATTTCTGAGGATGGCCAAGGACTTGTAGAACTTGCGTGACAAATAGTATCATCTCCAAAACCTTAGCAGTAGTTTACAAGAACACAATAGGCATAAATGAAATCAAATACATTAGGGATTGAAAGTAAAGGTGCATTTTATACAAGTGGAGACAAAAAATCCCCATTGTCTGATATGGCTAGGAAAGGTGGCAAAGTACAGTTACTATAGATAGTTTTCCTGCGCCATTTGGAAAGTCAGAATTGCCTGGCTGGCTGACTGTTGCTTGATGAATGTTAATTAGGTATAAAGTTATCTCTAAAACCCAATCAGACCTGTGCACTGGCTGAATGCATGGTAGTTTAGTTTGACATGAAAAAAACAGGGCATCCTTCAGAACAGAAGCCAAATCCCAGAGCTGGAACTGCAACGTGTCTACCCCATGCCAGTGTAGATACAACCTTCAATCACTGTCTAGTCAGGATCAAGTAAAAAAATTCAGAGCTGGTGCTGTATCACTAACAACAGCTTCCCAGCGGTCTCCCTCAACTGAGACTGAAGACTGTTTACCTGCATCACTGCCCAAACTTCCTTGTCCAAAAGGGAAACAATATTGCGCAAACAGCATGCTGCAAACAGCAGGCAGTGAGGACCAGAGCAACGCACCTTCCTGTGGCTCATGAGCACTGTCAGGGACAGCACAAGTGAGAGACAGACAATTGCTTTAGAGTAGGGGTCCTCAAACTTTTTAAACAGGGGGCCGGCACGCGGATGCAGTGGCAGGGAGTCATCTGCGGCTGCTTGGTTTCCCCCCCAACCCCCGGCGGGAGGGGGTGTGTGTCTGTAAACACCACGGGCCGGATTGAGGACCCTGGGGGGCCGTATCCAGCCCGCGGGCTGTAGTTTGAGGACCCCTGCTCTAGGGCATTGGCAGTAGGTAACAGCTGCTGAAAACAATAAAGACAGAAAGTGGTATCAACCCTTGGTACCTGCCTGTAATGGTGTGTTTCACAACTAAATCTAACAAAATAATAAAAAAACCTCTTCTCTTGTCTCAATGTCTTATTTTACTTTAAAGAGCTTTTAACAGCTAATTTTCACCATCTCAAACTCTGAACAAATGTCAGCTGATCAAGGACCATGCATGCTATTAATATGCAGTAGTTTTTTATAGTGTAATAGTACTATAGTAGTAAATTAATGTTCTTGATCAGTGCTAGATCATTTGAAAATAATGTCTGGTATTCAAAAGAAGCTCTTTTACAGATGTATTACCTCTTCTTAGTACTGTGTTTTCATGCCCTATTCCATTTAAACTTGATATAAGTCCCTGGAATGGATTTGATGATTGAATCAGAATCAATACCAATGTTTTGGGCAATGTTTTACTGCTTTTTCTACCTGATGAAACCTCCATGATTCCTGGGAAAAGACTCGCTGTGGTTAGTGATTAAGACACATTTGAAATCTATATGCACATGGGAAAGTAGTAAAAGCCTGATACCTTCTCTTTAAATGAAAGCAGTATTTGCAAAACCTATGCCAACATGCCTGGAATAAACACTTACTGGAAATGTTACTAGCAGGAATGCTAGTAATTTTCACAGTTTCATATTAAGCAAATAGTTACGTTTCTTTACCAAAAATTCTGAAGAACTGTTCTCTGAGAGTTAATTTTACAGTATGACTTCATGCTACTGAGAGCTTTCATATTACCTCAAAGCAGAACTGTGTCTTAATTCTTCCAAGCTGTCAACCCTTACCAGTGTCTGCTCAGCAAACCTCAAAACGTGCATTTAAATTTTACTCTACCTATGTATAACATTTTCATTTCAGGTCATACATGACATTGTTTTTCTGGTCAATTTAGAAGTAGAACAACATCAGATCTGTAATGGCAACTCCACTACAATCAGACGTAGTATGGAGAGACAGCTGCCATAGCATAATGCTCAAACATGTTAACTTTTGTTTCGCCTACAGCAGCTTTCCCTACAAGGGTTTAAGTTCATAGAATAGTTTGGGTTGGAAAGGATCTTTGAAGGTGATCTAGTCCAAACCCCCTGCAATGAGCAGGGACATCCTCAGCTAGATCAGGTTGCTCAGAGCCCTGTTCAACCTGACCTTCAATGTTTCTGGGGATGGGGAATATACCACCCCTCTGGGCAACCTGTTCCAGTGTTTCACCATCTTCATTGTAAAAAAATTCTTCCTTACATCTAGTCTAAATCTACCCTGTTTATTTTAAAAGTTCCTCATGACTGTCACACTTCTTTTTTGCTTCTACAGGTTTTCTCACACTAAAAGCAACTTGCTCTTAACTTACCTTAAGACAATATGCATATTTTATTTCAGTATATCAAGGAAACCTGAGCAGAAGACATCAAGTGAAAACCCCCCAAAAATGTCATTATTACAAAATAGCTTTGCAAATGCACGAACGGTTTTTGGAGAGCAGAGTGGAGAAACATTGGTTTTGTTCCTGTTTTGGTTTCTTTTTTTAATATACACTCTATAGGCTATTGTTCAAGGTCTCAAAGTTTATATTAAAAAAAATATTCTATTTCCCTTAGATTAAAAATAACTACAGTAAGATTTCTGTTCAAATTTTGCCTTAAGCCACTATTAATCCCAACCTTACAATGCATGTTTACTTAAAGCTATTACACAATTTGCTACTTAAGTTGTTTTCTCAGTGTATTCTACCTCTAATCTTCTAGTAATCACGTTTTTGTGAACAGTGAGATTGACCAACATAATCATCCTGCCCTCTGAAATGGTTTTTCCTCAAGGCTGCATTCCTTAACAATAAACAAAAGCATAATAATGCAAAATGCAATGGTTCCTGCATATACAGTGTACACTGTTAGAATTTTTGGGGCTACTAACAGCTCATCAATAAAGATCGATAGCTTTTATATTATTATATTCTGTTTTTCTAAATACAGTTTCTTTCTTAGTGCAAGCACAGCAGTAGGTGGGGCAGACATCAATTTATTACTGAAACTGTTACGAGTTCATTTATTCATCTCAAGTTATAAAAGAAAAAAAAAGTAACCTGATTCTCTTCCTAGCACCCATCAAATGAGGAGGAACTTACACTTAACTCAGCTGATCGATTTCAAATATAAAAGAAGGAAAGGAAGAGGAAAACTAGGCCAGGTAACATTTATTGCTGTCAGAGGTTTTAGCATTTGAATAATTCATAAATGTTTTGATGAAAACAATTATGAGATTAAACAATGATACGAGGCTATTGTGTGTTACTTTAAAAACATATTTATAAAGCATCCATAGTATCTACAGCTGAAGGACCTTTTGCTTATTGGTGAAGCACAGGAAAAAAGTTGTTTCTCCAAACACAAAAATTCATAAATATGTATTGCAAAAGCATGCAAAAGAAGAGGCCGACCAAAAGGACTAACTCGAAGATGTATTTCTAAGTGGCATTTTCTAAAAGCAAGAGAGCAAAAAAGGCATTCCAGTAGAAACTGCATAGGACAGAAAATTTATGTATCTTTTTCACGGGGGAAGGAGCAGGGTAGAATAGGAGAACACATACACACAATTTAGTTATCATCTGATTGCATTATAATTTGACTTGTTACTGCTTCAACTCTAACAGTGTCTAGAAGCTTAAAACCAGGCAGATATTAACCACCATAAAAACAGCACAGTACAGCACAGATTCCTGCTGTGAGGAGCTGTGACTGGGGGCAGTCTGGGAGATGGGGTACAACTTTGTCTGGGCCATTTTTAAGAGATCCTAGACTTCTGTACTGAAAAGGCATGTGAGACAGTATGGGAAAGAAAAAATCTTCTCTAATGAAGAAATGAGGCAGGGGAAACTTAAAAGCCTCAAGCCAAGTCAGATGTGAAGCCAAAAAGTGAGCCCAGGTCTTCTGAGCTCGCCACAGCGCCTCAGCACAAGCCCAATGCCTCCACCGCACACCAGCTTACAGTAGATCTCTGCGGTGCAGCAGGAGCTACAGGCAGAGGTGAAGGACACAGCACAAAATGAACGAGCTACACACACTGAGCAGACAGCTCTTGGACAAGTTACCAAAAAGTTCACAACAGCACCAAAGCAGAGAATGTTCCTCTGAGAAGCGCTGAACTTACACGAGCAGGAGAAAGACTGCAGCAAACTGAATTGCCAAAGATAAATTAGACACTCTAGCCAAAAGAAAACAGAGCTGACAACAACAACAGATGGGAAGAGGAGGGAAGGAGAACAGGAACACAGCAAGAAGACATGAACCATAAGGAAAAAAGCATTCTAGTCTGTGGGAGGACCTAGGTAGCCAGTTAATTACTCATTAAGGTTAGTAGCTATTATTATTCTACATACTTAAGCGAAGCCACCTCAGTAGTGCCCAGGTGCGCTAACATAAGGCAGATGACATTCAGGACACCTATTGTTGTTTACTGGTGGCTGAACCTTCCACGCCACTGACAAAGTAACAGTGTATTATTTAGTATGAAATTTTATATAGGAATAGAAACTTCTTTTACATGGAAGATTATTTAATTAGAGGTCCAATTGTTTTACTTCAGAGCAGAAAAGCAAGCTCCAAAATTTAGCAGCACACCTTCCTCTGGGGCTAGCCCTAGCTTGTATGATTTACTCAGCCAACAGAATGACAGCTTTAGTTACAGCAAAATTTTAAGCTTTCATGAAATATTTGGCTCTTCACAAGGGGGGTGGGGGGGAAGCAGCCCATCATATTAGCTGGCATACCTGTTGTGTTAGCCTAATAAAACAGCTTTACCATGAACTGACTCTTTCATCTAAAAGAAGCCACAGATACCAGAGTGGCCAACTTTTGAAATGCGCCTGAATTCTGCACCTATGGAAGTGTGACAGGCTAAGCCTGGGGGAGAAGGAACAGTCCCTCCCCAAGAGCTTCAGCTGGCCACAGAGGAAGGAGCACTCTTTTGCCATTTCATGCAGAATAAAGAAAACTGGTCAAAGTGGGTCAGGCTGAAACATATTTATCCCACAGATAGAATTGCTCCAAAATACGATCAAACCTATCCCAGCTAAGCTTTAAAGTTGGTGTGTGCATGTATATCTGTACACACCTATGTGTATATAGTTTCCCAGGTATTTCAGCTAGTAACTAAAGGAATATTGTATGAATATTTTAGAAAGGTTTTTAGACACTGAATTCAGTCCTTGCTACTGCCAATCACTGCATTTACAAATCAGGTAAAAAAAAATACACATAAAGATATGCAAAGTATAGTCTTTAAAATGGTCTTTATAATTTTTTCCTACCAACTACTATAATGTCAGAATACTGTTACCACGGTGAAGTGAGGGGATGGAGTCAGATAGTATTTTGCGGGGCTCCTTCTGATTACTTATAGATCAGCTGTGGATTCAGGATGAACTATGACCAAATTTTGATACATTCATAATTTTAAAGACCATAATTTAGTTATTAACACATTGAAAGTTTTTTCCAATGATTTTTCTTTCCCCAATCCTTCCATGTCTCAGTCTGTACAATGAGGCTTTCCAGAAGAATGCAGATGCACAATTTTAACCTCTGAATTCAAGAAGCCTCTTGCAGTTGTTGAATTTTACACATGTAAGTAATCCCATGGCAATCAACACATGTTCTGGAAGAGCGCTACACGTGTGTCCCGAAAGAGCCCGCTGAAAATGAACAGCATTTGGCTACCGAAGCAATTGTCCTGAAATTAAAAAGGTTCATTTGCAGTGTTATGCTTCAATAGCCTACTAAAATAGCCTTTTAAAATATCTGTGGCTAGTTTCTTAATGCAATTTCATAATTTAGGGAGGCAGAACATGTGTATCAATTTCTTGCACAGTACGTGTAGTAGGTTGACTAAACTAAGGATTACTAATTCTTGACATTTATTTTGCCTCAAGAATTCTCTCCTGATGCCACATAATCTTCAATGTGCCCTAACCCTCAAACATAAAGCAAACTACTCATAATCACAGCTAACATCATTACCTTTTTTTTAAAAATCATGCTGCAAAACCTTATTTCCATTCATTCTCAGTATCACAACAATAGGAATTGCAGGAAGGGAAACCATGGTAACCAACTGAACGTGCTACAGCAGATATCTGCTCAAAAGAACATGCAGTACCATCACACTTCAACGCCTACCACTAGTACAATCTCTACCCATTTCCTCCTTATCCTCATCCTAATTATTAAACAAGCTCTCAACCACAAAAGGCTACATTGTCTTATTGTTACTGTCATTTGCTATAGGTCCTGGCATTAAGCACTGTACTACACTTTTGCCAAATTTAAAAGCAGATCTAATACCTCCAGGAACTAATTAGGAATTTTCAGTTCTTTTAATCAGTTTGGAACATCTAATTAATGTTACAATGTATTTTATATTTTTTTATTGTCACAGAGACTTGCTGATATGTATGGACACACATATATACCTACAATAATTTTCTCATGTTAGTAATTTTTTTTAAACCTCAGGGTTGCAAAAAATTTTCAGTGGCATTCTTTGGTTAATTAATTAGTGAATCAGTGAATTCTGCTATGATTTTTCTTTTTTTTTTTTTAAATAAGCTATGAGAAGCCACATTCATGATTAAGTACAGGCATTAAATATAGTAGGGTGCTGCTTTCTACCCTTATTTGTGTTTATGCTTCATTCTCTTACATCTGATGTCTGAACTGATAGAATTTCCCAGGCTTTCTTAGGCTCTGAACATCAGTTTTCTTTGCAGGACAGGTCTGAATATTTAGCCAAACACACACTTAACCCAAAATTTAAATTATAGTTTTCTTTTTCCCTAAGAACGTACTTCTACCTCAGTTACAAATTCTGGGAAATTTGTTTTCTGAAAAAAACCCCTCTTTTTTTGAATTTAGATTTAAAAGGTAGTCTCTTAAAAAAAAAAAGAAATTATGCAAATTAATTGCACAATAATGGATGAAGGTAGACAAAAACAGCTCATCAGAAGGTGATCAAAATGCAGCTTCTCATATAAGTGGAAAGCAGATTTTACAGTAATTCACCAGCAACTTTAATAACTGAAAAGGTATTTTGTGTAAGAATCACTTTTTCTACCTTATTAAAGAAGAAGAAATACTCAAAATCTTCACTTTGAACTCAGTTAACTATTCCACAGCATTGCACTAAAAATATTTGACTGCCTCGGTTAAGCCTGAAAAAGCTATTATTTGCCCTGTCCTATATTTGGTCATTTAATCGGTGCTAGGCTATGTCTGTAGCTATTGCAGCTCAGGAACAAGATCTTTAGATCTGCTAAAGCTTGTTCTATAAAAGCATCAGAGCCTAATGCTCCACAGCAGTCAAAAACTCATTTAAAAAGATTTAGAGAACAAAGAAAGAAAACTCCATGGCCCACTTCATCTTGAACAGGATGTGCAGTCCTGGTCCCCTCACCTCCAAAAGATCATCACAGAGTAAGAGAAAGGCGCAGAGAAAGATGACAGAGATGATGAGGGGTATGGAACAGCTTCACTACAAAACCTGAATGTATAGTTTAGGACTCCTTGACCTGTAAAGAGAACAATAAGGGGCATGTGAGTGGCATCGAAAAGGTAAATGGAGATCAGTTGTTCACTGTTTCTCATAATACAGAAACTAGGGAGCATCCAATAAAATTGCAAGGTGGAATCTTCAAAAAAGGGATGCTGCTTCCCATAACACCTAGTTAAGGCATGGAACTCATGCTACAGTTGGAGACAGCAAAGTCTACCAAGGTTAAAAAATGGGCTCAGAAAGCCACTAGACAAAAATCTCTCCATCAAAGGCCTGAAGAAATAGCGAAGATAACAATTTGGCTCAGAAGTCCCTGAACAGCAAATTTTCAGAGGCTGGGAGAGCACATCAGAACTACTACTACATGTTCATCTTGTTCTGACACTTGTCTTTCAACGTTTGCTATTAATAGCTAGCAAAGAGTGGATACTGGATTGGACTATGAACTGGTCCTTTGATCTGACCTAGTCAGGGAACTTGCTAATACGTAACAGATATATAACTCAGGAGAAACTCTTTGCAAACTATTACCCAGATCTCTGCCCAACTCTATCCATTTTATGATGGCTTAAAGCATCCCTTAGAGTAACTTAAGAAGAAGTGAGATGCGGAAGAACCACGTTAGGAGTAGAATGGTCCATAAAAGAACCTTCATGCACCAACTGCATTTGCATTCTGTGCATTTTGGATGTAGCTAAAGGCTGTAGCTTAGTGTGATTAGCCAATCTGTTCCAGATTTCACAAAAACATGTTTTTATAACTGTGAATTCTGTCTGACTACAAAGTAGTTATGATTTGTGGTGTTAACAGTTTGTTCTTTATCTTCTAGGAAGATTAAGTTGTGTAACAGTGGAAATCTTCAGTGCAGAGCAAAGACAATCTAAGCATCTCTGGAAGAAGCCCGCTATAGGTACAGTCTAGAATGGAATGAGCGATGAGGATAGAGACAGAAGAGAATATCATTGTTTTTCCCCTATAATACAGCCCCCTGTAAGGTGATCTTTAATAATTTTAGAAAAAGATACTTACTTAACAAAGTTGAGCTAGGTTTCATTAATCTCTATCAGAGCTGCAGCATTGAGGATGATGTATTCAGAAATACATTTAGGCAGTCATAATAAGGATTCTTAATTCTACCCTTATGTCTCAGCTAGCTTGCTTTGTGGCCAAAGGAGTTTTGTTAGTGTTTTTTCTAACTTTCAATTTAACTAGATTAGAAACTTTACAAACACAGGAGATAACTGATGTTAAAGTTGATTAAACAAACTGTAATATAAACTAAATCAATCAAACAACAAACACCAGGATATCTTCCTTTTTGAATTCCGAGGATGCAGAGGACACAGTGCCTTCACTTAATTTAGTAACACAAAGGAAAACATTAGACAACACGGAACTACAACTGGAACTAAATTAAAAACAACTTCACCAATGGCTTGTGTGAGGATACCATCAAGATTGTAGACATCAGCTAAAACAGTTGGCGGAATTAAATGTAGAATTCAAATTTTTCCATGATGATTTGAGGAGTTGCCTGGTTTGGGTCCCCAGGACAAAGCATGAGAAGCTTGGGTTTTTGCACTGCAGAAATGAAGAGTGGATATATTTCATTGCAGAGACAGCATACCTTGCCACAGAAGGGGTTATGATCCTGTTTCATTAAACTGCTCTTCACGACTGGATGCACTGGGTTTTTCAGGATTCCCAGGCATGCTGGCACAAACACAAGAAGAAGACATCTGCCAGATCTAGGTGTGCTGAGCTGTCTGAAGTGCCTGCCCCTCAGCCAGGGAACAACCCTATCTCAGTTTCAACAGCAGCTGATCCTACCCAATGCCTCCACAAGACTTTTAGGTCTCAAAGAACTGGGATCTTATGATGCAATCGCACTTCATAGCTAGTTTTCAATTTGTCCTAATCACAACTGATAGACTGTCAAAGACAGACAAGTCAGGCAACAAACATACACAGAGACAAATGTTCTCAAACGTCTAAATGGGGTCACATCTGTAACGTAGTGGGAAAAGGGCAAAATGAAGCACTACCAGCAAAAACATAATTGCTATTATCCTGATGGTGCAAGTAATAAGGAATGTTAGCACTTCAGAAAGGGTTAGGAAAGGTTAAAGATACCAAATCTGTAACTGAAGTAAAAGTACCACCATGATTTTTAAAAAAATAAAATTAAGAAAATCACAAGGAAGTTCAAGCACTAAGGTCAACAACACAGTACAATCTTTTGAATATTTTATAAATTTAAAAATGAAGTATTAATTACGAACCTTAATGCCAAAGTGTAGGTTCCAGGTTGCCGTTGGCTTTCACGAATGAGGTAGCTTCCCTCTGCAACGCTTAATAATTGGTCAGCTTCCTCCCTTGAGATCATCCCATGGAATCTAAGGAAAAAAATCCCTTCTGAAACACACGTTTTCACTTTTAAATCACCTGTTCTTCTTTTAAAAACCACCAACCACAGTAATTAAAAAAAGACACAAACATAAAAGTGACTGATTTTTAGGAATCTACATCTTAAACTAATCTCCCTTTCTGCCTGCATTTGAAGTCACTTTAAATGGTTTAGAAAGGCTTCTATGAAACAATATCTATGAAATTAGTATATTGCTTTTAAAATCTGCATCTATCAATTTAATATGTAGAAATAAATCCATTTTCTCCTGCTGGCTTCACATGTTTTGTGCCAGTGGCATGCAATACAACATTTTGCAGCATTCAGGGACTTAATGGCAATTTGCTAAAAACTTGGGGATGACATATAATCTCAGTAATTACTGGTGTAATATCCCAGCAATACTACACATCTTTTACCAAAAAAAACCCCAAGTAAGATCTACTTTGTTTCCCCACACTAAAATCTAACCATCTTTGCCTTAGCAGTCTGAAACAGAAGACACACATATACTGTACACTTGTATTGCATTTGTGATCCAAATCTCTTATTTTCCTGCACACAAACACCTTCTGCAAAAGCCAACTGGAGGTGGGGGTAGAAAGAGACAACCCTCTGAAAGTACAGAAACATGTTTTTCTGACTTAAGGTAGCACTCGATATCCATATCCATCAGAAAACGCAGCTGTATATTTTAGGCAGACAAAAGTGATGGTACTGCAATAATAATGTAATGGTGAACAGGACACACTGCTGTAAAACACACAGCAGCAGCAAAGGCCTCAGAACAAACACTTGCAACCTCTTCTGTAATAATATCAACCAACACAGTCAAGATAAACCACTTTCAGAGATGTATGTTACTTACTCTCTTCCATAATATTTGGGTCTGTTCTCTACCTAGAAGAAACAACAGAAATTGTAATGTTTCATAACAAGTGAACCTATACAGTAAGCATACTGTCCATAATATAGTATTAAAAACAGAAAGGGATATAAAGTGAAAGTACAGACAAAAGTCATCTGCTATCCCAGGATCTTCCCTGTGAGTGGAATACAGGGAAACCAAAGGTAGACCTCTGGGAAACATCGCACTCTGAACGGCTTAGAACTGACTGAGCAAGAATGAGCCACTTGGATCACATCATCCTCAGCGCTCCACTGGTACAAACTGATGGCATTAAGTATTGCTTGTACACACGGCCAAAAAGGTGAAACAAAAGATTCATTTCAGGGGTGTAAGTGCACTATATTGTTAAATGCACTAATACAGTGTAACATCTATAAAACTCTTAAGTTTAAAAGTTATCATCCATCATAGAGCTGTCGGTGCCACTGCTGTGAGAAATTAAGCCACTACCATATCCCCTCAGAGTGAGGGCGAGTGGTAGATTCAACAAGCAAGTGCCTAAGTCTTGCACTTCTTGACTTCATTAAACTGTGCAATCAGTAGTATCACCTAAAAGACCTCAACAACAGGTATGCACGTGTTATGCTGTGTAACACTAGCTCTTCCATGCTCTAGAGAGCATACAGTGTAAATGCAGAAAACACGCAAGGGTGTCAGAACACAATTTGCCTGCCCAGTATTTCAGATGAAGTAACTAATCTGCAGTTGTCCAGGAAGTTGAGAGACAAGTGAGGAACTACAGACCTCCCAGAAATCAGCTTAATAAATATCCCTCCTTGCTACATTTAAAGGAAGAAACGCTTTGGAGAGTAAACTTCAACATTTATACAACTGGAACTACAGGAGTACAAAATGATCCAGCTATAATAAACCACAAAATACTCACAGTACACTTTAGTTTCTTTTTTTCCATCTTTTCAGGAAAAAGCCTACTAAAACTGGCACTTCTCTCCAGTTATCTTAGCGGAGTATAAATAAAGATTTCAGATGTCCAAAACAACAACAAAAAATACATCCTGGTGTACAGCCTAATAACAACTCTTCCACATTCCCACCAAATAAAAAGCTATTGTGATAGTTCATCACTTTTAAAAATCATTTAATCACTGGAAAGATGTAAAATGTTCTAAAAGATTTCCTTTTCCTACATAACAGCAAACAAGAGTTGACCAGTGTGATAACTCGGCCTGAAGAGATTGGATCAGAAAAGAAGAAAAGTCTTACATAGTTTTTGTTAAATGTAGGCTATTTCTTCAATAGGAAGACAGCAACATGAATGGCAAAAAAATGCAAACATTTTATTGTTGTTATTACAGAAACTTGCAACAATTCGTTAACTAAAACCCCCAAGATAAGACATTAGTCTCAGGCAGTTGTTAAAAAAAGAATCCTGTTATGGTAAGATTTTGTTGCCTGTCTATTGAGATTTTATATTTATCTCTGTGAATACAGTGAATTTACATGACAGAACTGGAAAACTTATATAGGCAAAAGGATTCCATTTCAGAAATGGATTAGTAAAGTGACAGGACATCTTCAGAGTACTTGCAAAAACTAAGACAAATTATAATATTATACTCTGTGTGCAAACATTTGAAAATGTAAACTGGTGGATGACTGGACAAAAACTGCTGGACTTCAGGCAGTTGTAGCTGGGTTTGCAGGTCATCTTGGTGGATGATGAGTTAAAAAGGAAAATAAGCACCTCTGTGAACACTGAGTCTCTACTGATCAGTTTTACCAACTCACAAACTCAGTATAAATGTTGATGTGTAACACTGTTTGCTTGTGTAAGACTCAGTGCAACTGGAACACCAATTCACTGAGTTTTATTGCCTGTTTTTTGGTGTTTTGTTTTTTTAAATTTATGATATTTGGGGCTTTTGACATCTAGATTGAATGTGTACATTTAGACTCTAAGGCAACTCCAACAGAACTCAGCAGGGGCATTCTAATTCACTCAGAATTAGCTGGGCTACACACACACTTAGTGCAGTCCACGTGAACTTACAAAAACACAGATTTCTTGTAAGCCAAATTTACCATTTAAGACAGTAAATACTGTTCTCCAGCTTCCTATAATGCTTCCTACAAGTATCGTTACACCAGCTTTACTCATAACAACTTAGGCATAAGAGGCAGTGTGACATTTGTTCTTACTTCAGGTATCCCTAACTGCACCAGAACTAGAAGCAACATGCAGCTTTCTTGGTCTTTTGAGTCTGCCTGGACTTCAAAAAGTTCCTGCCAGACTGTATTTCTACAAATTACAGTTGCAGGCACCCACATATCTTCCAGCTGCATTTCAGAGCTGAAAGCCAAAACACTTCAGCTTAGAAGCCTCAGTAGCCTAACTTTCATGCTTGGTCAGCCTTAAATCACGGAGACAAAACCAAAACATCCATCCAGATTGGAACTAAAACCCACCTAAGAAAGGAAATACGTTTTTAAATAAAATGAAAGCAGTAGCAAGAAAATGGTCATTTTAACTAAAGCTGTTAGCTGAAAATACAGTGCAGTTGTCCTCTGCAGGCTTTCTTTCTAATTTGGCAGTATTTTTGGACCAAAGTAGCGTTGAACATGAGTGAAGGCAGCCTTAGCTACTTCATTTTCTCTGTATCCAGCAAAGATCAACTGAATGCTAAGCCTTTTGACTTCTCAGGGCTTTTTATTTATGAGAAAAATTTCCTACTGCTGTTTGTTTGGCCTGTGTCTGGCACAGTTCTAAAAAAAGGCTTCTAACTTAAGGGGGTAAAAACCCAACAAACTGTGAGATAGTTGATTTCAATGTGCTTATTTGTATAGCACTGATACAGAGGCCACAGAAAAGATTCAGGTCTCACTATAATACTTGCAAAAACCATAAAGGTCAATGAGATATCCACTACTGTTTCATTCTGATTTTTTCAAACCGAGGTATGAAGCAAATGAATCCAAGTTTACGAACAAATAAAAGGGGCAGACTTGGCAAGTGCCTTACAGTAGCCAGTCCTTTGGAAAAGAGCTTAGTTACCGTCAAAGCTGGGAAGTCATTCTGGTTGAGTGTCATACAGATAAAGCAATCTTTGAGAACAGGTCTAACAAGGGTGTGCATTATATATGCTCATCTATGCTATGTTTCTTGACTGCCCGTAGAGGCCATTTTCACAAGACTACACAGAGATGCTGTTCGACAGGCTTGTTAACTACTAGCTCTGAATTAGGATGAAGTCTCATAATAGGATGGAAAAGGCCAGTGATTTTAATTATCTCCATCATTTGTCTGTTTGATATTTTCTCATACATAGTTATTTAAAATTTATCATGGAGTCCATTCATACAGCAGTCAAGGATGCCCTAAATATACTTGCACATGCACACGTGTGTATATAAAAGATTATATGTACAACAAATACAAATTCCATGAAGGTAATACAATATTAATTGGACAAATTACAATTCAGATGTAAGCCTCATGTAGAAGTCAAGCATCCTTAGAATGTTAAGGAATCACCAACTTTACAAATTAACCTCACACAGTGTTAAAAGCTTTGGCTCTGCCGCATCTTCACAATAAAAAATCCCAAATGAATGCTTTTTACGTCAGCGTAACTTCACTGATCCGTGTGTTGCTCTGATATGAAACTGATGTAACAGAATAGAAACTCTAATTCTCCGTATTTGAAAAGCATTTCATTTTAAGTAGGTCATTCTGTTGAATACACCTCTCAGTATCAGCACTTGTACAACATGTGCTTTTGTACCTTAAATAAAAGGTTGCAGTTTTTATAGTGTAATTTCCAATTATTCTTTAACGAGTGCTTTTTCCCTAATCATCACTCTTGCTTACGTCATCAAGTGGAATACCATAAGGCAAGAGGAGCAATTTACATGCTAATACCTTACCAAATTACATGTTGTTCCCTCCCGCTGACCTCTTTGATGTTCTCTGGACCAAAATTATTTTCCTAATATTTATGAATTTGTTTATACAGCTGAATAATTCAACCACTTAGGAGAAGATTCTGCTTCCCACTGACTCATGCATGGCTGCTAATAGAAACCCAGCTGAGAAAGAGCAGATCACAAAGCTCAACACTAGCAGAAGAGGCTGAGACCAGAGAGAAAGGTTAAATATGTTACTGCTTGCTGAATATATTTTCACTTCAAATCTGGCTCAGCTGCATAAATTGCGCAATACTTATAACAAAAAAACAATTATCTGCATTATAACAAATTAATGCAGAAGTAGGAAAATGCACACGGATAATGTACTATTTCAATTTTACCTTTTTTAGGTAAAAAAAGCTTCAAATAGGTGGGTTGTTTTAATATAAATGAATTCTTTAATGAGACATGTAGTATTTAATATGCTCTGTTCTGCAGCTAAATACCTGCCACTGACTGATCCTTTTGTAGCTCTATTTTATTTAGCTCAATTCTCACTAATTTCTAAAACTTGCAGCTTTTATTTCTCAGTTTCTACAGTAACGTTCATGGTGCAGACAAAGGTTTAGTCTGCAGAATTCAAGAAACTATTTTAAAAACACAGAATATATCTTCTTTTCTTTTTTCCATTCACTCTAGCACAGGGAAAGTTTTATTCAAAGTTTGTCATATATTATAATCCTGTTTTGGAATAAATTCATAGAAATACAACATTATAGACACTAATGTAGTGCATTTCTTTCTTCAGTTGCAGAGTGTTTTGATTGCTTGTGGTATTTTTGCCAATCCCCCATTGACTCTAACAGACTACCTGTTTGTAGAATTAGACCAGGAGGACCTCTATGTAGGGATGCAGTAAGCTCAGATGCTCTCCAAAGAGCTTGGATGAAAGGTTCATGCAGGACACCACGCATCCACAGCAACTTTTCCTCCCTATAACAATCCAACATTTCAATTTGCCACCTGTATAATAACTAACAAAATTTATAATTAACAGAATTAAAATTCAGTGATAACAAGGATGAGAAAATTACAGTGGTCATTGTAATTCATATTTGAAGAAGCTTTACACAGATGCTTTTATATTTGTCTGGCAAGAGCATGTCTCTTGTTTGATTCTGAAAAGGCGGCAATCTGGATCTCATCAATAGTTGAAGGATTTCCAGCACTCCAGAGGCAGAACACAATTTTTATTTTCAGATACTGAATACACATTAAATTTATATCTCTGCTTATTTGACTGGATAGGCTAATAGTATTCTAAGAAATACTATGAAGGAGAACTTGGTATAAAATTTGCTTGTGGCTTCTAATCACCTAGGGCAAAAAGACCCCAAAGCTCTTCTTTGCTGTCAAACTAGCATGGGATATAATGCCAACAGATTTTACTGAATTTACCAGACCCCTTTATCAGTTTATAGTTTCTCCCTGACTACAGGGTATGTGTGCACTGTGCAGTTCACAAAAAAACCAATTACAATTGTTATCTGCTGTAAGATTTCCTTAACTGCTACTACTTTCCTACTACTTACATTTCTGATTATTTTTTTTTGGTTGGTTGGTTGCTGTTTGTTTTTTTAAAGAAGCCAAAAGGCATATAGATAAATGAAGATTCTAATTCTCTAAGAATTAAAACATTCACACCCGAGGCTCTCAAAGTATCTAATTAAAGAAACTGAAGAATTGTCACTGATCACAAGAGCTATGCAACTTTATGAGCAACACTGTAAGTCTGTCACTATATGAGTAAACAATAGCAGGGCTCTGAGATAAGACTCTGCCAACAAAACCTACAATGATTTTACAGGCATAATGTCAGCACCTCAATGAACAGTGTCAGAAGCCTACCAAATATCCCTCATACGCTTTACAGTACGTATATGTATAATATATTTACACACATACTAGCACTTCTTCCACCAGTGAAATATTTTTGAGGAGAGTAAGGAAAAAGCAACTGTTCAACAGTACCTAACAACAATAAACACAACCCATTGGAAGCAGGGAGTAAAATACTTCATCCTATCCAGGTGAGCACTCTGTACAATCACAAACCTGTATTATAAGACTAAGCTCCTACAAGACTTCAGATATTTTGTATATTAATATAATGAAAACCCCTATCATAGAAAATTCACAAAATAGAAAGGAACCTTCCTAATAATGTTGCAATGGGAACAAAAACCTGGAAAATGGCCTCCAATTCTTTCACAGCTTAGATCTTCCCTCCAAATGTCCACCTTAACTTACCTGATGTACAGAAGATATCTGCCCAGCAACCTTAACAAGAATACTCCAGCCTGGACCCTCATTAAGAGTAGAAACACTGGTTAAAACAAAACTTTTTGCTACAATGCTTCTTGAAAAATTAATGTATTGCTCTTTCCTATAATGATGTCTTGCTTAAGTGCGATCAGCCATAGCTATACCTTTTATAAAAATACAAATCTATCAAATTAACAGAGGAAAACAAGAGTTCTTCCACTAAATGCAGTATTTCACTTCTGTTAAATCTCTACTTTTTATTTTAAAAACTGAGACTACTTCATAGAATCACAATTGGGCATTTGACATGATGACAGGGAAACAGCTGTTTAATTCTGTAAGTAATACTGCTTGTGGTCTAGGCTGTAAGCTAGCAATGTTCCTGACAGTGCTATGTCCCTCTGTATCCAATACTACGCCAAAGTGACTAATACATTTCGAAGATTAATTTTCTTTCTCTTGGCACATGATAAAAATGCTTAAGTTTTATTGCAGCAATGTAATAACTTTCAGTGGTTATTCAGTAAAAGCTGTGTTTTGTAATACTGCTTAACAAGTCAAGCCTAACATTTTAGCATTTTTGAAACTGAAATTAATGTTTTCAGGTTCCTAACTGAAGCTGCAAGGGAGATGCAGTTGTAAGTGAAATCTTGCTGGCATGGATGTTTGGTATCAGTTAAACCCTCCAGCAACACAGCTCCAGAGAGGTGCTGCTCTGCTGGATGGCAGCTAAGGGCACACTAACAATTTGGGGTCTGCCTCAACTACTGACCCCACCAGCAGGCGTTTCTGTATCACTGCATATCAATGGGATCCCATTGATACTGTTTGGATCCTTAAAATCTGTGGCTCTGCATAGCTTAGCTACTAGTATTAATGAGTCTTAAAGTACTACAGCTCAAATAATAGCACCAGGGGACATTTCAGTCTTCCCTCCCTTGATTTATTGCACACATTTAGCAGCGATGCATGTACAAACGGGTGCATAGCTCCACTGTTCAGCTCTGCTCTTGCTTCTGTGGATTTCTGACCCTAAAAGGGGGAGAAAAGGCATATTTCCATATATCTAAGAATCAAACCCCAGTAAACTATTCTCATGTATACACACCATACTCAAAATTCTTTTTAACTCTATTTTTAGATCAAATAGATTTCCAGATACCAGTGCCCCCAAAGCTACTTACTCTAATCACAGCATGAAATGCTTGGGTTGGACACCACACAGTATAGACTTGGAATTACTGGACTCTATAGAACTGAATCTTTACAATACCCACCTCACGAGTGCAGGTTATCCTTCTAGGATGGGGAGCTTCCTGTTGCAATTGATACACTGGGAGAAGGCAGAAGTTAAATTCTGATTAATACAGAAGCATTGTATAAGTCAGGCATTTTAACATTAATATTGCTGTTTAAATAAAGAAGACTTTCTGCAAGATTTAGTTCAAGTATACATATATCAAGGTCTCAAAAATTACTTACAAGTCAGAAAAAAGAATGTTGCTACCCAAATTAGGATTATTTTTTGTCTTTACAATTAATTGATCATGTACTATGGAGTAACTAGGTGAGACCAGTCAAGTTTCTATCAAGCAGATCAGAAAAGGAATCATAATAAATGCAAATTAAATGTTATTATATGTCAAATCAGGCTGCTGTCACACTTTCTTCAGTAAGCAGATAGAGTCCCATCCTATTATGCTGGATCCACACTCAGTCACCTGAAATATGCCAAGACTTTACAAGAACCATTCAGAACTTTGCAGAATCAAACCCTCTGTTTTTGACACTGCTCAGTGATGACCCTTCTTAACAAAGAGCGAAATGTCCTTTGCATTTGCAGATCTAAAGACATCAGGGAGATGAGTAGCAGAGTAAAACAGTTAAAGCCCAAATAATGATATACACTTACTAGTATCTTCCCTCCCCCTTTTTTTCTTTTTTTAAAAATAAGCCTCATCAAGCCAGAATAAATCTTAGGAGCCAGTTGTAAATTTAATGGTACTAATGCACAGGCTTTCTAATATAATACCAAAAGGAGTGACTTTCGACTTCTATCCCAGTAAGAGTTTGGTTTGGCAAGTCACCTTCAAAATGAGGCTGTCAACGCTAAGTTAGTACTTGAACAGTACTGTAGAGCTGATCAAACAGACATTTGGAATGGTAATCTTTTAAAATTCAATTATGTTTCAATCATTAGTACTAACACCAAGGTCTAATAACATGTGCTGTCACCTTCTTAGGCAATAAGACCATGCATTGATTTAACCAATAGGATTTGACTTCATTACACTTCTCATTTGATTGTGTTTTCCACTGACAAATGCTGTACTTATGTGTGAAGTTACATGCGAATGGAGAAAATGGCAAGATGCCCAATGATACAGCAATCATAAGATAAACTGGAAAAATGCACTCCCTTTGTTCCAAATGAAAAAACCCAATGTTTTTTTCATGACATTACTAAAATCAGTCCTTACCATCCTGTATTGTAAAAACCCCAACTTTTGCAAGTAATGAAGAACAGCACACTAGTATATAAAACACTAATTTTCGTTTCAAGCATAGCATGGCCATTTATTTTTCTAGCACACAGGTTTCCTAGCTTCTGTTGTAAAAGTCATACTTGATGGCACTGGGCCTTGACCATACCTAATTCGGGGAACTGTAGAGTGAAGTTCAAAGGAAAAAAAATAAAACTCACAGAGCAAATACGGATTTCTCTGAATTTCACAGAAAAGCAGTGGAGACTCACAGTCAGTATGCTCCGCAGAAATCAGCTAAAAACTGAGAACTCTTTCCCACCTTACTTCAAGCCAGGCTGAAAAGATTTTCTGGAAGGAAATTCTTCTTCTCAAAAGGCAGTACCTTTCTCCACTTCCAGTCAGAAACATAGCAGGTAGACCAGTTAATTTATAAAACAGAATGCCTATTCCTCCTCCTCTAACTGATGTATGCAATTCAAACTGTTCAATACCAGTTTACATGCTGTAATTATTGCCAGGGAAGTCAAACAAGACATTCCTTTTCATCCATCATGAGACAGAAACATAATCAAACCCCTTGACTCTGCACTTAGTTCTGAACCATGGGAAGAGTTCACCATGGCAAACCATGATGGCATAGGAGAGTGCATACACATTCAGACTTGCCCAAGCCTTCAGCTCCTGGCAAGCTGCCAAAAGATTTGGTATTAGAGGAGTGGAACTCCCTGTTATAAATTATGGCACGGAATAAACCAAACAAAGAGGAAGAGTTCCCCAAGTTCTCAGAAGGTACAGAGCTGTGATTCATTGTTAATGCTTACAACAGGAAGCAAAATACACAGATATCAGTAACAAAAATGTATTGCAGTGATGACTACTGATGTTAACACCAAGGAGCAAACTGTCTCAGTTTTATCTTTCAGCCCTCTGCTGCAAGAAAAACACTTGTTCAAATCATCCTGTGTGCAAATTCTCTAATATTAAGCGGCTGACTTGGCATATGACAAACTACTGGTATAACAAATGATGATTCAAAAGACGCTGACAGGCTTTGCCACCAGGTTCACAAACAGACCAAGGTCTCAGCTGTCTCAGTTACAGGACAGCAATTGCATATGTTGGCAATTATTAAAAACTGTTCAAAGTCATCTATCTGATGAAAACACTCAAGCTGGACAGATTACAAGTCTTCAGTCTTTTTTTAGACATTGTCTTTCTATTTTCTTTAATTAACATAAATGTATTTTAAGAGACCCTGACATTCCTAAACTGTTAAGGCGTACACAGTTTTGCCAACACCTGTAATTTTTACTATGATTTTCACAGCATCTGACTATTTTCTTTCAGCCTAAGCAGTTTGAAATGTCTGATGAGACATGTTCTCATTTACAGAAGTCACCTGATGTTCATCTTGGACAGAAGATCTGATCACTTTAACAACTCAAAAGCTGGAAACCAAACCCAAACAAGAAGGCTGATTTATGAGTTTTAAGGCCTAACTGTGATTTTTGAATGCATCAGGTTGGCAATGGCAGGGACAGAACAGAAACAACTGACCTCTGTGAGCCATTAACAGAAGACTGGCTCAGGTGACAGAAGAGGTGGTTTTGTAATGCTTGTTTAATTCTACTACATATATTTTAGCTGACAAAAATACTTTGTTCTGTTTTCTTAAATTTACTCTCTTTCTAACCCTGCTTTTCACTAAGCCTTTAAGACCAACCCAAAATCTCCCAAAAGACTGAAAAGAATCTCCCACTGCAGGATTTAAACCTTTTTGAAATAACTACATTTTCTCAGGTGCTACATCTCCCCAGTCTTTAGAGAACATTTTCATCATGTGATATGTTGGTTGAGCAAATCCCTTTAGCCAGCCTGAAGACACCAAGTTTGGGAATATATACAAAAGAAAATGCAAATATTAAGTCTGATGTCTCTAAACTGTTAAGTGTGTTAAACACACAAACATTCTGCTTTCAAAATCTGCTTTTAAGAGAAGACTCTTCTTTCTTGCTGTGCCTCCTCAAGTCTCAAAATATCTTGCACCTTAACCTTTCTGTCTACAAAGAACGAGAATTTAGAGGTGAAACACTGTGGGAGCTATAATGCTTTGCTACAGTGCCATTTGCCTTGTGTTCTCTTCAATCTCCCTGAACCTCCAGCAGCACTACCAAACAACAGGCCACCCCTTTACATGGATTTGTTTTGTTTTGTTAATTAGGAATGAAAACCAGCAAGCTGCAAAGTTCCCAAGGGAGTGGCACTCTAATCTGTGGGCAACACATCCAGCCTACTGCCCTGTGCACCTGGCTAAGGCAGCCTGCAAGGCCAGCTTCCTCTCAGCTAGGGCACACATGTGGAAGAGCTGCAGAGCCCAGGCGAGCAGCTGGTAGGAAACTGGGCCCTTCTAGTCAGGGCTCCAAAAATTTGTCACGCCAGGCCAAACAAATGTTCTCATTTTACTACATCAGCAAATTCTGGGGGAAAAACTATTTATTTTGAGTTTTTCAAACCATCTCATGTCTCAGCTCTAGTGATACAAGGTACTAGAGCAGAGGAGCCCTAAAAGTTTGTAAGGATACCAACTTTAAGGTATGAATGGGGTTTATATAAGCCCTGGTCTAGGCAGGCAAAGCAATATAAGCCAGACCCACACAGAAGCGGGACCACTTATGTTAGTAAGGTGCAGAAATGTACTCCTCCAAATAATCAGCATCCACTTGTCCTTGAAGATAAACAATTGCACCTATCTCTAAATAAAACCCTTGATGCTTCTTAAACTCACATTTTCATCAAAAAACCCCCGAGTCTCTTAAAGCACCCAGCTGAAACTTTTTCAGCTCTGACTTGGAAAAAACCCCCAAACAAATCCATTGAGATACTTACAGTAAGATTTCCAAACAGGTGGTCTGTATTCATCAGTATCTGAAAGAAAAATGACAAATCTTAATGTTGTGTAGGAATGTTTTAATGTAGATATAACCCTGCAGAAGCACTTGCAGACTTATTGAGATAAATATTGCATGTAGATATAACCCTGCAGAAGCACTTGCAGATTTATTGAGATAAATATTGCACCTATGTTCTAAAATTATTTTTTACTCTCAGAGTACAGAATATATAGAAGAACCTGTTAAAAGTTCCCCCTTTTTACTTAAACTGAAAATATGAAAAGGTATTGTCTTTATCTAGCTAGAATAAAAACTATAGAAATACATTTGCAAAATGGCAAACATGCAGATCAGAAGCTGAAATACTGGTGGGGGTGTGCATATTATTTACTATGGATATATCCATAAGTAGCCTTTTAAATTCTACCAGAAATACTTTTTTAATCTCAATTTGTATTCCCATAAATCAGTTTTTATCCAATTTATTCCTGCCATTAGCTTTTTCCTCTTCTGGAGGGAAATTAACAACTCCTAAAATAAAATCAGAGCATGTAAGTACTATGAAATATTTTGAAAAAAAGGAGGTTTTCTTTCATACTGAGTCAAGCTCTACTTGGAAGCTGTCAGTATGTATTAAAAGTACCAGCATACTTCCAATTCCAACTTTTAATTCTCAAATAACACTAAAAAGAAAAAAAGCCCAATGTTTTCTAAGTTCTGTCACCCTTATGATTTGCTGACAACTGACCTGACAACCTGAGCTCAGGGCTCTGTTGCAAACTTTGTCTCTGATCCACTGTTTTTACCACTCTGACCAGCTTTAGCATTGGTGCTACAGGTTACTGAGGTTTTCTGCAAGATGCTGTGCTTATCTGCCTTGGAGCTGGTGGGAGTTGCTCAGTGCTCATTACACCACAGGGTCACAAATTGAGACAACCATTCAGCCAGGCAGCCAGCCTTACTGTTTGAAGCCTCTTCTCACTGCAGCATTCATTTCTGAGCTCCGTTTGCAATTGTCTGCTCAGTGGAACTACCTGCTGCGTTCAACAAACCCTTAATTTCTAGGTTTTATTATAGGTTACGTAAAGATCAAGCAACCTGGGAACTTGTTGCTTGAATTTTGGCCTGAGTGGTATCTCCACCTGAGAGTCCTTAAGGCCTCCAAAACTGCACCTGAAGCTGGGAAAGGATTTTGCTTTGCCTCCCCTTAGGAAAAGCAATCTGCTTTCTTCAGATATTTGCTATAGTTCATCTCTCCCACCTACAGTCATGTCAAAATATCTCTAAATTAGAGCTTAGTGGAGTAAGATATTTTCCAGTTTAATTGGCCCAGACCCTCCCCAGACCCACCCAGCATACTCTCTGCCCTGCCTGAGCTATCATTTTGCTCAATTTTTAACCCTGCACTTTAGTGCTACACAGGAAGAGGGTGCAGTCCTTACAGACTACTTTGGTGGCAGTGGGGTTTATACATACAATTTATTATGATTTTATTATTAAGGCGGCACTTGGTCAAACTGCCATCCCCCAGAATATGATGGATTTCGATCTTTGCAAGGTCCTGCAGATGTGCTACCACATCCTAGGGATCAGCCAGAGCACCTCGAACCTACACAGAGACCTTCAGTGGCCCGCACTGTACTACAGCAGGGAAAGAAAATCAGCAGCAACAGATGCAGCCATAGTTATTTGTTCCTACTTTGATACATTTAATTAAGGCAGTGCAAGTCGATTCATTCCAGAAGCATTGTAACATGATCCCTTTGCACTGCAATGTCGCATGGAAAAGGGGCAAAACTTGCAAGTAAAAATAATGGGTTTAGTCCCAGAAGGCAACTCTTAGCCCACTAGCGGAATTTTCTTTTGCTATAGTCTGTTTGTTGGCAATATATCCACCAGTTGAATTTACAAATAAATAATTTAAGTAAAGGACAACACACTATATTTGTAAAATACGAGCTGACTGTTATGAAAATACAAGTATCTTGGCAGTCTAAGCTATACTTGCTCACACTCAAGCCATATAATTGTTACAACTAAGGGCAGCATGATTATAAAACTGAAAAGCAACAATACTTGTGCCAAACAAAAAACCCCAAACCTTGTTAAAGTCAGGCAAGAACAGCAGTAACTTTCATACAACAAACATTTAACATTCAGAAATTGGAAGGAATGATTTATGTTATGCAGCTGTGCACAAGGATTTTGTTAGAAAACCTGTCGGTGAGCTTTATTGCCTTTACAGTGTGAGAATACCCTCCGGCCATCCCACATGCGGTAATGAAAAAACAAAAGGTCATTTCTATTGTAATTTAAAAAAAAAAGTTATCTGATATAAAATATTGTAGCAGCAAGTACAGCACAGTAACGATGAAGCAGAAGGTCTACAGTGTTTGTTTCTGTGCAAGAATGTTTCTATTACTAAACCACCCCACTGAACAAAGGAAAAAACCAGAATCAACACAGACATCAGGCCGGTCTGTTAGTTACCTGTTTTTAAAGATTAATTGATGTGGTCCCATTTAACACATCGTCAGTTTTTTGAAATGTGTTATTAGGAAAAGGGCTTGATTTTCAGATAGTGCAAGCTTTCATGAACAGCATCTCCAATTAGGCATCCAAAGCACCCGAAAAGCACTTTAAGGCATGATAAAAAAACCCAGAGAAAATGCATACATTTTCTCACTAACGCTGCACCACTTTCTAATTAACGCCATAAACTCTACGCTGTCAGTTCTCAGATTTTTCTATAGCTCCCATCAGCACAGTATCTCAGCTCTGCTAAATGTTTCCATGATAAAATAAAATCGTTTTCTACAAGCTGTGCATCGTGTTTTATCTTAACTGTATTTTCTGCCTTAAGTGAGATGCAATTCAGCTTAAAGCTGCTCCTCTCCAAAGGTCTACAGCAGAAAACATGAATGCATAAACTGATGCTACCAGCTCTGCCCAGATGTGATCCTGCCAGCACTAGTAAGACTTTTGTCAGCATGAGGGCACATTCATCAGCAAGGACATTTTAGATCAGACACACTGTCCACATACATAAATTGCAATTTCAAACTGAGACCAGTTTCAAGCTGACAGATACTGGTGCCGAATAGTCTTCCTAACCTTTAAAAGTGAAAACATTTGATCATTTCCCATTATCCCAAGTAATGACAGGTGGTGATTTTTTTTAATTCTTCAGATTTTTGTTCTGATTAGAAGGATATATGTATAAGATTTTGTTTTTACATAATATAACGGGACGACTTAAAATTCTCTACCCTGAATCCATACTGATATCTAATAATTTTCCAGCCTGGAATAGGTCAGAAAAGAAACGGCTGTCTGCCCAAAATCTGTACTTTCAAGCTTCTAAATAGACCTGTCATAGTATAAATACGTATGTGGAAAGAGTAAGAATATCTTAAAGTGATACATCACTTGAAATCCCACTGGGACTCAAAGCTATATGCAAAGTTAGGGGATGGGGGAAACAATGCTGCAGGACACATGAAAATACACATTTACAGTCCTTTACCCCACAGAATCAGTTTTTGCTCTTGAACCCATAGCAAAATCAAACTTGTCTTTGAAGCAAGCATCTTATCACAGACCTGTAACAGCTAGCACCTCTAGTTCAGGCATGGACCTACGTATCTTTACATACCCTATGTGACAGGTTTGCCAGCCCATCTCCCTCTCTCTCCCCAGTGGACAAGGACAGGGATGATCCCTAACTATTAAAGAATTCTCAGCACTTTCCTGCCACTATCTTCTTTCCTCCCAAACACACTCTGCTCCTCTCTTTTCCAGGACTTTGCCTTCCCCCAGCCTTAGCAATCTTCATCTGCACACAAGACCTCCCCCCTCATCTTGAGCAATACTTTGGTTTGCTCCCCACTGCTGTCCTGCTAGGACCCACCTACCCAGCCCACTCTATCTGTGCAGCTTCTTATTCTCAAGCCATCTCATCTCTACTCAAGGCTTCCTTGAAATCTGCCTAAACACAGAGAAAACAGAGGCAGCAATGCCCAGAACAGCACAACAGGCAGCTTCTGGCAACAGCCCCTTTACAGGCAGAAATGTCACAGTGGGGCAGGAGCGCTGCTTTCTTGGCTCAGTGTGCCCTCCTTTAAGCACACTAATGGGGGGGGGGGGGGGGCAGAGAAAGGAAACTATGCATCTTGGGCATGAAACATGTGCAATTAAGAAGTGAAAAGCACTGAGTGATTGTCAGAAATACACCCTTGCACAGAAAAGAGCTTCTGCCAACAGACAATCACACAGCCATTTAGAAGTTCATATACAGACAGAAATGCTGGGACAGCATCTCAGATTTTTCCATAAACACAAATGTGACTAATTATGACAATACAATGTAGCATTTTACTTGGTTATTTTCCTTCTTTCTTACCCACTTCCATTTTATCCCTTATATAAATCTGGACAACTGTAGTACTTTCAGAGCGTACATTTTAACTGCAGATTTAAACTGTTACTATTGCCTCAAACTGTTTAGACTGCTTGGCTCCGCGTATTCCTTTTACAGAAAGAATAGAAATATTTACCTCTGCTTGGAATGGTTCTTTCTTTCTCCCCACTGAAGATCAGCCAGCTCTATGGTACAGCAGCAGCAGCGTAACTACGTATGGTAACCCCATAGAGCAAATTAGGGCATACTGTGAGGTTTCCTGTAGAGAATTCAGTTTTATTTTTCTTTTACTGTACGTCATTCCCTGCAGCACGATGATCTGTAACATCATGCTGGAGATAAGTTTAGTACTGTCTGGGAGGAAATAATGGAGTGGACACAGCACATCTTGCCCCAGACTTTGATTTTATTTGGCAATATCCCTATTGAATACAGGTGAGGCCTCAGGTAGTGAACCTTGTGGAAGTGGCCAGTTCTTAACCATGTGGACCAAGCATCAACATAACCAGGAGAAGAAAATCTAATTTCATGGGTTTCGAACGGATCTAGGACCAAAAAATGGTGTGTGTCATAAATATGAAAAGATGCAATAAAGTATAAAACATTCTTCTGTAAGCCACGGCCTAGGCACTAACCAGTAAGCATTAGCATGTGGTTTAAGAGACTAATCTTGCTTTGTTTGGCAGCAGCATGTGTCAAAATTTAACTCACGGAGAGACACATGACAAGCAGACGTGGCCGTTTGCTGACCCATACAACAGACTCCTTTTTGTACCCAAAAAACAACCTCCAGAAAATTCCTCCTCAGCCTCAGAATCTTTCTTATTAGCACCTTCTCTAAGCCCAAAGGATGCATATAAAAAAATCTCTCAACTTACAGAAACAAAGCTATAATTTATTTGCTGGTGAGATTCTCAAACCACAAAACCATCACAACAGAAAATGACATTTCATCTCTGTTTTTCAGAGTACAAGCGCCATCAGCATTTCAGTAACTAAGCTCAAGCTAGCACAAAATGTCTTAAGTAGCAGCCAAGCAGGCCCTAGCAGTTAGGGCTTTCATGCACTCCAACCAAAATAAAACTCAAACAGCATTAAGGTAATTAAAGGATGAATGCAGCCACTGCCCTAGGCAGCAGCAGTAAAGCAGATGGGCTACAACACCATGGTTTCAAGGTAAATACGAGAAGCTGATCGCCGGCTGTGGCAGCACCCAGCAGCACTGGAAGCGTTTTGCAGAAGCCCGTGCACAGCCGGCAGCAAGAGCAGGGGAAGGCGATAGCAGGCATCTTCTGGAGAGGGAGCAGCAGGGCCGAGAATGCAGAGAACAGACAGAATATCCCTGTATATTCTGTGTGTACTCAAGAAGGAAAGGCACACACCAAAGGTCCTTTAGCATTCCTAGATGAGACCTTGGGATCCACCTTTTTTCCCCACAAAGCCTCTTTCAATCCCTCTGCTACACCTTTGCTATCAGCACCTGGTAAGTTCAACGATGGTCTGTAATGGGGTGGCAGGCAGAGTCTTGGTGCAAAGAGCGAGTGCTGGGCATGGCTACCTGCCTGTCACATGGGGTTCTGTGGAAACCAACCCATCCCTACCCTGGCAAGCAGGGTACCACCGACACTGCTGCCAAAGCCTGCAGAGAAGTTCATCTCAGACGTGCTCGGTAAACAAGAGGGAAAGCTGCGGTCAACCTTTATTGCCTTGCATGAAATGTTTTCTTAGGAACAAACACTTCTTCAGTATTCAGGTCCTGCACATGAACATAAAAATGGAAACGATTCTCTTCGCCCTTCCATAGCACAGGGGTAACAAATTATTTCTCACATGGGCTTACAGCACACTTTTAAGAGACGTTAGGCAACTTTTTGCTATGGTCCCTTTCTCTTAAATAAAAACTATTATTAATTTGCAGAAAATGTTGAGGTTTAAAAATGACTGAATAAATAATCCAAAAGTAATGTTGCTCTACTAGTCCCTAAAAACAAAGAAATTAATGACAAGAACTTGATGCACACATGTCCTGGGCCCATACGGAAAACGTGTAGTTTTCACAACTAGGGCATCACAAAACTTCCCTTGTTTATGGGAAGATCTCTGCAGGGCTAAGAACACTCCAGGCAGTGAGCACCACATTTTCTCCCAATTCCTGAATATAAAATATACTGTATGACACTCAGCAACAATGACTGATATTTCTAGGCTGCTATTCCATCTTTGATGCTACTTTAATGTTATCCTTGGCATGTGATTTCCTTTGAATTAAGAAAAAAAAGTAAACTTTTAGACATGTTAAGGCTCTTCCTCAGGCAGGCAGACACCATTACTGTAAAGAGCTTCAGTGCAAAAGCTTCCAGATAAACCACCATCTATTTTCTCCACCTTCTCCAGGTGGAGAAAAGATGCCAGACAGGCACCTGCTTTAGCATGCAGGCAGATGTAAGAGCTTGGCACGTGTCCTGGCTGCGCGTGGACAGCTAACCCTCCCCACGGAGGATCCCCTGCTCTGAGCCCACTGTGCTGCCAACACAACCCACCCTGGTGGGGATCTGGAGTGGGGGAGCTGTTAAGTGTTAAACTAAAGCCCAGTCCGATCACAGAAACAAATGGCCTCTAGGTTCAGAAAGGAGCTATCACCAGCTTACATGGTTTGCCTCCTGCCAGGGGATGGCAACTTGCAGGCACCCTGCTCAACCACACCCAAGTGTTTTCAGGTTAGCCCTGGTGAAGCTGGCACAGGAGGAAGTCATTTCACCACTGAGGCCATCCATCCACAGGGATGTCCCCAGGCCCATGGGCAGAAGGGACAGTCACCAGTGACAACTCTCCTTATGCAAAGTTTTATTCCTTTGCCTTGACCTTTGGCACAAGTAGCTATACTCTTAAAGCCCATAAAATCCCATGCACGTGGTCAGCTTTGGACTTTTAAAATTAAACTGTTTGCGTTATTTAAGCAAGACAACAGCTGAGCGTACTTTCTTCATATTTTCAAAAGTCATTCCCACCTGGGAGGAGAACAAGAGTACAATACAATCTAAGGGAAAGAGACAAATGAGTGAAAACAGGCATCAATAACAAAAGCATCCCTTTGGCTGCAAGATGGCACTACATCACACACACCGTGCCCCAGGAACTTTTTAAAGGGACAAAACTTATTTTTCTCTGCTCTTTCATCCTCACATTTTGCCTTTACCACTCCAGACAAGTACAATTAGGTTTCTAATTAATACCGGAGTAAAAATGATTAAGAGAAAGCTAGTGTGAATGATGCTACAGAAAGCTACAAGGGCTACTGCCATTTCTGTGACGTGACCAAGTGAGAGACACAGAAGCACTCTCAGCAAAAGTGAAGGGGTTTAAAGAAGGGCATGCTCTGAATAATTGCATCTTGAGGGGGGAAAAAAGATCACACTACCGTCCTGGTTTCTATAAATGTCTGACCTGGCAGCAATAAATTCTGTGGGAATGCTTCTAATGGGGTTGAATGACACCCCCACTGAAACCAGCTAGAGTTCAATGCCTTTTATTAGCAGGTCTGTTATTACTGCCTCTTTATGAATGATGGGAAAATCTTAATGAGTAATATTTGGCCTATCACAGGCACTGCTGCCTTTAAATGAACTCATCTTGTAAGTGATTAGACCAGTTTGCAAATGTTCTGTTTCTAGATTTTCCTTTAACCAATGCAAGGGAAGCAAGTACTCATTTTTCCTCCTCTTCACCAGATAAGCAGTGGCATATGACTATATGAGTGATGACAAATAAATATTTTTTAAATCCTCCATTACAAAAAAATTAAAATGCATTTTTCATTTTAAGCTGGAATTTTCATATATGCGATGATAACAAGCAAAACACAGCTGTTGTCCTTTTTCTCTTGCCTGTAGTTTAATGAAGGGCTAGGAAATACCCCTCCCATGAAAGCACAGTTAGCTCACTGTTCAAGAGAAGTTTCAAAACCTCTAAAATTATTTCTTACCGTTGCTACAAGCATAAAAATTTAACCTCAGAGAGGTAAAAAGATGACAAGTGCCACCTTGTGGGCATTGAACAAAGACAGAATTTAATGCTACTTCCCATTTCCAGCCAGGGTACCTCAGCCTCCAGACAACAGGCTGCAGCCAATTTTCAGCATTTCTAGGGACACCATCTCTTCATCTTGAGAAAAGACAGACACGATGGGAACTGCTGCCTGACATGGCTCTGCAGGCTAGCTGTAGGTACAACAGAGTCAGGCCACCAGCTATCTGTAGCCCTCTGATTTACATTGCTACAGGAGTTATGGTAGCTCTACAGACTTACAGGTATCCTGGAATGTCTGGTTTACACAGTAAACAACTTCCAACTGAAAATGTCAAAAATCAAAAATGCCTCTTTAATTTATCTATTTCAAAGAAAACCAGCCTGTCAATTTTTTTTTTTTTTTAAACTCACTGTGGCAAAACTGACTGGCTGGCTGAGGCCCCAAAGTGCTAGATCAATGAGTTAGGCAGTATTGTATTCTCCCCCTAAGGGCTATTTGAAAGGTCTTCTGCAAACTAATTTTGCAAGTTCAAAACTGATAGAAATATGCCTTTATTGGATGAATCACATCTTTTATATTTGACAGATGATTTGTCCAAGTATCTTCTATATCAGTACAGTAAAGCCTTGGAGGAATTCAGAATAACATCAGGCAACACAAGCCTGAACACTGTAATCAAACTTCCCTGATTTAAATGCAGACCGGTTTTTATTGGAGAAAATATTTTGATCACGGTCAGTGAAATCTGCTTGGCAGCCAGGAGAAATACCTGCCAAGGCTATTGCTCTTACACTGCTCTCATTTCAACCATGGCGAGGGACAATATAGGAGAAAACATTTACCCCTCGATGTTTCCTTTCCTATTTTTTCTTTCCACAAATCCTTCTTTGTCTTCTGTTTTAAAAGTCTGCCTGCACAAAGACTGAGCTCATTTCCCATCACTTGTTTTACTTCTTCCAAATTAATAATACCAACAAGGGCACATCAGTTTTAATGTAACTTTAAGCCAGTGACAACTGTTATAGCCACAGCCGCAAGGCATTCACAAAAATACATTTTTGTCTTGACTCCTCTAATGTATCCAACAGGGAATATTGATTGGAACTGGATTACACAAATGTTCTGAGCAGTCACCTTAATAACAAAAAAGAACAGTATCATATGGCATAAAGGTGTCTTCTAGCTGTAAATTAATCCCTTTCCCTGAATAAGAAGTCTGTCTAGTCAAGGTTGAGCAGAAGAGACCCTAAATAAAGGATGAGTTTTCAGGCATGTTTGAAATGCAGCCCCTCTATCCATTGCATAATGCCCTAAATTGCTGAACGGGGAGGCGTGTTTTATCACCATTCACTTGGTTGCTTTTATTTTTTTTTTTCCACACACAGCACTGAGATAATGAACTTATGTTCACTTTCTGTCATTAAAATCCACTTTTAAATAGAGCATTGTGGTTTTACCAAAAGCTGAACCACGAAAGAGCACAACATTTACCCTTCCTCCTTACACATCGGTAAAAATCTGCTGAGAACTTGTCCTCCCTTGCATTTTAGACCAAGATAGCTGCTGTGCACTCATTAGCCTTCTGAAGGAAAAACAAAACAAAACAAACCCACCCATGAGCAGCTCAGGCAAAAAACAGAGTCACCTGGAGAAAATTAAGAGCAGATCTGATTTCTGACTGCTGTTATAACTGGCCTCAAGATGGACTCACATGTTCCAAAGCACATCTCCCTCTGTGTCAGATGGTCTAATAGAAGCTGTTGCCTTTCCTTCCCCCAAACTTGACCAATTTAAATTCTCAGACCATCAGAGTTATAACAAACCTATTACGATACTTATTACAAACAGATTTTTCATTTTCTTAAACAGTCGTCAATAATACACACCATTGCTCATGCAAAAATATGGCTTGTATTTACGTCCGTATTTCCAGAACAGATGCAATATACGTCAACGCTCATGGCTGGAAGGAGGACAGACTACCAAGTACCCTTGCCAGGAGCCATGATCGTTGTACAGTGTCACGAAGGAAACTCCTAAAAACATTATTGGCAGTGTCAGGGAAAGGGAAATGAACACAACATGGTGGGATGCCTTTTCTTGAATTGGAATTAAGATTTTACACCAAAAGTAATTTTGCAGTTGCTGCGAGCTTTTCCCCAGTCTGAAAGCTGCAAGTGTCATTCCTTACCTCTTCCTGTTCTCCTACAAAACATCCAAGAGGCCTCCAATGGCCCAAGGTAGGATGTTCCAGGTAGAAAAGCGGAAAACTTCACATTCCTTTTTGGCAATTCCATGGCTCAATATTACAAGTGCAGTCAGATAACTACAGCAAAAGGTATTTACCAATCAGCCTCACCCAGTTTACAGCATTAAATCCATCTTTTTCATAACTCTCTTCCCCCTCAGCAAGTTCACCTGCTGCACTAGGCAGGAACAAGGAAAAGGAGAACGAGCAGGTGTGAGGTCCAGTCCGTGGAGAAGTTGTGCTCTGGGTCCTCTTTTGCACCACCCAGTGCAAAGTGGGGCTGGAACAGCAGCCAAACAATCATCTTGAATGTGGTTTAGCAGCTCTGCAAGCACAGGTTTTCTGCATGGGCCCCCAGTTTGTCCTGTTTCCTCTGCGTTTGGGTGGATGAAAGCAGAGCAGTGGAGCTGGGAACAGGCTGCTGAAAGGAGAGCTGAGCTCAAAGGTTTATCGCCGCCCAGAGGGAACAGGAGAGCTGTCTGGAAAGCTCAATATGATCAATGCTCAGAGATAACCTCCAAGTCCTTTTCTGGGCAACTCCATACGTTTCTTTCCCCCTCAAGAAAATTAATTCAGATGGTTTTCTTGTCTCTGTTTTGAAGTTCTTCCTCCTTTTTTCCACTAATTAGAAGAAAGAAAAATAGCTCTGCAAATAATGGAAATGTGGGTTTATTACCTCTCACTTTATCGTGGCACCATGTTAAACAGCAGGTTTTCAACAATTATCAGCTGCATTTCTGGAATATTGATGCATCCTTACTGAAACTGAGATCCCATGGGACTGTCCACAAGTGAAAAACAGACTTTGTCCTAAAGAACAAGATGCCTCAACAGAAAATAGGAACAGTTGCTGGTGAAAGAAGCGGAAGTCCAGGTAGATGAGATCACCCTACAGCTCAAAGATCAGTATCTCTATTCCCAAGTCTCCCTAACTCAATAAACCCCCAGCCAGCATTGCCTCTCTAGGTAACAGCTCTTTTGGTGTCTTTAGCTCCACTTTGGCTTTATAAAAAGAACCCTATCATGGCAATTGGCAGCATGGGAAAACAAATACAGACACTCCCAGAATGCTGCTAGCAATTGTCTGAGACAATTGAGAAATACAAAGGATTTACGTACAGAAATAAGGGCAAATGCTAATACAGCTTTGAGACACAGCAAGCCCTGTCTGTGTCTTCCATGGCTGCTCTTGCACAGCAACGGGAGAAGAAAGATGCCTTCCAAAAAAGGCAGAGTTTTTATATTTAAGAGTCATGACTAACAGAAGAGCTACCCCATCAACAAAGCATTTAAGAAGCAGAAAAAAGCTCTTCCTGCTTCTCACAGACCTTTCTACTAAGTGGAAAAAAATGCCAACAAGCTTAGCAGCTGAGTTAGCCAGTGTGAGCTCTCCCTTAGACTCACTCATCTCAGAGGCTTTTTGGAGGCATCCCTGCGAGTTACCATCCCAGGAGCACAGCATAATCTGTCCCACCCCAGGGCTCACCATGCTTCAGGACAGCAGTGACACAGGGGCTACATTTCACCTCCTGCAAACTCTGAACCTGCAGAAGAGCTAGTTAGGACAAAATTATCATCTTGCTTTGGTCTGATATGGTTGGAGGTGCATCTGGGAGTCAAGGATATCTTCTTAACACAGTGCACTTTCAATAAAAGCTAAGGAGTAAGAGATGCTCCACTCAGTTACTGATGAACCTGCCGGTCTGCCATTGAGGAGGGGCAGACAGGGATGCTGTGACCACAGCTTGCTTTGACATGATGTGGAATGGGCAGATATGCAGTGCAGCCAGAAGCTCCCCCAAAACCACAATAAAGCAAATAGCACAGCCATACGCATATGAACTCACCGTTGGAAACACTCTGTGATGTTACCTCCTCTTCTGTTTTTAGGATGGTAATTTTCCTTCACATACTTGCAAATATTTACTTTGTTATGTACAAACTCAATAAAAAAGTACCTGACGTAATACCTTTACCATGTAAACTCTGATATTGAAATAATATGCCAAAGTTTCTGAACGTTTTCTCACCAGAAGGATCACTATTTTATTTTTAAATACTTCTCTGCTTCTATTAAACCAGTGAAGATTTTTTCAACACTGTCAAGTCCCACTTATAAATATACTGTTTGAAAAAACCTGAAAAGGAAATCAGTACAATTAACTGCTGTGTCAAAATCATGCTTTCTTTATTGGACGATACACCTGTGTGTGCATGTTTAGCCAGTAAGGCAGAGGTGAGAAAGAACTATATCCTGTTTGGGGTTTTTCTGGGGTTTGTTATTGGTTTTGGTTTGGTTTTTTTTTTTGGGGGGTGGCGTGTGTGTTTCTGTTGGTTTGGGTTTTTTGTTGTTTTGTGTTTTAATGAAAAATGATCCAAGACTGCACTGAAGCATTGTGTCCAGATTCATATGGAAACCATAAAGTGCAAATAAAAAAGTATGGAAGACTCGCCCTACCAAATAATTATCAGCAACTTTTATAGTCTGCTCTGGATTGTATATGTATCAGATACTAATTCAGTATTGAGGAGACTGACTTGTACCCGGCCAATGTGGCAGCAAGGTACTACACTAAAGCACTGGGTTTGCTTTTCAGAACTGTACTATTACTCCATTTTTCACAGTCCCCCATTTATTCTGCATGAGGAATAATTCCATACCTTCTTCTCTACTGCTGCAGCAGTACTCAAAGGCTTTACTACATGCTGCTCTATCATGCTTGCTATATAATTTAAATGGTTGCAGTTGTGGCTCTGCTAGCCATGGTAGCAGACCACCATGCAGTGGGCAACAAAATTCCAGTATTTAGGAAATATTGTTTTACCTTTACTTCTGGAGTAGGAATTTCCCACAAGCAAGCTGTTCCAGGACATTCAGTTTCTGATCAAGGTCAGAAACAATGTTTTTATTTCAGCTTCTTAAATGGCAAGGCTACCTATAAGCAGCTGCTCTTGCAACAAAGGAAGCAGGAAGGAGATGGAGAGGAGGAGTGCAGCAGAGAGGGAACTACCACTTCCCATCAGCATCAGGAACATCCAGCCCCAACCACGTGATGTATTCAACAGTGTCAGATCCTGTCATCTGCACCAAAAATGGATGTGACTGGGCTTCTTCACAGAGATGACCAAGACCAAAAGTGCAGCAAGGTCCAGCTTGTAACTACAACAGTGGTCCGCAACCTGGGGATACAGTTTTCCTAATACATTCTTCCAGGAGACTAAGATTTAGTCATGTGAAAAAACAGACCACATTCTATCAGCAATAAACAAAATTTTTAACCAAAAGCCAACCACCCCTGACAGTTTCTCTATGATGCTTATCACAGAACTGCTAACAAAGTCACAAAAAAAAAAAATATCTGGGGACAAATGTATCAAAATATACCATGGAAATCAGACTCCCACAAGAATAAACAGGATTTTATGAACACATTTTCCAGTAACTGAAATCACTTCAGGAACATCACGTTTTTCGTTCAGACAGAAGATGAATATTTTGAGTGCTGGAAATGTCATATGCCAATCAGCTCTCTCACATTCACAGGGCTGTTGCACACGCAGTAGATACTGCTGGCTTCCCAGCTGGGTGTGATCAATGCCCTTCCCCCTGACTAGAACCAGGACATTGACCCACTAACCCACCATACAGCTAAACCCGTGAAGAACTGCAGGAACTCTTCTCAGCATCTTCTTGGGTCTGGCTAGCGAGGGTGCTTGAGGCCCAGATGCCATGAAATTATGAAGTCCTAGCTGTATTGTTAAATGCTTCAGAAGACCAAATATCTCAGTGATTTTAAATTACACTTTTCCTTGTTTCAAGACAGAATCAAAAAAAAGCAAAATATAGAGGGTTTTTTATTTTCTGCCATCATTTATGAAGACATACAAGGCAGATACAATCCACCCCACTGAAATGACAACTAGGACACTTTATGTTTTTACAAGGAAGCAGGAAGCATCTCATTTTCTGTTAATAACTACAAAAGAGCCCCTGAGGCAGGTCCTGGCTCTGTTTTATTCCATTCTGTCTGAAGACACGTTGCTGCAGAACCGAACGATCTCTGTCCACAAGGTGGAGCAGCTAAATAGCCTGAGATGCAGCTCCTAAGACCCAGTTTCAGAAAACGCAGAAGCCTTGTCTAACAATGCATTGCTGGCTGACTGTTACACTGCAAGAGAAGTCACCTATGCCTGCCTGCACTCTTGAAGCATCCCGATTAACGTGCTTTCATTTGGCAAAAATAACACAGTCTTCCAAAAGGCTTGTACTAGGTTTATGCCTTGAGTTTACTGATTAAAGTAGTATCTAACTCATAACTACAGTGCTGCCACTGTATATAAACACATTCTTGACACTAAGACATGCTTTCTATCATATGGAAATCTTCTAGTACATCTAAAAAAAACAGTTAAGAACTCTTGGAGAGAGTTAGTAACAGAATAAAGTCCCCAAACCCAACAAGGCAGAAAGGATCAGATGAGTCAAAAACAAATAGAAGAAAACCCAGATTTAGGCCTGAAACATCAGTCCTTAGCTGATGTGAAACATGCAGCACCAAAGCTTGAGAACTGTTCCTGGATCCTCATATCCAGAGTGTATTTCACTTCACATTCCATTGGATGAGATCCTGTACTACGCAGACTGACTCCACTTCATAGTGGGTCACTCGATGCCAAGGAGGAAAGGGATGCATTTTTTCAATGGTGTGCCTGAGCTGATGATCTCGCGAGAGGAACTTCTTGGCGAAAATTCCAAAACCTTATCTTAATTCATTACTTGTACAAACAATTGGACCTGGCCTTTCCATCTTCAGCAACAATCGTCAAACCTCAGATTTCTTAAGACTCTTATACAATATTCAAAATTAATAGAAAACACAATTTCGTGCCAGCCACTGCATGAAGCAGACTTCTAAATGCTAAGTTGAGAAGCCATGGCTGAAGTTATTTCATCCTCATTTCTAAGTTTTCAAATCACTTCCCTGGTGTTGTGATCAGTTAATAGCAATTGACTAGTTAATAGATGCATCTTCTTTTCCCAGATCCTATACAGGTTTTCCTTCTGTTTGTTTTTTTTTTTTTCTTTCTTTTTCTTGAGATTGGACTGCCAGCAAAACCTTTTCACAGTTGCTCTCTTTATTTGCTTCATTAGCTTCTATAAATTAGGTAAGGTTAGCATAGCACCTGGAAGAAAATAATCTTATGATTCTCAGCACCTGGACACTTTGCCTCCCAGACACATGAATGGAAGACGGAAGATCTAGTTTCTGTCTCACATGGCTTCCATTTTTAAGAAATCACCTTCATTTTTACATCTTGCTAAAAAAACCCTCAAACATTGTACTAATGTCCCTAAATTATTTTGTGTAATTAGACTATTTGAAGTTCCTATTGTGGGTAGATGTTGAATGCTTAAATCTCCTTGAAAATTAGCCTGTATCACTCAGTACTGAATGAAACCCAAGTATTTTAAGGAAGGGCTAAGCACTTCAAGAATACCTACTGCAACTGGGTTGGAAAAGATCACTCTGAATTCACTGCTTTACTGTTGAAAAAGATCTAGCATAGGCAGTGCAATGTGGGGTATGTATTCACTATTAAAATAGCTTCAAGAGCGTAAGATGAGCAATTAAATTCTTTACGCCTTTTTTTTTTTTTTTGGCCTAGAAGCATCAGTGGTGGGTACCATTCCTACAGCACTCCACATTTATGTTCCCTGTAGCAACAAAAGCCCTACTATAAATGCTCCAATTCCATGAACACTTCCATTACCTACTTCAGTTAAGGAATAGATTCAAAGAACACCCTTCTGGCACAGACTGACTCTTACAGGGTTACAAGGGCTCTGCCAGTAAACTTTTACTGTCACAGCTAGCCACAAGTTTTAAGCATAGTTCAGGGCCACATATAAAGACACACAGAACAACTTGAATTGTAGGTGATCTGCTTACTTTGTCTTCTTAGGAGGCTCTGCACATCACACAAGAAATAAGCTGAATAATTTCTAAGTATTTCCTATCTTGCAGAGAATCCACGGGCATTACCTGTTGAAAGCCATTTTTAAAGGAACATTTACTTTCTATATACCTGTGACTAAGCTAACCAAGCACTCAAAAATTTAAAAGCCTTCCCTAAGCAAGCAAAACATTTATTTAGAGAACAATTAATTAATTTAATTTCTTTCTAAGGCTGTCACATTAGAAAATATGTGCTTGTACCAACATTAGCATATCCTACCTTTCAAAGCAGCCATGAGACAGTAAGTACAGTTTGCATGGAGCACAGTAATCACAGATGCATAGGACTTAAAATAGTAATTTGTTAATTAGCATTTCAAGTATGGAAGAACTTACTTCAAAAGGTTTGCTTCATACCGATAGTAGTAAATAGATTCATAGAAAATTACTTCTGTACAGTATGACACCAGAGCTCACAGCTGTGGAAATGAATTCTGTTAAGTGGGCAAATTAATATTTGCATGCACTTTCAATATATGGACACCTGAAATGGAAGTATAATTGGTTTCTTTGTCCCTACCCTTCCTGCCTGTAGCAGTGTATTGCTTGTTTCTTTCCATCTGATATTTTCCCTATAAATTTCTTTTAAAACTGCCCTTGTTCATCATCTCCTTAAATAACCCTATCTGTCATGCTGACTATAGCTCTGTCTCTAATCCCATTCATCTGTACCCACTCATCAGAGTGCAAGCACTTCAAAGATTAAAAGAGAATTGCTTCACTTCTCATCTCTTAACCAATATTCAGGAGGGTGAGTTCTTATCCATTGGCAGGCTCTAGGCAAGAAAGCAAGAGCATGAATAACTAATGACAAATATGTCCATGAAGATCTCTCCTGGCCGTTTTGAAAAGTCTTCCTTTGTTCACACCAGAGAGTTGATAAGCAAACAAATGAACAGAAAGGGAATTCATAAAACTTAAAGACAACTCACAGGCACTAAAATGTAACATAAAACTATTTTTCTTTCAAAGTACAAAGCTGACTTTCTTTAAACATGTCTCAGGACATTCAAAGACACAAGCAAACAGCAGTAGCGATGGGATAACTTAACACTTCCTTTTTCCTCTGCATTGTTTGTTATCTTTCCCATACTTGAGTCATCCAAGTGGAATTACAGCACACACCTCAGCCATGTCACCGAAAGATCTCACAGCTTAGGGTATTAACAGATGGGTTCTAGGAAGTCTAGCCATAGAAACGTTACTGATTGCTCTTCCTGTCTCTCTGAAGCTGCTACGCCTCACAGGGATTCAGCGGAGCAGAACCTGTGGGTATCCTTCAGCTCCTTCCCTGCTAAAAGGCAAGTGGTGTCAGCCCAGTTCCACAAAGGCTGGGTATGAAGCCACTGGACTTTGTGCTGAAATGGCAGAGGACAGTGGTTAATATGCCATTCCAGCTGCTGCAGAAAGCAGGAAGAAATGGTTAGAAAGAAAAAGGAGGCTACATCTGTAATCACCATAAGCTTTTGTAAGGGAATGTGAATCTGCTATAGGACAAAAAACAGCACTAGAATTGGATGTCTGCTCAAGTTCCAGACATTTACACACACTGGGTGTGAAAGTTGGCACTGTTTTGTGAACAAAGACGCTTTCAAAATCCCCATCAACTCTTGGTAGGCAATTCACCAATATAAAATTTATCACATCTATTATTTGCAACAAACAACAGGATCAGGCGGCTTCCCCCCACATACACACTTCTCGGATCACTTTTTCAATACTAACTGTCTTTCAGCCTTCTGCTGATGCAGTCCTAGTACAAGATCGAAGTGCTTGGCCACTAGAACACAAACTCAACATACTGCCGAAACCCTGCTTCTACTGGTACCACAAAAATCTGTGTCACATGTGGGTGACCACCTATGGTCACAACAGGCCATTTCTGCCACCGTAACTTTGTTATGAACCCTGTTGGGGCAACACTTCTGCCTGAAGTAGCCAACATGGTTGATCGGTAACAGCTAAAACTTCCATGCTTTCCCATCTCTGATTGCTTCCAACGGGGGCAGCTCCCCCTCTCCATCTCTGTGGAGCTGACCACCTCCTCTTCCCCATAACCCACACCACACACAGACTCATCAGATGTACAACTGTGTTGTGGGAATATGGGCAGCTCCCTGTCACCTTCCATACAGCCAACAGTCAGCATAGGATACTTTGGAAGGTCCTGATTAGGAGCATATGACAAGATGAAGAGAAAAATTTTGAAATAACTAAGGCTGAGAAAGTGAAGAGTGTTAACATTTCCCTCCTTTGTGCTTTGATGTTGCATCATAATCTGAACAATAAGATGTAACTGAAAATGAGTAAGAAGTCAGGAGATACATATAGTCCAAGGGTAACGGCCTTTTTTTTTGCATCAAAATGATGCTGATACACCAGAAGTTTGGTTTTTTTTTCCCAACCAACTTTCCAAAGAGTCTCAAGGTGCCACCTCAAAGGTGCAAACTGCATGTAGTGCTCCAGCAGCTACATGGTACTGCTCTGAGGACAGCAGCAAAGCGCAACCTCCAACAGGAACAGGAAAAACCCAACCACTCTGCCAAGTAGAAAAAATAAGGCATCCTTGACCTCTCAACTACCTGATAACTACAAGTCCATTTTATTCCAGAATCCACGTCACTCCGCCACCTTTCAGTACAATCTTTGGACTATGCACCAAAATAGCCATAAAACAGTATCAAGAGCATGGAGAAAGCATGTTATGACACTTCCCATCCCTCTCCTCTCTCTTGCTGTGCTCACATCCATACACACATTAATTGAAAAGGACCCAGCAAACTTGGCAGATTTCCCCCCTCAAGCTGAAATGGCAATTTATCTCAAGTTTTATACACTTTGTAGCACATCCTATTAGAAGCAGCCCTAAAATGTGTGAAATTTGGTTCACTGTGATATACCATTATGGGTTAGGAAAAAAAATATGCAATATTCAGCCTAGAAATTATGTGAATGAGCAGAAGCAAAGCAAACACCTCCCTCAGGATCAGTTTGCTCAGAACAGTTTTACTGGTACAAGATAAGTGTAAATTTAAATTAGTACAATTATAGCTGCTTAATCCCTCAAAACAGATACATTAATTCAGACAGACTAATTCTGCCTTTCTCCAGATTTGCTGGTGTTGCTTTGGTAGGGGCTTACATTGAAACAAATTTAAAAATGCTCTTTTGTGAGTTATATTTTTAATGAGTTACTATGGGTCAGCTTTGGTGCAGTAACTCAATATGCGACTATCCAAAGGCAGCCAAAATTCAGGATAAAGCCTGAACACTCCTCAGGTTCAAAGCAAGCATATTGTAGTCCGTCTTTGTTATATACTAAGAGACAAAGTGCGGCAAGCTACCTCAGCTCAGAGGACACATGGCAATACAGTAAGCTGTGCTAACTCAACCGTACGTTAATCACAATCTTATCTGCAAACATATTGCACATTTTCTGCATTTACAGAACTCCCACTTATACTCTTGCGTTCGTAGTTTAAGACATACTGTAAAGATTTTATATTTATGAAAGGCACCACATTCATTTGTTGACACACATTAGCCTTATATGTTGCATTGTTTTATCGTCACTTTGTGCTTTCTTAAAAGGAAAAAATCTTTAGGTTTTACCCTTGGCAAGATACTGTTTAAAAACCTATGCACAGCAGGGTACCCCACTCTATCGTCTCTGCTCATTATCTTTTACATGTATCAATGTCATTTCCTCTAACAACAGGTGTGATTGCACACAAAACCACCTAATTCAATTTACTTCGTAATGCAGATTTATATTAACAGAAAATGTCATTAAGTAGATAAAATACATGTGAATGAAAAAAGAATCACATAAGCTTAAAAAAACCCCAGGTTCCTGACTTTGGAGTACCACTTTATTTAAAAGCTGAAATTAAAACATTCTTAATTTTTGGAGCCAAAGATTGTAATGACACATTAACTACTCACCATGAGAAAAGTGTGTATTTTTAATAGCTTAAAACTTTGATTTTTGGTTAAGTGGTCCTTGAGCGCCTGGGTAACCACCTATGCCTTTTCCTAACAAGCTGAAATTACAAAGATATACAATGTAATATGCACAGGAAGCTATTTCACAAAGACAATCTGCCATTTGAGCACCCCATGTTGACTTGCAGGTCTAAGGTGAAGAACTGGATGCCAGCCCTGCCACCGTCAACGTGCAGGGCCCCCCTACCTGCACCGACTCCTCCAGAAGTCTGGGGGCTTACATGAACTCAATAACAAGATCAGGCCTATAATGACTGAGACAGTTTACTGCAATGTGAATTACAATTTACTACCTTTCGCATCCTGAAAAACTCAGTCAGGAAATAAAAATTCAAGGGACAGCACCGTAGCTAAATCAAATACCGCATAGATGTTATCGACGGAGAACTATCTTGCAACACGTGCTAAACTCGTTTTTAGATGGGGCTTAATATGCCATAATAATATAGCAGGTGTCAAATTTTAAGAAAAGCTGTAAAACCATGTTTATTCTTTTAATAAATTGTACCAGCCCAAGAATCACGAGGTGAATGAAAGAGAGCAATTTGTTTACATGGGAAGTAAAATCCACAGTCTGAACACTATGAATAGACTCCAAATCATCACTTAAACCTATTCGCTAGAAACCACTTCTGGTGCACAAGCCTCTTACCAGAAGGAATACCCCGGCTATCCTGTTTATTCTGTACCGATGTTAGCCATGCTAATTTCTGCTTTCTTTCGAGTTGTTGCATTTACCTACCTTTACTAGAAGCAGTCTGTTGCTTCCCCCCCTCCTCGCCCCCCACTGTAAAATTAAGCATATTACGCATAAGCAAGCTTTACCCTCGCTTAAGAGGCCCCGCATGTTCAACAGTTAAAACTCGAGTTTCCACACACCGGCTCCCCGCGCTGTCTCAGGCCGGGCACAGCCCGCTCCCGACCTCCCAAGCCGTCCTTCCACCAGCCCGTGCCGTTAAACACCGCCGCGGGAACGCGACAGACGGTCGCGGCCACCGCAGCCGGCACCCGGCGCACCCAGGGGCGCGGGGTCCCCGTCCGCCCGCCCGCGCCTTGGCCGCGCAGCTCCTCGGGCGACCGCGGGGCTGGCTGAGGCGCCGCAACTTTTGTCGGCCCCCGCCCGCCGCGGCCGGCCGGCAGCCGGCTCCGCTCCGCGCCCGGCACCGGGGGCTGCCCGCGGGGCACCCTGCGCTCCTCAGCCGCCCGGGGCGCGGGGCGGCGGGCCCCGGCCTGCGGCAGCCCTCCGGGCCGGCGCCCACGCCCAGGCGCTGCCGTGCGCAGACAATGGGGGCCGGCAGCCCCGCGCCCGCCGGGCTGAGGCGGCGGTTACTCACCGAACAAGGTCAGAGCCATCGCGGCGGCGGCGGGGCGGGCCCGGGGGGCGGCGGGGGCTGGCCGGGCGGCGCGGGGCTGGCATTGGCGCGGCAGCTCTCGCATCAGCGGCGGGGCGCGCCTGCAACACAAGTTGGGCGCGGGGCTGTCAGGGCGCCCCGCGGCACCGGCGGCCGCTGCCACTTGCTGCCGCGGGGCGGAGCGGGGCGGCCGCGGCCCGGGGCGGAGGGGAGGGGAGGGCAGGGCGCGGGGGGGGGGGGGGGGAACAGAGGACGGCGGACGGGGACGCGCGGCAGCGGCGGGGAGCTCCCCCCTCCCGCCCCCTCCGCCCGCGCTCACGCTGCGGCCCGCCGCCTCGGGGAGCCATCTTGCGCCGCCACACGACCCGCCTTCCTCCCGCCGCAGCCGCCGGGACGGTTCCCATGGCAACGCGGCCGGCCCGCCGCCCGCCGGGGCACAAAGGGAAGCGCCGTCCCCTCAGGCGGGGCGGCCGGCGGCGCCCCCTCGGCCGCGGCCCTGGTCCCCTCCCTCACACGGTTCGTCCCTCGGTCACCCGCCGGGGCCGTCCCGCACGACTGCCCTCCGCTGAGGAGACCCTGCGGGGAAAGCGGCCCCAGGGTACCGGGCTGCCCCGGCGCCGAGCGGGCTGTGCCTGGGGAGGGCCCAGCAGGGCCGGCCTGCGCCTCCTCAGCCTCGGCGGGGCTGTGCCTACCTGCTGCGCGGGAAGAACCAACGGTCTTGTGAGAAACATCGGCGTTTTTAAAGCAAGATGAAAATTTCCGCTAAAACGCCAGCGAGCGTGAAGAGAGCAAAACTGTGGAATTCTCAAGATGTTCTGGTGCGAGAAATGTCAGCCAGCCCGGCTGCCGGCATTTTTGCTGTCCAGGACTGTACATTTAGATCAAAAAGCATTTAATTGAAAAGTCAGCATCGTGCCTTTATAGTTTGCATTTTTAACCTGAAACCAGATATTTAAAACGGACGCTAACTAGTGCACGGCAGACCTTCCCCAGGATGCGCAAGACAACCAGACCTTTCTCATTTAGTGAAACAGTAGTTTCTTACTTTCAAGTATTACTTCGTCTCTCAGTTGCAAGCTGTGTGTGCTGAGAATTCAAATCCAGCCTGAGCACATTTCACACAAATTATTTACTCAAATTTAATCCATTGCAGCTGCGCAAATCCACAAACTTCAGCAGAGGCTTCAGAGATGTCAGCCAGGGCAGGCAGATTGTGCAGGTGCTTTGATGAACATCATACAGCCTGTCCCGCCCTTGCCTGGGGTCCTGTGGTGGCTCCCACAGCGGGTGTGCTCTGGGAGGCAAGCGTCAAGGTTTTTGCCATAGGACAGTCTGAAAGAGCAAGGGCATGTGTGGAGGCTGCATCTACAGCCACTGCAATTAATGGTTCCAGTTGTGGGAATGCGACTCAGGGTCACAGAGTACATAAAATATGTTTTCTTTTAACAAGGCAGCTAAAACATAAAGGTCTGTCTGAAAAATGGGTGGTTTATATAGTTGGCGGCACATGGGTTTTCATACTCTGAATTCAGCCTAATGTTTTTGTAGAGAACAAAAGGGAGAGATTGTGTGAGAGAGTTTTTAATATCTTTAAATCTTACTTAATACAACAGGAAAAACATGGGGTTTTGTTATGACTGTCAAATATTTCAAAACATGGGGTTTTATGTTGATATATTTGCTTAGTGTGCAAAGTTGAAAAAAATAAACATTTTATCCCAGAGTGATCGTTTCCTTCATTTTGTTCCTTCCCAAATGAATGCTAGCATGATGGGCCTGATTTCACAAAACATTTTCATTTTGCATGTATAAAGTGCAAAAGTCTATTGAGCGGCTGGCTACTGAGAAACAATATTTTAATTGCACAGCTAAAAGAGTTGAAAACAGATGAAAAAGGGTTTTGAAAAAAGCAACACAAAAAATATTTGCCATTCTGCCTACATGATTTGACCTTTGTGTGCACAGTGTGTTTTGCTTTGCTTTTTGGTAATAAGTTGGATCTTCATACAGATGGGGTTTTTTGCCTCCTACATTTCCTGGAATTAAATTCCAAGCTTTCACTCCAACTTCCTTCAATTAAACAGCAGCTTTTACTTTTCCACTGCTCCAAAACCTTTATTGCTATCTACTGAATTGCATATTTACATTAGAAATGTTTTTCTGTCTAGAGAGACTAATGCTGTTTTTCATAATAGGCATTATCAATACTAGAATTGTTAAGATCAGTCTGAGTAATTAGTTTAGTCACTCCAATTGTCTAAGAGTGCCTTTGCTATTAATGCAGTTATGGCTAAAACCTAGGGAAGCATGTTCGTCATTTTGCAGCTAGTTACTAGAGTCATATTTTACTGTGCCAGGAAGAGTTCTGCAGCTGACCTGAGTTTTCAAAACAAATTTTGCTCAATCATTATTTCTGATTAGATGATTTGCTTGGTTTGGGAGGTTGTTTTGGCCTCGGCTCCAGCAGCCTGCAGAGAACAGCAGCAGCTTTTGGAATGGCCTCGCTAGTAGGCTCACACCCAGAGCTCTCTACCAGCCCTCCCGGGTGCTGGCACAAGAAAGGTGCTGGGGGTAGCAAGGAGAGTGGCCGTACACGTTACGTAGTATTTTACCTGATGGTGACTCTGGCTTTTACAAAGGCTGATAGCCTTAACACAGCAGGAAGAAATCAAAGGTGCAAATCAGAAAACAAATTAGCCTGAAGTTCACTAGGCAAAGGTCCCTTCCCCCACACCCTGCTTATTGAATGGACCTGAAATCCTCATGGAAATTTCTGTTTAACAACAACATTATCTTAAAACTACATAATGCCTTATCAAGCCAGAACATCTCAGTGCACCAGCAATAACAATGATTTAACTGCAACTCTGGGAATTTCATTAGAAGAGAGCTGAAGCTTACCAAGCAAAGCCCCAGCCTGGCCCTCTTCAGCCAGAGCAGCTGTTCATTCAGAGAAACCCCAGCTCACACATTGGCTCTTTTGCAGGAGAGAGCACAAAAGAGGACATTGTTTTGCAAGACCTTGATTTAAATGTCAGCGAGGATGAGCTTGGTGTCTTGTTCCTCTGGATCTTAAGCCCTTGAAAAGCCCTTTTCAAAATTGGTTTGCTAGCACTACATTCTACAGGAAAAGCACCATTATACTTGCCACCTGGTAGGAATATTTGGGGGTGTATTTACAGTGTACCTCAAGAATGAAGTCTCCAGAAAAGAAATATACACATAACATGCTATTTTCTGGCCTGCACATTGTCCCTCAGTAGGTTTCTTGCCTTGTCTCCCAAGCCTCAAGGCTCTTTAAATACTGTAGTCAGTTACTGCTGCTTCATTCTTCATGTAAAATTTCATTACTGGGATTTGGTTTGGTTTCCAGTGGTTGAGATTTTTTTATTTTGGGCCTTTCCTTTTGCCCCCTCACTCTGGGTGCTGAGCACCGCAGCAGCAGTGGCTCATTTTCCTCAGTGGCCTGTTTTCCACAGTGGCCTTTCCACCTTGTCTGAGGGTCTGGTACAAAATTGCTTCTAATTACCTGACATTTATTCTTCAAACCTAAACTAATTCACTAATCATATAGTGATAAATGAGATTTTAAAATTAATCACTGACATTTTTAAAGATTTATACACAACTGTAAAGAAAGCTTCCCAGCTAGTAAATAAAATGTTGTGTGAAGAAAAAAACCCCATAAATTAAGGCTGTCCTGTACTAATGGGAAACAGTAAAGTTGAAGACGCAGTGAGATGTTACTGATGAATAGGGGTAGCATCTTATGACAGTTAGTGTCTTCCTGCGACAGATCCCCTTGACAGCAGGAAAACAGCACCATGGAAGCCTTGTCACGTGCAGAATTTAATTTAGCTTCTAATGTGTAACTGCTGGGAGTTTGTGGGTCAGGTGGGGAGGCGGCCAAGGGCTGCTTTACTGGGCAGGTTCAGAGTTCACAGTATTTGCAACAAAACTCCTTGGAAAACGGCAAGGCGGATTTTTACCACTTGTTCAGTAAGATAAATTCAATTATTCTAGCTAATTTAAAAGTCATCAATAAAAAGTCTGAAGACTGGCTACCAAAGCTTGCTAGTTAAAATTAATGTTTATATAGATGACAGTTATTTGAAAATGACATCAAGCCTGTCACCAAGCCCAGAATTGTCATTGCACATTACCAGTCTTTTGGATAATCTTTCTCCCTTTGATGAGAGAACTGGCATTTGAGCTTATCTTTTGGATGCTGTTGATCTTCATTATTAATGGCAATGTCATTTAAACACAATATTACCCAAAACTGTACAAACATAGAGGGAGACAGAATCCCTGCACCAAGTACAGCTGCTAGGAGCAACCTTTGCAAACCAGACATGATCAGTGTTTTACTGGGATCTATGCTAGTCTGTAGGCTTTGGTGTAATTAATTTTTTTTCCCTTCTATCGACAGGGTACAGAGTGGCAAAGTAACAGTTACTAGGAGGAACTTGTGTGTTGAATTTTATAATCATTGCCAAAGAAAGTGAGATATGTGTAACATATCCACCATAGCTTCTGTTTTAAATCACAGCTACCACATTAGACACTCACATTTGGCATCCTACCCTGATTAATAGGAATTGCACTATATCCCATAACCACTTGGAGCAATTAGGTACACAGTAGGTGATGTACATCAGTGAAATGAAAAATGGGCTTAACATGCCTGCTTTGGCTCTCTGGGTCATGAAAAGTGTTTAACAGACATAGGTGACAACCTTAAAAGCTAGATTTTTTTTCTGGGTCCTCTAGAAGTGAACGCCACAAGGTCTACGAGGAAGCAACACAGGAGCACAATCTTAATTTTAAAACTAAGCTCAAGCTATATGCTTAATGTCTAAACAGTTTGCTGTGCTTAGACTGATGTTACGAGATTATGCCATTTTTAAATGGAACTGCATCAAAGGAAAAAAGCCCTCAATCGCCTACGTTTGCAGAGCAAAGTCCTTTCTAAAATACTTCTTAAGGACTTTTTTTACATTATGATTCCCCCTTAATTGGATTTCTGAGACGCGCATAAATGTGATGAGAATTACATGAACAGGTACTATGGGTAGGATGTAGTAGATGCTATCTATGTATCTTGGCAAAATCGTATGATCTTAATCTTTGATGTAATTTCCATTAAAAAGAAAACCTCCACCTAAATTGCTCTTCATAGCCAGCTTTCCCCATTCAACAGATAAAACCAGCAGCATTTTCCAAGAACATCCACCTTTGCCCCCCTCATAAACATCTCTGCTCTGACACTGCTGACCTAAGCAGGCTGGAGAATGGAAAATGCTGGGCTAGGTACTGCTGAAGTAGACCTTCTTTTCCTCTGAATTAGGTGGCTTAGGTTCCCTGACAGGTATCCTGCCCTGCCTTTCATGACAAGAACCACCTCATTCCTATTTTCTTCCAAGCTTTCACCTTTACCTTATTATTAATTTAATAAACATTGACAAACTCTAATACTTTCAAACACAAACTTACAGGGACTTGCAACATTACAGCTGTACGGAGGAAGGACTGGCCTTCCTGTCTCCCGCATGTCTGAGGACGGAGGCTGGGAAAGGATTAGAAAATGAAGTGTGCTATGTGGAAAGGGAAACCCCACAGCTACCCAAATTTCTTTTATAATCACTGTCATATAGATTGTTAGGTTTGGCCAAACTGAGACTTACCTTCCGTTAGGGTGTGAGCTTCCTGAGGGTGCAAGCACACGAAGAAGGTGCTGGTCACCCTCACACTCGCTGTGAATTGTGGCTCCTCAGCCTGTTGGGGTTTACATTGACACTTGGAGCTTTCCTCTTGCAACAAGTTCCAGGTGATGTTTAGAGTGAGCAGTATCAAAACAGGCAAGTGACTAAACTATAACTGCAAAAAGGTGGTTTTATTTGCAGCTGGTCTGAATATACCTTAACACCCACCTTTTTATGAGCTTTCTTATTGCTTGTGTGCATACTTACTAGCATATCTCATCAGCATAGACTTCTAATGCAAATCAGTTATTAATAATATTATTAAAATACTAGGACATTTCAAACTTACTTGCACTTCTGCGCAGATGTAAAAGCTATGTACTCTAAGTTACATTTTTAAGAGCCCTGTGTATGAAACGCAGTATGGTTTTGATTGCTTGTTTTATTAAGTGAAATGAACAGGCTAATTACAGAAATTCCAGGAAGTTTCTGCTTTCTGTCTCCTAGGGACAAGCCTCAAGTGTCAAAGGAGATAATATGAATGGCTATAAAACACCCAAGTGTGTTTATACTGGCTGTAAAATGCAGCTTATAGCTTCTATTTAACTTTCATAATATTTCCTTTTTATACCATGCTTAGAAATACATATCAAGGCATTAGTTGAAGTAGTGCTTGTATGTATTTGAAAAAAATTGATAATTGCAAGTTAAAAAGCAGAAGGCAAGCCATTGGCAAAATAGTCTTAGAAATAAACTGAGTAAAATTTCATCTATAAACACTAAAAAATAAGAACAAGCTAGCCATCAAAACAAAAAAAAAAGTAAAAATATCTGCAAGATACTTCTAGCCCTGACTTTCAAAATGTCTTTAACCCCGAGAAGATGAGCTCCTACCTGAAGCCATAAGCTATGCCACAGAACTGGCAATGGTTTTCATGCAATCATTTGAGCCTTTAGATCTACTGAATCCACTTCCAGATCCACTGGATGGCTTTGAAGATAAAGAAATTAAACCTTCTCATAAGCAACCCAAACCTGCAGTTCTGAAGTGCTATATAGAACCTGCATGCTCCTAGTGCAATTATTTGACTTTCTAGTACTTTCTAGTACCAGAGCCCTCACAGCGATTTCTACATTCTTAGAGAAGCCAATGTATGTGTTACTGAAGCCAGTCAAAAATTACGTTTTTAATGAGGGTATTACTTATCCCATGCAACTTACTTCTCAGAGTTGCATCCTGTAGGATACCTAGGGTTCTTTGAAAGAATGTCTAAGTTTTAGAGCACATTAAATGCGTAAGGGTATTTTAAAGCTCAGTAACGTGCTTTACATGAACAAGGGTGCCCATAGGAACTATGGGCCCTAGTAAGGCAAATTGCAGCAGATTTGAAGCTGCATTTCATGTGATAGTTTAGAAAATGGACTGTATGAATAAGAAGTGAACTTTGGAAATGTTCTGAGAATTTCCTGCTGTACAGACATATGCAATCCAGTTATTAAGTACCTTTGTAGAATTAACTTTAATGACCTGAAGATGCTTTTAAGTCCAAGTCTCAAAGTGTTGACGTAGCCGAAGCATTAGCTAACTAACTTGTAGTTCAATAAATCTCTAAGAGAGGTGTGTTTTCTTCCACCAGGAAGACTTTTGAAGGGGAATACGAACGCCTCCAAATCAAGCAAGGAAGCACATGCACTAGTGGTACCTTTCTCCTTCACAACAGCTAACTCTGCAAGTATGCAGGTAACAGCAGCAGGGTGCAAAAAGCAGCACAGAATAACACTGGAAATATCTTTCAAGACCAGCATTAGCTCTTTAGGGTCACAGACAGATGACATTAACCAAAGCAATTTCGAAAGCTGAAGAAGATTAAAGTTTTTCTTCTTAATGATTCTAAAGTGTTATTGAAGAGATCAATAGCTTTTCCTGTTAACCAAGCTATTCAAACCAAGTATTTCTGGAGAGCAGATAAACCAATCCTGGAAGTGACAGTGAGATTTAATTAGGATTTGAGATTTTCACTATTCATTAATTGATCTGCCAGCCTCACAATAATTTTAGTGAACTGTAAGTTTACAACAGTAAGATTCCTTATCAAAGGACAAAATTACCTGATTCCTTCTGAGCCTTTTATCTGTGCCAAAAAGCATAATTTATTAAGTGTCCCACAGAGAGAAAATTCTCTTTTCTGTACCTGATGTCACTGGTTTTTTTGAGGGAGGAGGGGAGGGGGGGAAAGGAGAAAAAACTATTTTCTTTATTAATAAAACTTTCTTTATTAATAAAACAATTACATCCCCTGGTTCTGCACATTTTGCTTATTGTTAACCAAGACACGTGGAAAGCCCCTCAACAGAGCAAAACTAAATTAGCAGATATCCAGGTCCTAAATTGGCAATGCCAGAGACAATTACTAAGACTGGGTGACTTTCCAGCTGTGCACGCAGCAGCTTTATTTTAAACAAAAGCAGAGATCACACAGCTGATCTTGCAATCTGACTTGCACATCACCGCACCAACCTCAGGTCTGGAATTCAGCCTCACAAGTTCAATTGTAAACCCCAATCAAATAGATATATATTAAACTAATTCCTGGTTTAATCCTTCCAAAATTCAGTTCCTCGTGGTTTTCTACATGCAGTAGAGATATGATACCAATGCTTTCAGCCTGTGCAAATACAATGACTTCAGAATTCAGTTTATCTGCAGCAGCAAGTCACCGATAAGGGAAGCAGTTTCCAAAGAGCTGCTTTTTTTTTTTTTGCCTTTTTTTTTTTTTTTTCTTAAACTCCAGTAAGTCAAGGAAATATGTGTTGAAAAGATGCAACTAAGCAAAGCTCTTGGGCAAACACCTTACAGTATGCAGGAGCAGGGGGAGCCAGGCCCTCACCATTTCACTGTGGGTTGCAGCAAAGTTTCAGCTGACAATTTGCTGCTTGTTCTTAGAAAACAGCTTCTTTGGTCCACCAAGGGAAAACTGCTCTCCTTTCTGCTCCCAGATGGACATATTTTTAAGAATGTGCTTTAAGGGAACATGGGACAAAGAAATGCAGTTGGTTTATTCTCTGAGAGTGTCAAAATCAAAAGCATCCAGATTATCATGTTATACAACATTAAAATTAATTTCCTCTATAGCATATAATCATTACCCATACACAGATTAAAAAAAAAAAACCAACCCAAACATTAGAAGTAACATTGCCTGTGCTCTGTCCAGTTCTTTGAAGGAATGAAAAACATTCTGTAGGCACTATATACCCATTCACTTACATTTGTATTTAGCTTGATAGTTTCAGAAAACGTGGATGCAAAGTTCAGATGGATTATTACTAATTAGATTGTTTTCACTATTCTTTCCCCTTTATTTCAAGATTAGATTGCATGGCCATTTGCTCTGAAGATTTCCTTTATTTCCTGTGCGCACAACAGAACACCTTCTTTCTGCCTGTGGAGAACTGTATCCTCTACAAAGCATCCTGCTGCTCTGAAAACTTGAGAGTGAAGGGCAGATGCAGCCACACCACCTGCAAGACCGCAGCTGTTACTCAGAGAAGCCACTATTCTGGCTTTAAGCAGTTGTCCCAGATCTAGGGTTTTCCTCGTGTATTTTTAGCTAGGACAAACAAGACAGATTTGAAGATTTTTTAGACTGCATTTGCCAACGCTCCCCAAACTCCTCCCCTTCTGCTTACCTAAACGTGCTTCCACGACAATTCACTCCCACCTAAACCCGTGCTGCTCTAGTCCTGTTTCTGCTTTCTCCTCTTTCTTTGCAGCTGCACTGGCCGTTGCCTGATGCCGTGGCCTAGGGAGATAAGCAGCAGCATCCCAGAGGGCCAGATGAGTGCACAAGTGCCAGTGCTGGCATCACAGCAGGGGCAGCGAGCCTGCAGCAGCACCAACTCTCAAATTACCCTCTTGGTGAGCTGTGCTGTGAGTGCCCTTGTTAATCAGACTCTTGGTCTGCTGCAGTTTACTCCAAGTAGCATACAGAACAAGAATCAAAATGAAGGATTTCTTTATCCATCCGCAAACTCCTTCACAGCCCATCAAACCGTCTTCACCGATTTCTATAATAATGTCAGCAGGACAAATTAGATTTCTGCACCAGCCTGCAGGATACGTCTCAGAGACCCTCAGTCTAATTACAGCTTCAGTCTAATTACAGCTGTGGTGAGTGCTGCTGCGGGCATCTTGCAATGGAACAGGGTAACAGACTGGTAGATGGAGAAATGCAAATAGTGCACAGAAAAAGCAGACCTGTAAACACCACCAACACCACGCCCAGCACAATGAAGTGCAAAACTGTTGAAAGATGAGAGGCTGCAGAGCTCTCCTCCGTCAGCTCTGTTTATAAAGCCGGAGTATCTCCACCAGTAGGCCCAAATCACATGCAGGGTGTTACTGCTGACTCCTATCCCCAGTTTACGCTGATGAATAGATTCAAATAAAATTATGGGCGTTGTATTATTTGTTCTTGCTGTACAAGCAAAGTCTATTATTCAACTCCAGAACACAGGTCATGGCAGTTACTTTTTCAGGAGCCTATTCTAAAGGCCAAATTTTAGTTTTGATATTTTTTTTCTCTAAGGAGTCAAGTAGGCAAATTATGCTGTGAAGAGGCTTATACCATTCCCTGGTAGCTCATTAGAAGAGCAGAGGGACTGGCTTCCCCTGAGCAACTTGGAGAATGATGACCCAGAGGGAAAAGCCCCCCACCAGAAGAGGGAGAGATGAACAGTCAGTGAAGCAGAGGTGGCTTTCAGCTCTTTCCATACAGCACTGGATCAAATCAACATTTTTGTATTTTATTATCAAGTAACACCAAGGCGCAGCCTGCCAACTATGTATGGAAGTTTATTGAACCCTTAGCAGGGGAAAGCTCCACCACCAAGACTGGCAGCAGAGGAAGGGAGGGAGTTCCCCAGGCGCAGGCTTGGGGATGCTGTACTTCTCCGCAGCCTCTCTATCTCGTTCTCTCAAGAGCTTAATGTGCTGTAAAATGTAGACTATCAGGAAGAAATATATGAAAACTTTATGTCAATATAAAAAGTATTTCCTCAAAATATTCAGCAGTTACCACTAGATGGCATTTTGTTCCTGAGAAATTAGAAATTCCCAGGTTTCGAATTACTTGTTACAGACAGCAGGAAACAGTAGGAAATGGAATTACCTCATTCGGTTAATAATTTATTATCCATTGTCTTGTATAAGCAAGACATCACTAACACAGGACACTTTTACTTGCAAATTTATAAATATCCTTTGTTTAACTAGCTTGTGACTCTTCAGCCCTCTGCTCAGTAGGTAGAGCTTTGAGCTTTTGTAGCCAGCACTTACCAAGAATCTTTTCCACATTTTTAAATGAAAGACAAATGTAGGCCAGTTCACAGACTCTGAGCATGCCATGGAAATCTGCCAGAAATGCCTTGCTCTAATAACTGTACGCAGTATTTCCTGTGTTATTTTTGGATAAACCCTTAATACAGATTGCAGTACAAAAAAATAACTCCCGTTCAGGAACAGAGCTGTTGCACTTTGATTATGATGAAATAATAATTTCAAAATATTTGCTTATGAATATTATACTTTGCACCGGTTCATTTTAATTTCAGCTTGTACAAGCTGTGTTGTAAAAGGTGACATTTCTACTCTGAATCTTTTCAGGGTACAGTGTACCTTACCCAGAGGTGCAGTGAAGTTCTACTGGGCACATCCAGGGGTGATATATAGGTAGCTTGTTGAACATCTGCAAGCCTCTCCACGTCAGACTAAAACCAAGCAAGAGGATTTTCCCTTAATTTGCAGCAAAACAGGAGACTGAGAAGTGAACTATTAACTTTTTTCTTAAAAGAGACTGGAGTACAGCTAACTCTTACAGAAAGTCAAAACACCTTCAATAAATGTAATTGAATTTAATTTGGCCTGTATGCAAATACACACAATGTTATGAGGGTGTTTTTTCATTAGATTGTCATAAATACTGCTGCTATGAGCATATAGCAGCCTGTTCAACAGTTCATCGCAGCAAAATTCAGCAATCAGAATATTGACATAACTTCATTGCCCACTGAAGTTCTGAAAGAAAAAAACAATCAAAAAACTCCAGAACAGAACCTCAAAGTTCCAAGCATGCTCTTTGAAAAACAATCAAGTTTTTTGTGGAATATAAAACTGCATACCAACATGCTTCAGAAACACTTCACTTGCAAGTGTTTTTTAATGTATATTCAATGTATCTAAAGTATAGGTCTTATACCAAGGTCTCTTGCTCTTACGGGTCTTCAGCTCCAATGGCAGCAGCAGCGGTAACTGCAGACAAGGGGCTAAATGGCTGCTGGTAGACAGATGAACTGTCAGTATCTTTCAGGGTGGAGGCTTATGGCAGCATTCAAATAATCCGTAAACACTAATATCATGGATTTCTGAGCACTTGAGGAGTAAAACTGAGAAAATATTGAGGAAAAAACTTCCCTGCTTAGACTAAGCTACCGTAAAGCTCTAGGTACGATGGTGCCTTCTGAGGAGTAACTTTGGGCCTCAGAAAGAAATGCAATTTTGACTTAGAAGGGAAACAGAGAGATAATTGCTGGATCGTGATGCACAGAAGGTCTGTGCACCACTCAAAGTTTCTTTGACTAAATTATGTTTACTGAAAGAGCATTGATGGTGATTAGCAGCTAGCTAAATCCGGCCCTGCTCTCATACTTGCTCGGGAAAGCCTCATTGCAGAAGGAATCTAACTTCACTAGAGTAAAATTAATCTTCAACTCTTCATCAAACAGGTACAAGTTCCTTTGAAGTTGTCATTGCAGAAAACATGCTTTGCTTGAAGTAAAATATTTTAAGAAATGGTATATGGCAAAATTTTAAGTGGCTTTGTATTGGTTTACAAAGTATACACATGCACTTTTTAAAAATTTATGTAGCTTAATACTATTCTCCAGCAATATGAGGTGGACTGCAATAAATCAACAGACACGTCAAAACAAATATTTACAATCTCTAGAAGTTTGTGTTTATAACAATCTAACTCTGGCAAAGTGGTGACATTTTCTTAGGTAGACAAGACCTACCTAGACGGGATTTTATGCACTCTTACAAACATGGCTGGGTGCGCAGGATGTTATAAAGGGCAGTTACATTAAGGGGAGGGGTGTGTGCCCTTATCCGATAGGTGAAAACAACAACTAAATCTAAACTAGACGTGAAATTACAAGAGCAGGTAAAGATCATGCATTTCTTTCCTGAAACAAAATGACTTTGCCAGACCTTTGGAAGAAGGAAAAGGCCAGAGTTTATGTAAGAAACTGGTACTTACGATTTAGAGACCATAGAAGGGAAGCATCCAAGTCAGTATAACATGTTTCCATCCCAAGGAAGCCGATGCTGTATCATATGATAGGCACAAGTGACACATAACAGCTATGCTGACAACTCAGAAACAGCATTCTAGTTGTATGGTGACAGGGAACAGCTCAAAGATCTATGGCTAGCAATCTTCTTACACAGCATTCAAGAGAGTGCTGCATAATTTATAGAAGAAAAAAAAGAGTGAAGTTCTATTAGAATCAGAGCTCTAAAAAGTTTGGGTAAACTGTTAGAGACAGCATAAAGAAATCTTTTCTATATTCACACATATGTGAAAATCATAAATTGTAAATTCAATAGCTTAAGGTTCATTAAATATTCAAGAAAATGATCAAGTGTTCAAAATGTTCCTACCATCCAGTGAAACATACAGCATCTGTCCAGTATTTACAAGGATTATCTCTTTTTTTTTTCAGCAAAAATCATTAGCTCTTTAAAACAATTCTGCTGAGAGGGAGGACAGAAAACAAGAAAACTGAACTATTAGCCTTCTGCTTGTTTTGAAATCGTAACCATGCTGGCATTTCATAGGCAACTGGAATGACTGTACTATACATTATATCACCTTTAAGAGTATCTTTCTCAACACAGAGTTATGAGTAACAGGATGTTTATACCGCTTACCTCACACGAGATCAAAACATTCCTAACATCACTGTAAACATTTTTAAGAAATAGATCATCACACAATGCATCTTTGTGTCAGAGAAAAGGGCTGGTATAATTGAGCACCGAAACACAGCACCTTGCTCAGAGGGAATAGGGGGCAAACAGTTTGTGCTTTTTTCCCTCCATTTCATTTTCTCAGTTTATGCAGAAAGGCAATTTATTTTGTTTGCTGCTAATGCAAAGGTCTTGTTCTTTCTTTGTTTGTCTCCCTTTTCTCCGGATTAGAATCCTAGATACAGGATGTGGATGTAATTTCACATTTTATATTTAAACATAAATTAGTAGGCTTTTTAAAATCATTCAGTTTCTAAAATCCATCAGTCCAGCGATTTATCAAAGACAGTATTTTTGCATTCTGTAATGGTCTAAACCAAGTGATGCAGCTAAAAGGAGGGAAATACTATTTATGTACCACGCCAATCCTAGCTTGCAGCGAGACAAGAACAGGAACTTTTTAGGCAATGGGGAAAAAAAAAATAGACCTTAACTTCTGTCTTACAGGTAGCTGAGCACACCCGTCAGACTTGCATTCATTACGTGCAATCCACCGGTGGTACTAAATGGAATTGTAATAGCTCACGTTTGTACTTTGATGTATTAAGGTAGCCATAGGCAAGAATTAGATGAGGAAAACCTGGTTACCTGCGGTCCTGTTCCTCTGAAGTTATCGGTGCGGCAGCGCACGCGTTCCTGAAGCTCGTCCCAGCCCAGCACTGGCAGACCTCCCTAAGCTAGGGAGCACTATCCTTTAAGCTCATTAATTGTAAGCTGGGGTATCACCAGGCCCTGCTGTCCAAAGTGGTTACAAACACTGCCCGCTCCCTGCTCTATTCTGTTTCTGCTATTAAAAGCAAAGTTCCTGGAAGCATGACTCCTTTTCCTTGCTTCAAGTAGTTTTGTACCTTTTGTACTTGTTACCATTTCCAATCAGCCTGCGCAGCTTCAGCTACAGTCTCTTTACCTCTGGATTAAAAATAATAAATATATTTGCATAAAGATTGCACAACACTCTTCTGATTAAGTATTCATTCCCAGATTAAATTGTTACAGGTGGTTTATTTAAAAATTTAAGAACCTTTTCTCCCCTCCCGCTTCTTCACCAGAAATGCATAGGAAAAGTGTGCTTGAAACTACATTGGCATCATAAAAATGGTAATCGAAGAGGGATAGTGACTTTGAGCAAGGCTTAAAACAGTTACACAAATTGGATCAAGTTTACGTGTCTCATTATTCTATTGATAGCCATGTAATTAGATGATAACTAACCCCACATCTAGGAAGTCAGAAACTTTTTTTGAAGATGGTTGCATTTTACAGAATTATGAAGCCATCAGCATACAACCTGCATTCATTAGTTGTGCAGAGTACCTGTAATAAGGTATTTTGCAACACTAAAAATCCCATACTGCAGATTCAGGACAATCTTCCAGACCTAAATATGCATTTTGCAATGTATCTTGCTCTAGGAGGACGTAAATGTCAAGATTTCATAAGCTTCTCTCATCTATTTTAGCTAAAGAAGCCAAGATACACACTGTGTAGAAATTCCCTTCCCAACTACTAAGTTCCTGAAAGTTTGCTATAGAGAGTTAACACAACCAAGGAGGAAGCTATATGCAGAAAAAAGGTCCACACTAATCTCTAAGCACTTTCAGGGGCTGATCAAACAAACAAAAATATTTTCAAGAAAAAGAAAGTGAAGAACAAGAAAGGTAATGATCTTAATTCCATGAAGAAAAAAATAAAAGTCAACCTAAAATTAAAAGGAAGCTTACTATTAAAGGATATAAAACCTTGAAAATCCCAATTATTTCATGATACTGCCATCTGGACCCACCCTTACACACTGTTACACAAGACAGGGGTTAAATAAATCATTCCTATGTTACTGCTGATAATGATGGTTAAAAATAAAGACTACTGTAACCCAGTCTTACACTCACTGCTCTGCAATGTAAATGAGTGCAGTTCAAATTATTTCTCTACTGAGAGAAGCAACAGGCAGCATATAAATGCAAACAACCTTCATTAGACACATTGTCATGAGTATATTAATCATGTCAAGAAGCATTGCTGAAATTTCCTTCAGTGCAATTTAACATACCTTACTTTATTAGGATGCACTTAATTTCACTATGTTTTCTCCTCATTATCATTTATGATGACCAATTAAAATGTTTGTGTCTGCCTCTAAGCAAATTACTTCTGTAATTCAGGTAGCTGAAATCACTGCTCATCCAACACTTGTGTCATCTCGTTCCATCAGTGAAGTATCTTTCTTTGCCCAGCCTCCATTAGCATTTTAAAGAGGAAAAAGCTTACTTGGATTGCATAGTTAGGTATAAAACCAAGTGTTTTTACAGCACATACAAACATTAAAAGTGGGTTGGTTCCCCCCCCAGCCCCGTTGCCATGTTACACAGCCTTCGTGGTTTTTTCCTAGGCACGACAAGTGTAACTCATAGTCAGAAAAAGAACATAATGAAGTGCCAGAGGCCTTGGGCATTATTCCCATCTTGGATTCGAAGTTGGGTGCTGTTTTGCTTCAACTTCCTTTGGTCAACACGCAATAAATGCAAGTACACAGCAACTCTACCTCCTTTGTTTCCTCCAAAGCCTCTCTATCAGGGTTCTGTCAAAAGCTTTTCAAATGATGACAAACACAGAGTGTGCCACTCCACATACGCTTCCAACATTCATAAATAAGCCCAAACCATTTTTAATATTCCGAAAATCAAGCACGAAGGCATGAGTTTTTCTCAACCTTTCACAACACAGCTGCGAGCAGTCCACCTGACTATAGCTGGTTCTTTCCCGACTTCATGCCTATTAAGATACGCATACCTGGAAGTTAGCTGGAAATTCTGATTGCCCACACAGCACTTTTGCTGTGGAACTCAGGGCAACCAGAAGTGCCTGAGCAGCATCTGGGATCACCAAGCTATGTTTATGAACTCCTTTATCTGCAGATTACCGTGGGCTCCTGGAAGTAACGATACAAGGCTTGTTCCTCAGAAGCTGCTGGAGCTCAACTACAGAGCAATGGAATTTGCCTTATTTTCTAAAGAAAGATATGCGTTCTCGTTTCCGTAACATTACTTTGACATTATAGTAATGACTTCCAGAAAAGTGCTGATCATTGCAAGGTGAAGAAATAAGTCTGAAGACAGTGCTGCCTTTTAGAACAATTATAATTTCATTAAAATAGGAACATAACTTAAAGATAGATTTTATTCTCTTTGATGATTTACTCATGCAAACTGCACATAAAAGGAAACAGTACAGTTTGTGAAACATGTCAAATGTAAAGACCCAAAATGCTAAGTACAGAAGTAGTGTGACATACGTCTCAAAATGGAATCCATGGTAGTACGACTAATAACTTTTCTCTATTTGCTGAACACAGATTTTAATGGTTCTTTTTCCAGCCCCACTGTTAAATTCATTAACTGTTTACACGTCTCCTATACACTTATGTAGACTTATTTTACAAGCGCAACAGTTTTGTTATAAAAAAACTCCACTTATATAAATATGATTTAAAAGCCTTTGTGTTTAGGAGGGCAAATTATAGTATAATCAATGAGGCCTTATCTAGTCCACCAAAACCACAATGAAAAGTGACTGTATAGCTTTCTTGCAGAATTCACATTTTGTGCCTTTGCAATTAATTTCCTTCTCACAAGAGGTCCATTGTATTTCACCACCCTGGAAACATTCAATAGCTGTTACAGCTTTTTATCTTGAAATTGGGAAAGTAAGACTTTTAAACACATGAGGTTATCAACTCAGCTTTCTTAGTTTTAAAATACAAAATATGTAGAATCCCTATTATTTTCATGCTTAAAGCCCTGCAATGATACATATATGACTTAGATACTTCTTTGTCCGGTTTTCATTATAGTATGGTTGTATATATATTGTAGAAATTATGATTTTCCTGTGGATCAATTACATTTTTTTGATTTAAAACTGAATCAAATAGAAACTTGATGGCACTGACGCTTAAAAACACATAGTATAGTGTGGAGAAGGAAGAGCAAATGAACTACACAACCCATTATAAATGCATTAAATCTTTGTTATATACATAATGGAATCCTGCTTTACTGCCAGTTGCTACTATGCATCTGTTTTTGCTATTATACAAAGTTTTCCGACCTGAAAGCACACATCTACTTTTTTTAAACAACTTAATCTATTGTAAAATATTGTACTGTATTTTGAACATGAGTACAGAATCAAAATAGATAATGGCACATTTAAAAAACTCAATATCCTACAGATGATTGGATAATGAGAAAAAGTGTACCTACAATCATCTCATCAGAAACAAACTACATCATGGAATGTTAGTTATCCAAGTTCGCACAGTAAATAACATTTTAAAACTGCAATCACCTATCAGCCAGCATCACATTGAAGGCATCTTTAAACATTCAAGCAAAAGACTGCTGGCATTAACTACTGAACCATTCTCACGCACACACCACACACACCACATTATAATTACATTGTTTCCAAGATACGGTAGATACTGATTTTTTTTTTTTTTTCCACAAGAAAGGTATCAAAATTTTTGCTACTAAAAGATGACAGTGCTTACACAAGAATTAAGTACAAGTTAGCTTGCAAATACAAGACAATGACAAAAAAAAGTCTTGAGTTGTCTGAAGAAGGATTTTAGGCTTTTCTGGCATCCAAAACCATGAGTAACCTCCTTAGTCTGCGACTCAAAAATCCACCAAATATCGACCTACTTTGGAATACCAAGTATTCCATATTTGATAACCCTGTATTTTACAATATGCTTACTGGTTTCAGCCTAGCAATAAAGGGTAGTTATAGATATCTATTCTGACTGGAGAAATAAAGCTCTCCTCCCCCCAGAATGAAAGTGTTGGAGGGGAAAAAAACCCACCTGACATCAACTAAAAAAAAAAAAAAAAAAAAAAATCAAATTATTTAGTAATGATCCTCACCTACGATAGGTATGTGCATAAGAGTACTGTATCTCATATACTGTACTGGCCCTATTAAACAAATTAAAAACCCCAACAGTTAAAAAGCCAACCAAAATGTTATACATAACAACAACCCAAACGTTTTTCTCCCAATGTTCTTCCTCTCATAATGTGCAAAACAACAAAAAGGCAAAAAGACTAAAAGCAAATTTACTGTTACTGTCTTTCTCTTGCCTAGTGCTTTATGACCTTGCTAACATTACAAAGTCAATAGGGACTATGCAGAACTTTGGTATAAAAATGTCACATAATATTACTATCACAGTCTTGGGGATGACCTTTAGTAATTCACCCCAATGTTTGCTGAAATAATACCAAATTAAAAATGAAATAAACCACATTGTACTGTACACACACTTTACACATTAAGCACAAAAAATAACTAATGTAACTAATACTTTAAAAAAAAAAAAAAGTCTTTTGCAAAGAGACTAGAACTGGTGTTCTGTCTCATCTTCACCTGCCAATCGTTAAAGCCAAATTTAAGTTGGATTTTTAAAAATGAGTAATTTTAAGCTACAATTTCTCCTAGATGGAGACTGGTCTTTTGTTGATTTCCCTTTAAAGTCACAAATGTATATCTAGAGAAACTGATGCAATGCAAGTTTTTAATCAACTTCCTGAAGGCTGTGACTGGGAGGGAGGTGCCACGACGATCTGGGAAAGCACCGGCTCTGTGCTCTGGTCCGCCATCTGGGTGAGAACGGAGGTGGCCACCGCTTCTGCCTTGGAAGTTGAGCTTACACCGTTGGACGTGCTGACAGAACTGTGCTGAATAGCTTCCGTGTGTGGACTGCTTGGCACTGATATGTCTTCTGAACTGTCATCTTTATCTGCAGCTGAAGAAAAAAAATTTCATTTATTTTCTTCCTTGGCATGCACATCACCACATCCCAGGTAACAGCAATCATCCCGTAAATAATTAGAAATCATGGTGTAATGCAGCACAAATTGCAAAACAATCTTATTTTCATTTTTAGAAGAAAATACTACTTGGTAAGTGAAAAATACGGATGGCAGTATGGAATACGCAGGAAATGAACATTTTCAGATCTTCAAAGTTGTCACTAAAATTGTCCCATATCCTGCCTAGTAAAACAGATGGTGGGCGCCACGCATAACTCTAATGATGAATGCTTCTGTCAATAAGCAATATTTATAAATTAAAAATGCTACCAGATCTATTGGTGCTATATGACTTGGCTTCAGATTTTTAACATATGCCATTTACTGTGATTGCTTAGTAATCAAATGAAAATAATTCTGCATTCAGTAATTAATATTTGTGATCATGAATATGATCTGAAAAAATATTCTGAACACCACTATATTAATTGGGCAATACTTCCAGAAGTTTTCAACCCAAACTCTTAACAGAGTGAAGTTCAGTAACTTCTTTAGTATACAAATGCCTCTCAGTAAGGTTTAAAATTACTAAATCTGATTTAAAAAATATCTTCAAGAATACTTCAGGTGTTCTCCACAAATCTGAGGCAAATTAGCCACACAATTGCATCATTTTTTCTCATGACAGCACAAACAGATTAGAAAATAATTCTCACTGCGCAAAACTAGAATTTACAAAATAAGCATGATTTAAAATGTCTTTTTGCACAGACATCCTAGTGATGCTAAAATAATCCTTTTTTTCCAGAGTTGCAAAAGTTAGCCAAAGCATTATGCAAACACTGTCAAGCTAAAAGCTGAGTTAAAAGACTAAAAAAAAAAACTAAGAAAAGAAAATAAGCCTACTGTTTTTCACTCAACACTAAAACTACGAAATCAACTTTAATTATAACTTGTTTGTATCACTTTGTGCTACTTAGTGTTTTCAAGCATTTTTCACACTAGTTTTATACCCTGACTTAAACCCAGTATACAGGCAGGATACTGGAAGTCCCTTTTAAAACACTACTGGCTATTGTGTAACATAACAGTATAGAAAGACACACACAAACAGCCAGAAGCAGCATGAACTACAGCAATGGAAGAAAGCTTGATTTCCTCTAGACTCGTCCTCGCAATCCCTTTCAAATTTGCTTGAGATCAGCCTACAAATTCCGAAGTTACCCAGGTGAGGGAGGAGAAGGGATGGGAAAGGATGACACCAACACCAAAAGATGAACACCACTGGTAACGTAGCCTTGTTTCCATAGAAAACCAGGCCGACAGTAGCAACTAAAAGGAACACTAAGCATGAACAAACAATGACAAAATGAAGTTTATGAAGTACTGAGGTTTATAAGACATACGAGCTACAGGGCAAGAAAATTCAGTAAATTAGCAAGTCAAGACCCCAGTACCAAGATCTTTGAGCAGCCCCATGCATACTAATAACACACTCCTCTTAAAAGCCTAAAACCAACAGTTCTGTTATTGACCACTTCTGGAAAAGAACGGTAAGGTCAAAAAGGATGGACAAGCAAGCAGAACTGCTGCATTTCTTTCTAAGAAATACTGCCCACATGAACTAGGCAGCAATTTCTCTTATACCTGTACTACAAGAGATGGACATAATTGTTTGAAAGTATCATGATGTTCTTATCCACGAGGTCAACTATTTTACAGATACTGCATTTTTTTCAAAAACAGATCTTTCAAGCACTAAAGAAGACATAGACAGGTGATGTTGAGCAAGGTCTGCTGACAATTACCACATATCCTAAGGTTACGCGGTAACTGTATACAGCAAGGAGAAGAAAATGAAAATACTTCTGGAAAGACATTTGTGATCCTTAATAGGATTTGCCCATTCAAGAACAGAAAGAACACAGATAAGTGCCAATTCAGTTAACACTATTCAACAGGATTTCATCTTTGCTACAGCTCTATCAAGACCTACAAGATCTCATATAAAAACAAGTAAGAAGGAACACATGCAAACTTTGTCAAAAACAGAAACTCTAGTGCTACTTCCTGAAAAATACGGCGCTACTAATTATGAGTGTACATATTCTTCCCCTCAGACAGAATGAAATGGCAGCAAGTGGGACAACACGTATCAAATAGTCTCCCCGCTGTAGCACCTGCTCCTTCTCTTCAGAGATGCTGTTACTCTCCTATGAATCTCAGCCTTCCTGTTTTGCTTCTTTTGCTGGTCCCTGATTTCCTATTGGCCAAATCCTCCTTATTCTCAAGAAAAAGGGTTAGTTTTGAATGCTACAAGATAAGAGAGCATTTCGAATGCTACAAGATAAGCAGAGGTAATAGAGGAAGTAAGGTAGATCATTATCTTTCAGCCAGAGAAGGAAGGTCTTTCATTGTTCTCTATCCCTTAACTTAATGTTGATAACACTGCTCAAAAGAAATGTCTGTAATAGTATCACAGTGGTAAAGAACGTGAGAAAGGCTTGATTTTCTGAATGTGATGGGCTCAGGAAGACCACATATGCAATGGAAGCAACAGTTATGAGAATACTTACGATCACCAATGTAAATTAGAAGTTTTTGTATCACTGAGCAGATAAACATACTGTGCCGAAGAGACAAAAGCATTCAGGTATTTCCAGACGCCAGGGGCGCCAGTGGGGCAGCTTACAGCAGAAAAGTGTTTGTATAAGATACAGACTTAACACTAGTTTATAGTAACAAATTTGGCTGGAAGAGTAAATCCTTGCAGTAACTACGAAGTAGTATTTAGAAATGAGGTGCCACCTTAAAGAGTAGCTATGTAGATTTCCTTCAATATCCTTCCTTATGTAGCCCTGACTTTACAGGAATAGTGACCAAAACCTGAACACAGAACTCCATTTGAAGAATTAAAACCAAACAAGAAAGTCTACTCAATGAATACAGAAGATACTTATAAGCCTGAAGAGTGGGAACAGAGTACAAAGGCTTTTAGAAGAACACAGGAAAGCAATGTTTAAATTCCAACAGATTTTTTTCTTAGTTGACCAGAGAATTGCCAGGCACAGGCCTGTGGTTTCAATAGTGCAGCTGATACATACCAGAATCATAGTGTAGCTAAAAATGTACAAAAAAGCCTAGGCATTTTAGCTTTTTAATGGCTCCCTCAGCTTTGCCTCAAACCAAGGAAAATGCAGTCCGAATTAGAAATGAGTCTACAAAAGTAACACGTGCTGTTACATTAGAAGGCTGAAAATTTACAGACCAAAATCACATGAATTTTCCTGTAGGCTACATAGTTTCTAGACAGGCTGCATCATGAGGAGGAGTGAGCCATTTTGGTAATGAAATGCAACATGGGCTAGACTGAGCTATAGAAAAGATTTGAAAAATACCGAGCAAAGCACAGAGGAGGCTTTTGAGGATGCACTAAAAAGTATTCTTTTAGAATAGTGAAACATTGCTGCTACTTGCTGCTTAGCATTGCTTACCAATAGCTTTCAGCAAGGTTAGGAAACAGAGTGATTTTGGTCTTCAGAAGAAAAAAACCCAGCAAACCCAAAATGGGAACAAGTATGCAAGATTGGTGACAGGTGATCCAGAACTCCTTTTAGTCCCGGTAATCACTAGAAAGGAAGCCTCATGGTAATTATCATCAGGCCATTCGTTCATGGGCTACAGAAGGACTCAAGTCTAGAAATGCTCCTCCTTTCCAGTGAGCTGGCCTTTGTGAAGCTCCCCTGCAGTTGCTGAAGGACTGTCACCTGTCCTGAACAGGCTGTAGGAACACAGTGGTTTGAGTGGTTCAAATGATTCGAGGTCTGAAACTGGTTAGATTTAAATAAGTGGTAGAAAGTGGCTAACTAGAGAAAGAACACAAAACCCACCATTTAACACCACCTAGACGGCAGACTCTATTTCTATTCAGTTTTGTACAGATGTTCCTGAATATTATGATGTCCTTTTGAAAAATATGAAAAAATACCTAAAACACACTTTTCAATTTTTATTTTTTTTAATCACTCAACACATTTTCATCTCTTAAGTTTTCACCTTTTTCCTGCTCCAAGTCCAGAAAAAGCCTGAGAAAATATAGGAGTATCGCAGAAGACTTTTAGAAATAATTTGATAGAAAGAGCTAAAATGAAAACTAAATGAACAGCACTTGGATTTCTCTCATACACAGTACTTCCCCACCCCACCTAATGTTTAAAGACACATTCAGAACCAATAGCATCCTTTCTTGGGAAATAAAAAAAGTTTAAGCTGTCTGAAAACTCAAACATTGCAACAAAAATTCATCCGTCCTTCCTCAAAGCACAATAACCATATTTCTGCTTTCTCCGTGTCCTGACGACACCCTCTTTTGAAGCAGGCATGAGACTTTTTAAGTAAGGAAAATATGATCCCAAGAACAGTCTTAGAAGAAGAAAGGGTTATCTGTCATGCTTTTCATTTGGCCCGAGCTAAGAAATGTGCCTGGGAAAGATACGTGAAAGTAAGTGCCAAAAAAACCCTGAAAAGAAATAGATTATTTGTGCCTATTTAAGTGCATAATACATGAAACCCCATTAAACTGTGGACGTAGCTGTTAAAACACAGTCTGCATGGTCTAAACTAGCACTGTCTCAGCAGTGCACAATATTCAGCACTGCAGGAGCTCTGTAAGCTGGTGTCTTCAATTTCTTCCACAGAGACAGACTGTTAAACCACTCGATACGTTTTTGAAGCAATTCAACTTAGATTACTTGATGAACATAATATGTTTATTTAAAAACACTTTCTATGAACACCATTTTCATGAACATATTAACTGAAACCATTTTTTCCTCTCATAAATTGTACTGTGGGTATGTCACTTAGTCAACATGCCTTCCTAACAATGTTCACATGGAGCTAATGTGACAAAACCCTTTCAGAGGGATGGCATTACAGCCATCACTCATTTTAAGTTTTACTTTGAAGAGACTTTTCAAAAAACTATGTGAGCTATGCTTCCAGTCTCCTTGCTTATTCTTATTTTTTTTCTAAAATGTAGGCTTTCTCCACTGATTAGTATTTTAGTTCTCATTTATTTTGCGTAGTAATTTAAGAACACATTATAGCCCTTGTCTGAGGGCAGAAAATAAGCATTACTAAACAGATCATTTGTTAATTCTTCAAAGAAGAAATTCTTAGCATATAATTAGTTTGCCTGTTTAAAACATGTTTAAATATTTTTCATACCAATGCAGGAACACGCATCCTCAAAACATCAAAATTCAAGAAACCTACAGTTTTTTGTTGGTTTTTTTTTTGAAAAACCTTGCATGCATAATGTTATCCCCTAGTAGCTTCCGTATGAAATTATGTTGTTCTGTCAGATGGGAGCCATAATGGCCTCATCCCTGCAGCAATCATTGTTAATATAAATCCCAAACATATTTCTATACTGTTCCAATTTACTCCAAGATGCTATTTTCCGTCTTGTCAAAATGACTGGAGATCAAAGGACCAAGATTTATAAGCTCAAAACTGACAAAATCAGTATTCTAAATATATATGGCAATAGAGAGTTGCTAAATCTCCTGAATCTTTTAAATTAAAAAATATTGCCCATTCTGATGAAATTGCTTACAATGACTACAAGTAAAGATGGTGGCCATTAAGTTTTATCGCAAGCACCTGAGGATCTGTTTGCATGCAATACAAAATGTTCCTTTATTCTCCTGAATTACTGACACTGGCAAATTAAAATGAAGTGGCTACATATGGCAGAAACAATCTTCACATTTACAAATATCCTGAAATATCACTAAATCATAAAAACGAAAGCTGTGGGTTATATATTATGAATGTTGCCTAATGCATTCCCAGCTCAGTTATTTGTAACAAATTTGTGTACAATGGACAAAATTGGCCATTTATTCTACAGCAGCAGCAGCAGCTGGTTCTGGCACTGTGTATCATATCCAAAAAGGAAGTTACAAGTCAGGAAAGCATAATTAACCTTTAAAATGCTGGAAGGATGAAAGATCAAATAAGCAACTGTAAGTAAAAATATGTACTAGAAAAAAATTCTACTGAAACTCTCAGTATTTTCTTCAGTATTAGAACTGAATTAAAATACCCTCTTTACAGAAAAGTAGTTGCTTAATGTGGAAACCAAAACAATCTAGAAGACGTACAGTAGGAGCTGTGAACCTGCATCTGATTATTTTAACGGCTTGACTGATCCTGGATGTTATGGTAAATGAGGACAGCTGTTATATTACCTCTACTGAAACTCATTATGAGGAAGAAAAAAAACCCACAAGGACCTTTCACTGTACTAGGCCAAGCTAAAAGTATAAAAAATGGTTTATCATATGCTCCTAATACTTTAATTATATTTTCCAAAGCAGGTGTAGTAACTGATAAGTCTTTAAATGCTAATTATCATATGCATTTATTAAACCAACATAGAACCTTCAATGTTATGCAACACTCCAACTGAAAGGACGTAAAAATATATTTCTAAATATTACATATTCATTCCTGCCTTCCAATAACCTTCCGAGTTTTTTTTTTTTTATTAAAATCTTTAATGTAATATTAGAACTGCACTACTCAATTTTAATGTTCATTCAGTTCACTCTGGCAGTATTTCACCGATGCAGCCTAAGGCTATAGGTAATGGAACATTACTCACTATGATAGCCAGATTTCTTCTGCATGGCGGTTACAGGGCAATCTTTATGAGCCAGAAGAAGCTGTTTCAGCTGTGCCACTTCATTTCTCAGCAGGGTGACTTCATTCTAAAGGAGAAGAAAGTTATATACTTTACCAGGCTCAAACTACACACGTTTTGAAGGTAAGTATTAAGTTTTATAGGATTTTCAGTTGTTCATTTAGGGTTAGATAAAATACAAGAAGTTTCCATTTGGTATATAATGCAAAAATGTATACATTACTTTAACCTCACCGTACATAAATATTAGCTGAAACCTGCCTCGCTTTATTTTATGATTCTCTTCAACTAAGAAATGTTTTTTTTGAAAATACAACATATGTTTTCCTGTTTGCAGATGCAAAGTCTACGTATAGTCTCATACTCACGATCCAGCTCCTGTATGACTCTTCTGCAAGGTTTTGTGATTAATTCTGATCAAAGAAAACCTACATTTACCTACCCACATTTTAACAGATGTCACAGCCAACATTAAAAAAAAACAAACACCAAAAAACAAGCAACCCCCTCCCAAGTCAATGCAGAATGATTTTTGGTGACTATATTTGTACTTGTACTTATACTTTGAAAATCTCATGTACTAGAAAATAATTTAGTAAGTGTTTGTTGATTTCCATATTAATTTTCTCCTTGGCAACCATACATAAACGTGTTGTATGAAGGAATCATTGATAATAACGACAAGATCCTGAAATGTCAGCTTATGTCACTAAAGCAGAGTGTAATCTAGGAGACAGCACCCGCAGAATCTAGTGACTAGGTTAATTTCCAGGCTGTGCTTTTCCACTATTGGGTGACCTTGAGCAAGGTCATTTTACTTCTTTGTGCTTCAGTTTCCCCATTTGTAAAATGGAGGACAGCGATACTTACCTTCCCTGTGAAGCAGTTTGATATCTGTAGATGAGAAGCACTACATAATCACATTATATGTGACAATCCAAATTAAGAATGGTATGGCATTTTGATAGACCCATTTTCACTTTAAACAGTAGAAAAATGTTTATATATCTACAGAATCAAGTCCTCTGTAATGCTTTGTGACCCCCATATCTTGTCACAAGATGTGTTTTTCATGGGTTATTTTATTTTAAATATAAATCCTTTCCATTGATACTTGAAGTTACTTAAACTATAAGAACCTTTGCACATTAGCATAATATACCACACACATGACACAACTGTTTGGTAAATGCATATTTTTAGGCATTCGGGAGCAAGTTAAAGAAAAAACAAACACAGGAAAATTGGATTGCAACTAAAATTATTTGGGAAAAAAAAACCCACGAGAAAGTCAAGCTATGTACTTGCAAGCTAGAAATGAGGCAATACAGTCAGAGACGAGATTACTTATAACTAAAAGGATTCCAAAGTAAAGAAAACAATTTTTTAAGAACAGAATTTATTAGGTTTCATTACCCTAGGTAACGCAGTTTATAAACACCATAAATAAAATATCAGATTTTTAAAAGAAAAGCTCATCTTTATGTCCTCTCCATTTAGAAAACAAAAAAAATTAAGCCTTTATACTTGCAAAATCCTCTTAAACTATTAAGGACTACTTTTCTATTCAGTTATTTTATTGTGTCAAATGTCTCTTTTAGAAAAACAAAGGCAAGAGCTGAAAGACAGCCAAAGTTCTGACTTCACAGCCGTTTCTAATGAAAGAAAAATGTAGCTGCAAACAAAAAAGGTTGCAACAAAAAAACCCCAACCAAAATCCCCACAAATTCTCTACCAGCTGGCATTACATGTCCTGAAATCTTGGGCTGTTACAAAAGCACACTACTTCTGCCTCCAGCTCTCAGCCTGCTCTTAGTTCACCATGTTATTTACAGAGGAGCCACAAATCCGGATGCCAAGCAGGCAGCTGCACAGAACCGACATAGCTGGGGAAAAAAAACGCTGAAGCGCTGATGCAGTTCTGAGACTTCTTGATAATCTACAGAAGCAGCAATGTCCAAGAATATGAAACATACTTCTGGTAGTTTAAAGGAATGTTGACAAAATAAGTGATCGAATCAGGAAAAGGTTTTCAGAGATTCTCTACCGTCATCTCTCACATTTTAAGGAAGAATTTTATACTCAAACAGCACATATAAGTATGAAGTCACTGTTTATCAGTGTAAGTAAAACTAACGTTTATGGAAAATATTTGAAAAGGAAGTTTATAGATTAATATCAGCTGTATTATAAATAGTAAGAATTGTGCTAATAGAAATAGAAAAAGGAAATGTATTATCTTACATTAAAGCGGATTTGAAAAACAAATGGAACAGCATTCCTATACTAAAAAAAAACAGTTGAGGTATTCTCACTGAACACATAACTACCGTTGTTAATGGCATGAACACTGTGTGCCAACAGTGCTACATGCAATGCACAAATCATTCCCCAAAGTAGAACAGACTATGTCTCCTAGACACATGGTAAGTGGAAAGTCATGGAAAAGCAATCCATGGTTATCATTTACTTATCACCAGTAAGAACCACTTCTAACTGGTAATAAAGGGGGGTTGTTAGAACCAGCTCCTATATACATTGTAGTTTCTTATGTATATGACAATAGCAAGTCTTTCCATCTCATTCAAGACATGTTAACGTGTGGGCAGTCATTTAACATGTGGTTAACATGCTGAAAACAGATTAACAAGAAACACGTGGAGTAAACACTTCAACAGTTGGCATAAAAAAAAATAATTTCATGTTTTCCCACTGGAAAGGTCCTCCTCATTAACGTGATCTCAAGTCAAGTGTAGGCATCAACATTTCATTAAATAAGCATGAAATACACCTCACATGCTGTCTAGAAGAATTTTTATGTTCCCACATTTCAGAACACGCTAACATTAGAAAGCAGGTTTCTGGAGAAAGGTGTATCTATTTTTACTTGCACTCCATTCTTCAAAAGATACTTTCCCTTCTGTGTTCTTACGAAGGCATACTACGCAGCATACAGTATATTCTGCACCTGCCTATTTCTCCCTGGATCCAAAATGGGTATGTAATAGTGGACCAGACTAACCCCTACTCAGCAAGGTGTGGGACAGTATTTTTGAGGTATATTTACCAAAACTATCATCAGAGACAGGTAGATGTGACTTATGGGGATAGGAGATTGTCTGTGGCTGAGTTAAACACTGCTCTTCCCATTTCTTTTTGGATAACTTCAACAAGATACCCCTATATGGGAAAGGACCTTTACTTATGGGCGTTTCTTTCGTAATTTAGCTTCCGCAGCATTTTACAAACTACCACTTAATTGCTGATCCTTTAAAACCTAAAATGACCTTGTGAGGAAGGCAGGCTCTTCTACTAATACTTTGCCCTCTAAGGTTATTAAAGCAACAGGGACCACATACCTACCCTATAATGAACTCTGGCATCTGATCCTGCAATTTGACGGAGCCGCCAGTGGGGACACACTGTCAATACTTCCTTAACACGCTATATAGCACACTGTACCCTGCAGGACTGTGCAAGGCACAGAGGCAACACAACGTGGTATATAAAATTTAAGATCAATAAACAAGTCAACACATTAGTAGAAAACACAGTCCACAAAACCAAAACTGTAAATAAACTTTAAAAGGTTGGAAGCATGAAAAAAAACTTACATAGCAGAGCCTACAATAAAGACAGCCAAACTAACCTAAATATGTTACTGGCATGATGTAACAGATGGCAATTCTCCCTTAAGCAAAAATTTGAGAAGTATTGCTTAAAAGGGAAATCACATTCAAACATTTAAAAGAAAAAAGTAGGAAGAACTTAATCTACAGAAAGCTGAAAACTACAGAACAAAATACATGTATCAACCAACTAAACCTCTTTAAAATCTGTACGTATTGTCAGAGAGCTTCGAGTCTTAAACCCCATGACATTGACACTAGAAGCTTTGACATAAACATTACAAGAAAGCTACTAACGATGTTGAAAGAAGTCAGAATTATTACATGAAGCAATCCAATGTAGACATTTTGGTATTAACCTGCTTTTGGAAATGTGACATCTTGGTAAATTCAGCTGAGCAGGTCATTTAGATATTAAAACAAAATATGAACTACTAAACCCTAACACTCAGTCTATAAAACTGTACTAAGGCAAAACTCCAATCTTATTAAATTTACTATTAAATATAAAATAAGTAATCATGGGTCATTACTGCCCACTATGCTGATCAGCTGCGTTAGCCTGTCAAGTGAAGAATTATTATGGAAATACAGGATTGATTAATGTTTTCACATAAAGTACAGTTTAATTATTTCTCTGACATTCAATTTTCTTTACAAGTCATTCTGTTCTTCACAGTTAACGGTTTTGCTTTTGGCAGCCCCTAAGAAAATTTTTCTTGAATTCACTATTACTGAGTTAACTCTTAGAAATCTGGAAATCTTTTGGTTATGGTACTTACATACTAATGTTTAGAACCAAAAACTATGTATAAGTTAAAGGCAGCTCACATAATACCAAAATTTACTTCAACTAAAAAAGCTGAAATACAGCCAATTTTTTTGGTTGTTCTTCTCCCTGTAGATCTACCTTCACTTGTTTATTAGATTACTTAAGCTATAGTGCTACATACCATTTTGTAATTAATGGATTTACAGTGAGGACTGTGACTGCATTAAAGGCAGGCATCTAAAGACTGTGAACAGGTATGAGAAGACTATATATTTGCAAGAAATTTAACTAATGCTACTGCACAGTGTCATGATTCTTAGAAGACAGGAAACTATTTCGCATTGTGTGCTTAGGTGGGAATTTCTTATATTTTACTGCCTGGGATGCTGAGTATTTTTAAACATATGAAGACAACTTATATGCACTGTAATTTCGATTACATGACAAAAAGTAATCTCAACATGTCCTACTTTCCTGCTGGTCAAACTGGGCCATTTTCTTTATCAAACAGCATGAAAGAGGAGTTTTAAATAGGAAGGATAAGATCTGTGAATTTGACTCAGTGAACACCTCTGATGAAAGAACAAGAAGTGAAACTTCAACATATCAAAATACTTTCCATTGCATTTTCTAAATGAATGCTTCATTTAGGAAACTGCATCATTTTTCCTTTCTGTAATTTTCAAAACAAAACTTTTAGACTTTTTATTTTGAAACAGTACTTTGTGCCAATTCTCATATGCTGCTGGAAAACATTAAGAAAGTACGCTTTAACATTTAATAGTAGTTTAAACAAAAGGGTCACAGATTCTTTTACAGGGGAAAAGTGTGTCCACATGACAACTTTGCAAGATTGACAACCTCAGATGAGGTGGAAAACCAACTTGCACCATCCACTAGATTACCCTCTTACAGTATACTTCCCTCACTATGGGATTTATGCACACTGGGAGGGCAGCGTGGTGAAATTTGCACTGTCACTGCCTGTGCTGTACCTGTTCTGTGGACAAAAGAGGCCTTCAGTTTCCAGTGATGTCAATCTGGCACCTTTCACGAGCACTACATTCACTTTAAAGGAAAAAAAGTGAAGTTAAAAAGAACCAAAGAAAATCAAACCAAACCTTATTTAAATAACTCAGGCTGTGATACAAATTATTAAGAGCAAAATGTTTTTAAGGTAAGGCTATTACTTTACTAATAAGCCTTTACTCCAGCACATCTTGTCATCCTTGTTCAGTATCACAGTCTAAAAGTTATTTAAAATGGAACAAAGGACAATAGGGTATGATCCTAAAGCTTACACATCTTGAAATCCTGAGTATTCTCTCATATTCTTATTTTACTGCTATATGCAGTTAGTGCTGAATTCTCAATTCTGACCTGAACCACCTGTTACAAAACCATTTATATTTCAGATTTCATGCAGAGTTTAAGTTCCATTGCTCCAGGATCACTGTCTAAGAATGGAAAAACTTACTCATTTTTACTTGAAATAAAAAGTATACCTGTAACTGGCCATTTAGCGAGCTCAGGTCCTCAGCCTTCTTCTCCAGTGACTGCACCCAGACTTTCCGTTTCTGTCGGCATCTGGAAGCAGCAGCTCTGTTTCGCTCCAGAAACTTTCTTCTTTTCTCATCAGGGTCTTCATTGGCAGCTCTTCTTCGCCGACCACCTGTATTTGGTGTTTGTGGAGTAGGCTGAGCTGGTGATGCCTGAGAACAGTAAAAAAGTATTAAAGAAGTTACCAGTGTAATACTATTCATGACTTAACCTACAGCACCAGTGTAAATACATGTCACATCTTTTGTGGAAAGCTACGTCATTTAACTCTACAGCTATTACAGATACGTTTTTAAAACTTTTACTATATTTACACACTTACCATGTTACATTAACATGTAACAATTTAATCATGCCTCTAGCTTTGGTTTAAAATTGCACTAAAAGAAGCCACTCACTTTACAGAGTTAAATTTGTATTTACATTTAAATTTGGCAACTGAATAAAGCCTGGAAGCAATACTTCTTTAGATGGACTCTCAGACATTCTTTTACTTATTCTGTTGACACAAGTATTCACAAAAGTTAAACTTGAAAACACTTTTCCACCCAAAGTAGCTTTTCAATTTTCTGTTTTTGACCCTTTCCAAATACACTTCCTGCAAACCCAGTCACAGCTGAAATACTACACAATTTTTTACACCCAATATATAGAAGCTGTTTGACAAATTCTGTCAGTGCTGATACTCACTGATCCCTAGATCTCTAGATAGCAATTTCCTACTTGTTGATGTGTTCTCCACCGCTGCATACCAATTTCCCTTATACCCACCCACATATTATGACAGTATCAAAATCTTTCAATATTTTAAATTATACATTATAGTCCTTTCACAGCTGTATACAAATCCTAGGCAAACATTTAATGCATTATGATTAACGATATAATCGATCTTAAAATCCTTTAAAGTGATAGGATAGAGAGAACATAACTGTCTACAGGACATATTTACAGATGCACCTGCACATTTAGTCTAGCACAGTAAGTTAGTTTTATTTTTAAATTAAAAACCCCCAAACACATCTCAGTTGTCATATTGATTTGGCATAAAATCTAGATAGCTAATAATAAGAAACCCCCTGGGAACTAGAATCAGCCCTTTAGAAATGAAACACTTGCAATTTCTTTGGTTTTTTTAAATACTAATTAGAAAGTAGGCACAAAATAACCAAACAGCAAGCTTTTAATCCTGAAAATTCTGCTATGTGATATTATGAAAATATTCTTTTAAAAAACTTAAGGTAGTATGGGAGAACAGCAGTCTTAAGGAGATCATTTCATGATGGGTAACCCTTCTCCTCTTTTTGTTCTAAACATACTTAGTTTAATACATTATTTGATTTCACTGGCTAGTCTAAGAATCTGTGTGCTTTCACTGCAGATGCAGGTCCTTCCAGTTCTGGGCCAAGTATGTAGCTTTTATAAAATTGGTATTATGCTATGAATTCTGAAAATAACTCTAAAGAGACTTTTTAAAGCATTTTCAAAACACATTCCAACAAGTTTTTTAGAAGCAGAACAGCAGCAATCCTCCAGGATTCGCCCAGGGAAGTATGTCTTTCCTCCAGCAGCACTCCCACTTCCAGTCTGACTCAGAGGTCTTGCCCTTTATTTCCCCGTTCCCACCTATCATCCCAAAGGGACACCACACCATTCCGAAACTCGGCGGCCCCCAGTAAGTACCCAGGATGACACAATCACACAGCTGAAACTCTTCTGCCCAGAAAAGATCCTTCAAGCAAATTAACATAAGTGTGATACCTGATGCAGTTAAAAAAAATCTGAAGTGTTTACAATATAAAGTATTAAACAGATACAATATAAATACAAAATAAAAGGACTTTTTTTTTTTTTAATGTGTATTAACCAGTTGTACAATTTTCACTTACCACAGAATTTCATGTTAACGAACTCAAGAAATCAGGAGGACTTAGTTCTAAATTTGAGCAGACAGATAACGCCTATTTCAAAATCATCATCTTGGGTAATAAATTTTAGAAGGATCTAAGAACCTGTAAGAACTATAAACATTTTACTGCTACAGAACTATTGATTCAAGAGGTATCTATAGCAAAAATTAACCTCTATTTTACAAATTAAAAGTAAAGAAAAAAAGTTTGGGTTTTTGATTTGGGTGGGGGTTTTTTTGCTCTCTTTTTGCATAACAAGGGGGTAGGAAGTACATGCTCACTCTGCTGTCATACCGGTGTTTCAGTCGTTGAAGTTGCAGGTTGTTGTAGTGACTGCGGTCGTGGTTCCTCTGACTGAGTCCTAACCAACCCGCTTGGATGTCCCTTGGCAGTATCTCCATTTGTTACCTGAGGGTGCTGCTGGGTCAAGGCTGCTTTCAATCTCTGAAAGCAGAAAAAAAAGAAGGAGAAAAAAAAAACCAAACCATGAAATACTCCATCATGCTAACTTGAGGAGTTATTAATTATTTATATTAGCAGTTCCATTTTGGAAACAGGAGCTCCAACTCTAAAATAGCTACTTCTTTTTATCTAGGCATATACCTACTAATAGGTGACAATTTCTTGCAAGCATGACAAAAGGAATGAGGCTTTACATAAGATCCCAGAGAGAGAAGTATGGTAAGCTGTATGGAGAAGTAAACAGAAAGCTTCCTTCGTGATGAACTGTGCCCACAGAGATGACTGGAAGGCCATGAACAAACAGTCGCCAAGGCTGGTGTTATACAAGGTGCAGATCAGAAAGGTAACAACCACACATGAGGGGAAATGGGTAAAAAACAGAAAAAAACCTTCTTTCCATTTTAGAAATTCTGGTGTTCTCTGTCCATTTTAAAACAGTTTGTTAATGACTCCACTTTTTCATGGTATTTACAAATACTCACCTCTACAATTCTTCCTATAAGTAATTATTAAATAAAAGCCAAAGTCTTTGCTGAAACATCTCAGCAATGCAAAAAATAATAACAAGCTTCAGGTTATATGTAAAGATTAGCATTTATTTATATAGAAATATGCAAGGTAACTGTTACGGCATGCTATTTTACATTTAAAAATTGCCAAAAGGTTTGAAGATCTTCCTTTATTGTACGCAGCCACTATGAAGAACTGTAACATCCAGCTGTATATAATACATTCAAGAGTTACTGATGACTTAATAGAATATTTTAAAGCATTTTATTGACTACCTTTTCAGAATTATTTCACTTAACTTCTGGTGAAATCTATTAGAACTATAACAGATAATATAGTCTATTTACAATGAATTCTTAATCTTAAGTGATATAGGGTCATACTAAGTTTCAGCAGATGCAACTGCTCGTAATTCCAGATTTCTTAAAATTTCATTAATACTGTATAATTGATCATGACATTTTCAGTTTTGCTGAAGAATTTACCTTACCAGACAAATGCAACAATGATTTTCTACTGAGCAGTAGATTTTTAAAGAATCCAATACAAGTTTAATAAAAGATTAATGACTCAATACACGACAGTTTAAGAAAACTGATAACTTGTACGATCTTATTTTGAAATACAAACCAAGTATTGCCAAAGTACTAATAGCAACAGAATGTCTTAAAAATGCTGGCACAAGGCTGCATTTGGACAGCTCAAAATAAGCGGAAGGCTTCGCAACTATTTATGTAGATATCCTCTATAAACTGCAGTATCCAACGCCTCTCGACAATTAAGTCATTGGAATATAGTGACAGCTCTCGCCTACCTTGCACGATGACAGGCTTTCCTGGATCCTATTCTACAATTAGAACAACAGATTGCAGATTACCTCTGTCAGAACTGCAAAATATCTTCAGGTCTGCAATAAGGTAAGTTACATCAGCTATCAAATCCATATAGTTGACTGTTGCATCTAGCCACCACCAGCAGGTATCCTATTTGAGGACTACAAAGAGAACTGAGGAACTCCAACATTCCTCTGCTGGGTTACTATTATGTAACCAGTGACTTCTGTAGTAAATCTTTTCTGCAGCAACTGCTCTAGATTAAATTAACAGCACAAATTCCCCAGACAGGGACTGATCAAGTGCACATAAAAATCTGGTGTTAATGAAGGTCTGCTCCCCACCTCATTTTTGTATCCACTTTGTAAGTTTCCCAGAATGAATAAAGTGCTTTCAGAAAAGTACACAGAACAAATTCACAGTAATTTCCCCAGTGCTCAACTCTAACAACAAAAATTTTTGATAGCTGCAGGCATCAGGGCAGAATGACACAAATTTTTAAGACAACATGCTCATCATAACACGTACACGTACAGCACCCTGAAAATCCTAAGCTCTTTGGCAGTTGTTCCAACACTTTCTTGACAGTATTAAAACAAACTCATGAATTAACTTGCACCTTCCTAATTCACCTTGGAAAAACAAGCCAACTAAAAAATTTCAGTCCCGTCTCCAGCTAAACAAGCGCAGAAAGGCCCTAAGTGTTTTTTGTCTAATTAAAATTACTAAAGCCAAAGTCTATGATCTAAATACAACAATTGAAAGGTTCACAAGATGATTTCTTCAAATTTCTAGCCAATCCTGGTCATTAAATGGTAAAATTTTCTAAGCTAACACCAGGACTACCAGGGAAACATATCACTTCCAAATCACTTTAAAAAAAATATTTTTAAAGGAACTAGTAAATATTTAATGTTAATATGACAACTTTATCCCACATACTTTTTGATAAGTTATTAACATCCAGTTTTTCAAAATGTATTTTCATTTATTATCTGAATTACTTTAGAAGTGTTTCTTGTAACTTGCTTTTCAGCAGGAGGTGAAAACTTTCAGGAGTCAAAATCAAGACAGTCATGACAGTACAAATTAGTGGTAACAAATCACTTACAATGTGTTTGTTTTAACTCCTGCTGAGGTTTTAAGGGTATGCTCTCTTTTATTTCAAGCCATCATCATATGAGATTTTTAAAAGCTACTGTCTCAAAAATTACTTGTATTGGGTTTGCATGGCAAGGTTTTGTTAGCAGAGGTGGCTTCTGTGAGAAGCTGCAAGAAGCTGTCCCCATGTCTGATGGATCCAGTGCCAGCCGGCCCCAAGACGGACCTGCCGCTGGCCAAGGCTGAGCCCATCAGTGATGACAGCAGCACCTCTGGGACAGTGTATTTAAGAAGGGGGGGAAAAAAGTTGCTGCACAACAGCAACTGCAGCCAGAGAGAGAAGTGAGACTGTGTGAGAGCAACAACTCTGCAGCCCCCCAGGTCAGTGTAGAAGGAGGGGCAGGAGTGGCTCCAAGTACCGGAGCAGAGGTTCTCTCACAGGCCCTGGTGAAGACCATGGTGAGACTGGCTGTGCCCCTGCACCCGTGGAGGTCCACGGTGGAGCAAGATAACAACCTGCAGCCCATGGGGGACCCCACGCTGGAGCAGGTGGATGCCTGAAGGAGGCTGTGACCCTGTGGGAAGCTCACGCTGCAGCTGGCTTGCTGGCAGGACTTGCGACCCCATGGGGGACTCACACTGGAGCAGTTAGTGAAGGACTGTCTCCTGTGGGAGGGACCTCATGTTGGAGCAGGGGAAGAGTGTGAGGAGCCTCCCCCTGAGGAGGAGGGAGCAGCAGAAACAACCTGTGATTAACTGACTGCAAGCCCCGTGTTCCCTGTCCCCCTGCATCGCTGTGGGGGAGGAGGTAGAGAAACCGGGAGTGAAGCTGAGCCTGGGAAGAAGGGAGGGGTGAGGGGAAGGTGTTTTAAGATTTGGTTTTATTTCTCATTATCCTACTCTGATTTGATTGGCAACAAATTAAACTAATCTCCCCAAAGCGAGTCTGTTTTGCCTGTGATGGTACTTGCTGAGTGACCTCCCTGTCCTCATCTCAACCCAGAAGCCTCTCGTTGTACAGCCTCTCCCCTGTCTGCCTGAGGAGTGACAGTGCTGCTCTGGTGGGCACCCAGCATCCAGCCAGGGTCTACCCACCGCATGACTCAACCGAGACACAGCAACCTGCCATACATACACACTCCTCCTCCACTGCCACGAGAAATAAAAATTATTAGATTTCATCCAACTCAAGTGCCTGAATATGTAAGTTCAGTGATAACAAGCTAACTTCTGGTTTTCATGGCAGTGGAGCATAAACATTTATATAGTTAGTATATGTGTGGCCAGACTGTCTGGTCTACTCTGCTCGTGACTGCGTGAGCAAATCTTGATGTAAGCATCCTGCACAAAAATACCCCAAAACAATAGTCTGTGAATCCCTAGAAATGCTTTGTAGTATTTGCTTAAAGTTGGATACTTAAAGAAAAAGTTTCACTGGGATATCCATTGTCTTAGCAAAAGAAATGCCAAGGTTCAGAAGATTTAGGAGATGAAACAAAACTAATTAGGGTTTGGGATTTTTTTTTTTTTAATGTGCACGTAAAGCAAGTAACTGTTATTATTGTTTTGTTCCATTCTTTCGACTTCTGCATTTCTGTGCAAATAAGAAATATTTGCAAACTTAACCTAAAAAGAAAGGAAGTTTATGCTATTAAATTTGTATATTTTACACTGAATTTGAAAACAGCAGTAGAAAGCAAAAGAAATAGCACAATATTATCTATGTTATAAAAGATGTGTCATCAGGCACAATGGTTGTGCCAACAGCCAAAGCAGGACTTAAACTTTCCCTATTGTAATGCTAACATTTAATCTGGTAAATCTGTAAGTAAAAATAAATTCCTTTTGAAAATTGCATTGTTAAATGTAATGTACTATGGAAACAGAAATAGAAAATAATTGGTTTTCGTTGTATTTTACAGAGTCTAAAAGTTGAAATTCAAACAGCTTATGATTAAAATTATCCACAAATGCAGAAATCTGTGAAAATCTGAGGAATAGCTACAGATCTTCACAAGGAGAGATCCAGCTCATGTATTTCAAAGGTTTCATATTTTTGAAGGCAAAATACTATATGGATGTTGTGCTTCCCGAGTAGGGAGATAGTTACCCCAAATACAACAAGAAGCACAGTTTTAAAAATCAAGTATATAGAAACAAATATTAGAATAAATGTATATAAGCATTATTATGCAGGGAAACCTGATGACAACCAAGGTTTGTTTGATATTATTTGGTTATTACAGGCAAACTAAAAATGGGATTGTCAAATAGCTTAACAGCTTTTAAAGTCTTTATTAGCAAGGTTTTATTGTTCATGTGTATCCTTGAAAACAAATCCTCACTGCATCTGTCAAAATTTGGTAGGACTAGATCATTCCATCAAGAGCTCACAGAAACGAGATAATATTCTCCAGAAACAGTTTGTGAAAAACTCAGATCCATATTTCATATCTGCCACAAAAGCTCATCAGAGTAATAACCCTCCTTCTCCTGGGTGTTATCCTACCATCTGCTGTTCTATTACTTATCTTTATTTTGCAACTAATTAACAGCATAATCTTCTAAATTCAGCAAGTTAATTATCATTATTGTGGTCTTTGCAGCATCATCAGTCCTTATGAAGTCTTGTCTCTCCACCCCCAGAGAACATATGAAAATGAAGTAGGTTGTGAGAGGGTCTGTTTCTTTAGAGTAGGCTCATTAGGTGTTTGCTGATTAGCTCGGCATGCAGAGAGACAGGTCAGAAGAATTCTGCTGAACACAAGGTCCCATGCCGGGCTCCAGCAAGTTAATGTCGGTTTCTGAACATTTGCCAAGCTGCCCTCTGTCACTTCTCAGTAGAAACCTCCTGCAGAAAGCCTACTGGTTGCCCACTGTGTGCAAGGTATTTCTCAGATTGTGACAAAAGCTTTTATATGGGTAGGAGGAGACGGAGGGCAACATTCAGTGTTAAATGAATTTTTAAGTTCTTCAGAAACTTCTGCAACGCATGCAGAAGGGTCTGAACATTAAGTTTGCATCCACAAGCTGTATTCTCTCTCTCTCAAAAAAAAAAAAAAAGGATGTTTTATACCTAGGAGAAACTCATGGCTCACATTTCATGTACAGAAAGCACACAATTACAGATCTTCTCACAAAAAGATCAGAAGCAATTCTGGAATATTTAGAAGCATGCATCCTTACCTTAGTGAGGAAGTATTTTGTTTTGTTTTGTTTAAAGACGGCTATTACACCTACTTCAAAGCCTCTCTAAAATACCACAAAACTGACTTAAGTAAAATCAAATGGCACTAAAACCTCTAATTTGATTTTTATCAAATTAGTTCTCACCTTCACTTAAAAAAAAAAAAAAAAGGAAGTCTACACAACAGTAGCCTTTTGTAAACAGGTAAGAGAGAAATGAATTATTGAGATGAGGAATGAAATCAGAGCACAAACTGCTTTTCCTATTACAAAATTCTAAAATACTTTAGTTCCTTGAAATGTTATGCAAGAAATGAACTGCAGAAATAGCCTCTGTAAAAAAAGGCACAAAGCACAAATGAAGGGAAGTGCCTGGCTCCTGCCAGGTGTTTTATCCAAAACATAAGGAATTGTGCCTTCTGTGCAGGACAGACCTGTATCTAACAACAACAATTCAGCAGTTTGGGGATATCGCATCTTAAAGTGACAACATCACTGCAGACAGTTCAAGAATTTTACTCAGTCTCCAAAGCAGGTAGATCTGTGCCAATTAAGAATACCTTTAAATAGTATTGTCATACATATGATAGTAGAAAATGCAGAATACCATGTTAGGGAAGTGTGGTCTCTGAATAAAAGAAAGACTCAACGATGGCCAAAAGTATATATCACAAAACCCTTTGGAGACAGGAAAAAACCAGATTAACTTTCCAAATTTTGCATCCTATACCACTACCAAACTTACTTTAATATTAGAGAAATGGTTGCAATGTTAGGAAACTATTTGAGCATGTTTCTTATATTTGCTACATATTCTATTTCTACCTTTTATAATGCAATATGAAAAAAATCTGTAAGACTATGAGATCTGTCCGTAAAAAACAGCAAAAAAATTATCCAAATAACATATAAAGCAACAACCAAGAACATCCCAAAGATCTTTAAAAATCCTGACATGTGGGCCTTGAGTGTTGAGAAGGGAACATCGCAGCTTTGCCACTTCATCCAGCTTTCTGTTCAAAAGACACTAAGAATACTAGGCTGATAGACTTCATAGAACCATAGAGTAGTTTAGGTTGGAAAACACCTTTAACATTAAGTCCAAGTGTTAACCCAGGACTGCCAAGTCCGTCACTAAATCGTGTCCCTAAGCACCACACCTACATGTCTTTTAAATACCTCCAGGGATGCTGACACTATCACCTCCCTGGGCAGCCCGCTCCAATGCTTGACCACCCTTTCAGCAAAGAAATTTTTCCTAAAAACCCAAACTAAACCTCCCCTGGCACAACCTGAGGCCATTTTCTCTCACCTTATCATTTGTACCTGGGAGAAGAGACCAACACCCACCTTGCCTAAAACCTGCTTGTAGGTAGTTGTAGAGTGGTAAGGTTCCTCCAAGCCTCCTTTCCTCCGGGCTAAGCAACCCTAGATCCCTCAGCCGCTCCTCACAAGACTTACGCTCCAAGCCGTTCACCAGCTTCAATATCCTTCCCTGGACATGCTCCAACACCTCTACATCCCTCTTGAAGTGAGGGGCCCAAAACTGAACACACAGTGTTCGAGGTGCAGCCTCACCAGTGCCGAGTACAGGGGGATGATCGCTGCCCTGGTCCTGCTGGCCACAGTTTCTGATACAAGCCAGGATGCTCTTGGCCACCTGGGCACACTGCTGGCTCATGTTCAGCCGGCTGCCAACCAGCACCCCCAGGTCCTTTTCCACCACGCAGCTTTCCAGCTGCTATTCCCCAAGCCTGTAGTGTTGCGTGGGGTTGTTGTGACCCAAGTGCAGGACCCGACACTTCTCCCTCATACAATTGTCCTTGGCCCATGGGTCCAGCCTGTCCACATCCCTCTGCAGAGCCTCCTGCCCTTGAGCAGATCAGCACTCTTCCCCAGCTTGGTGTTGTCTGCAAACTTGCTGAGGGTGCACTCAATCCCCTTGTCCAGATCGTCAATAAAAGATACTAAACAGGGCTGTCCCCAATACTGAGCCCTGGGGAACACCACTTATGACCAGCTGCCAACTGGATTTAATTCCATTCACCACCACTCTTTGGGCCCAGCCATCCAGCCAGCTTTTCACCCAGTGAAGAGTATGCCTGTGCATGCCATAAGCAACCAGTTTCTCCAGAAGAATGCTGTGGGAAACTGTGTCAAAGGCTTTGGTAAAGTCTAGGTAAACAATATCTGCAGACCTTCCCTCATCCACTAGGTGGGTCACCTTGTCGTAGAAGGAGATCAGGTTAGCCAAGCAGGACCTGCCTTTCATAAACCCATGCTGGCTGGGTCTGATCCCCTCGTTGTCCTTCACATGCTGCATGATGGCACTCAAGGTGAACTGCTCCATAACCTTCCTCAGCACCAAGGTCAGGCTGACAGGCCTGTAGTTTCTCAGATCCTCCTTCTGGCCCTTCTTGTAGATGGGCATCACATTTTCTAACCTCCAGTTAGCCCGGTTAGCTGGGACTGCTGATACATTTTTGAAAGTGTCTTGATAAGCACTTCCACCAGCTCCCTCAGTACCCCCGAGTAGATCGCATCCAGCCCCACAGACTTGTGTGTGTCTAAGTAGTGAGCAGGTCACTGACCATTTCCCCTTGGATTATGGGGGCTTCATTCTGCTCCCTGTCCCTGTCTTCCAGCTCAGGGGGCCGGGTACCCAGAGAACAACTGGTCTTACTATTAAAGACTGAGGTGAAGAAGGCATTAAGTATCTCAGCCTTTTCCTCACCCTTTGTCACTATGCTTCCCCCCACATCCAATAAAGGATGCAGATTCTCTTTAGCCCTCCTTTTGTTGCTAATGTATTTACAGGGGAAAAAAAATACTGTCTTTTATGGCAGTAGCCACATTTAAGTTCTAGTTGGGCTTTGGCCCTTCTAATTTTCTGCCTGCATAACCTCACAACACCTTTTTAGTCCTCCTGAGTTGCCTGCCCCTTCTTCTAAAGGTCACAAACTCTCCTTTTTTCCTGAGTTCCAGCCAAAGCTCTCTCTTCAGCCAGGCTGGTACTCTTCCCTGCCGGCTCATCTTTCCGCACATGGGGACAGCCTGCTCCTGTGCCTTTTCAGATTTCCTTCTTGAACAATGTCCAGCCTTCCCGGACTCCTTTGCTCTTCAGGACTGCCTCCCCACATGAGGGAGCAATGTGGCTATGGTAGGCAAAAGGACACAGGAAGTGTGCCCAGTGTTCTGCTAACTTAAAGATACCAACAACTCCACAAACTGCAGTATACTGTTAATAGACGAATCATACACTGTGACAAAACATACACTGTTAACTTACTAAATTTCAGTGGAACAGCTTATATTTCAACTTTAAATGTGAACTATTAATGAAATAAAAAGCAAAGTAGCTGCTGTAAAACCAAATATTAAGTCTTCTCTTGGCTTAACCAGGAACACAAGCGAAAAATAAACCTGATTACCATACCTTTGCAGAATTTAGTATGTAACAAGCAAAATTGTTTTCCAGATAAATGAAAAAGGAAGGATTTGGCATCACAAAGACTTAAATTTTAAAAATTAAATGGAACTTTACAGTTAATAAACCATCACATATCTGCCATCAATGCATCACATGGCATAGTGAGTTAGTCTTCCTGTTGGAAGCTTTTCTGCATAAACATTAAGTATCTCATTAAATTGCTTTCACTTTAGGAGTGGTAAGAAATAAAGTTTTTTATTTTTGTGAATAGGCACTATATAAAAGTAAATGAGCATAAGAAATATACATAATACTGATATTCTTGAATTCTGCTCATGCTTTATATTAAGTGACAAGAATACTGCAAATACCCTTTTTACAGTCTCACTTAAAACAAAAGATAAGCAATCACTGAAGTGCACATATTAGCTAAATTCTAACGAGAAGACTAATGAGACTGTTAAATCTTAAGTCTAATGATCTTTGTTTTTCTTTGCATCTGCGTGATTGTTTCTTCCAATGTTAGATCAAAGCCTTCACCACATACACATATTTCCCTCCCCCCTTTAAAGCTTTATAAGAGCAAATCACTCAGTAATATGTGAAAAACCTTATTTCTTGCCCATCTAAAAAGTTATTTGAAACCAATTCCTCCTGGATTTCAGAAAGCAGAATTCAGTGCATGAGTTTCCTGACTCTATGGAATGCACAGTTTCTGACAAAATGGTTCTTGTTTTCACTTTCTTACATTCTTCTCTCCTGGCTTTAAGATAAATTAATCTCATCAGAGCTGGTTACATTTAAATATTTCCTCAGGTATTAAAAGATTTCTTTTCCCATTCCTACCAATAGACCTTCTTCCTTTCTGTCCCCCTTTAAAAGTCATCACGTTCAACAGAGAAAGAAAATTAAGGAAGACCTGACAGCACTAGGAAAAGTCAATGCACTGGTGACCAGATCTCCAAAGTAGCTTCAGTATTTGGTGAATGTGGTATAGTGTGCCCACTATACTGGAATCCTCCAGACAGCAGAATGATTAGGATTCCCAGACTCACTGTTTTTCATATGGTTTGAGGAGAGAAAACGGGTAAGGAAAGAAAGCCTACAGGGTTAGGTCAAGAGAAATGAGATATCAAAGGATGTTAAGGGCATCCTCCCACTTACCAATACTAATGCACAAAAATACATTTTATCTAGCAGGTGTTCCCAATTCTTTTCTAGCACAGAGTCAAAAGAGGAACACTACTTCACAAGACATATTGTTTTCAGAGGCAGCTTGTAAATACATGAATGGGTTAATTATTGTTTAATAGTAGATTTTCTATTGCTTTAGAACAGTTGGAACAAACAAAACCAGCAAAAACAAAAAAGCAACTACCTAAATGTTGCAGAATTTTTTTCAATAAATGGCTTGATGCTAACTACCACCATAACTGGATCACTAATATTTTAAATAAATCAAAATAAACTTTCTTCTGCCTGTTTTTCTCATGATCTTCCCCAAATAACACCCAACCCCCTAAAACTGCCCTGACACAACAGAAACAACCTCCATGCAAAACAATTTCCTAACTCAGTAATACATATCTAATTACAAAACTCTTGCCAAATGGACTATATTCAGCTGAGATTCTGAAAGCATTGTTAAAAACTTTTTTCTTTTCCTAGATTTTTTTAAGAAATATCATATCCTTATAGATGAAACATATTCTGCTTCTCTGAAGGTGATGTTTACTGTTAATATACTATTAATCTTGTCTTTCTTCCAACTAACATTTCTTACCCTCCAACACGAGGAGCAAGAAGGAGTTTAGTTAAAAATCTAGTTCATTTAAAAGAATGATTGAAAATAAGATCAAAATGGCCATTAACAACAGAACTAACATAGGCTGGAATTTGAAATAACTGTAAAATAAACACAGCTGTTATTTTTCTGTTTTTATTAAATTCGTACTTGCTGAATTTAGACTAACAAAATAAAACTAAAGCTGTTTTAGAAAGCAATAGAATTTAATTAATTTCTCAAGTAATTCTTCTTGAGGAATAATGGAGTTTTTCACTTACCAATTTAGCCTCAGACTGCACTGGCTGTGGGGAGGAAGGCCCTGGGATTCCTGGGATACTAGGCACCATGGTGACAGGTCTAACAAGCTGACCAGATAAAGTATAAAAATGAAGAAAACCTGAGTATGTTATCATAATAGAGAGCATATGACAGCATTACCCTCTGAAGCCAAAACAGCTATCAAGCTGCTTAAAACTAAGTTCTATGCTGCACTTATGCAAATCTGCTCCACTTTCAAATTAATATAGCATCATGCTTACTTACTGGAACTGCAGCAGGGACATGCACATTAGAATTTGTGATAGATGCAGGAATAGCAACAGGCATGGTTTGTCCATTAGGAAGATGTAACAGCAGAGGAAAAGGACCTGGAACTGGACTGAAAAAGGCATGAACTATATAAAAGAAAACTTATCCAGAGAAGAGAACAAGTTTACACATTATTTTAAATTGGTTTGTTTGTTTACAGTTGTAATGTAGTATTTATTTGGAGATCAAAAATATGAACTTAGTGATGTGGAGAACATGGAATTATATTTCACATGTAGTGAAAATTGTATGTTTCATATGTAGTAAAGCATCACGTTACACCAAAGCATCTCAGATTTGTACATTAACTGCAGAAATAGTAACCAAAAATAAAAATAATCCAACATTTTTTAATTCTGTAAGAAAATATTTTACTAAGATTTATGTAACTTACACTATTGGTCTGTTAGAGGATGGAGCCTGGGTAATAACAGTACTAGACGTTGGTGATGGTATTGCCTGCTGAATAATAACACTTGAGTCAGAACTTGTAAGTAATACATTAGGAACCTGTAGTGATGCTGGACGAACTATTGTTGATGTAGGCTGTGCGGTCTGCTGCAGTGACACTTCCTGAGGAAAAACAAAAATTAATCAGTTTGTAAAATACAACTATAGACCATTAATTCTGACTGGTACACAAACACAGTTTAATAGAACAAATCAGAGTTTCTATAACGTTATGCGAGTAAAATCAGTTATACAATTAAAAACATTCAAAATCCCTTTGGATGAATCATTTAAACCATCAAAGTGAAATTGTTCCAACGACAGTGATTTTAGTTTTATGACAAACGCTGGCTCAGTTTAAGGCTACTATTACTTATAATTCAGTTTTCAACTGGTATTATGGTTTTCTTTGCCAAGAAGCCCGTGGTGCTATCAGCACCATCATGTCTACCAACACTCTTAAGAAAAACATTTTATGATGTCCTTATGTACATTTCATTTTCAGTCCATTGTTCTGGGTTTAAACAAGAGAAACAAAACTGGGTTTTGATTCAGTAAAAGGGAAAAAAAATATGTCTCTTAACTAGTGCTACTAAGTGAAAAAAATACTTGGGAGTGTTACATGCATAGCTTTGCTAAATATGTGCATATCTTGATGCAGAAGAAATTACTTCAGCACAGAAATTAAACCTCCTTAGTCGCAAGTAAATAGTAGACAGAATTTACTATAGTTCTTGGCTTAGCAATGAGGTAAAGTACATCACCAATTAGAATGCAATACCTGCATTTGCTGTTTCTGAAAACCTAGAAATGCCCATTATAACCAATGCCTTCCTTCTCAGGAAACCCTTGATGTTGTCAGACTTCAGATTTACCTTCAGACAGGATTCTTCCAAGTTATTTATTCTTTTGACATTAGCTACTGCAATCAATGACACATAAAACTACACTCAATCAGCAAACTTCAGTTGCTCCACTGTTAAATCGTAATTCAAAGAGAACATCTCATACCTGTGTCATACAGGCTACACTGATTACCATTTGCTCTGAATTAAGTTTAAGTCTTTAAAATTAATTCACAATGCTTTAAGTAGCAAGGTCTTAGCTGTCTTACAGTTTATTTTTCTTTTTATGCATCCATTGCAAAATGTATGTGTTCCTCTGAGCACTTCATAGAACTCTAAGTGGGCTGGCAAACTGTGGGCTTTAAAAAAGGACAGACTTTAGATTCAAAAGCTCAGAGGCTAGATTTGTCATCAGCATTCATTAGTTTGTTCAGGCTTTTCCCCAAGGGACCTAAAAGACTATTTACAGTGAATGAGAGTTTTCGGGTAACAGTGAGCTGTATGTGGAAAGCTAGTTTTTTCCTTTAGTATCAATCTGGTGTATTTACAAATGTTATCCAATATTTGAGCACAGTACCTAGAATTACAGATGAGCATTCAGTCAAAATAAGAAGACGTCCAGTACAGAATTGCAGAAACATAAAAAAAATTTGGAAGAGGCGACTAATGCATATTCTTAGGACAGGATTACCAACTCCTTTGCAAATAAGGAATTTGGCATAACAGCTATACAGATCTTACTCGGTGAGAAGAACCACGGGGAAAACGGAGAGCAGACAATCATTTGACTGTGAGAAATTGGGAGGAAGGCGTAAGAGGAGAATACCTACCCTGATCTTTTGGCAATGGTCAGTTCAGAAATAAATATTGTGTGATTCTGCACTGGTTTCAGCTTCACCCTTTCCTGCCTGCCGTTTGCCACCATTACCCGTCTCATTACCGTGAGCAAAGGGCCACTACAAAGTCCATTCCCATTGCAGGGATCTGACACAGAAACACCCATGTTTGCCCCTAAGAGCCAAAAGAGCTGTAACAGTTCTTTTTCTTGTTCTTCCTTTCACCTGAAACATCTTCATACATGACAACTGCATATATAGAAAAGTTCATGTATAAATATAAATTTAGATATATGAACACCACAGAATAAATAGTTATGGCAAAGTAACACTGATTTCCATAAAAAAGGGGAAAAAGACATGGCTAACAGCAGCCACAGAACCATGTACATAGCTGTAATACAAAAACTTAAATTAACCAGATACTCACACATTCTCAACAACAGTAATGCTGGAACAGCCCCTTCTATATGGGTTTGTGCCAGTGTAAGTACCTGTCTGTGTGGATGGGGAAACAGCTACCAAAATAGAGAAGGCAGCCAAGAGAAGTGCTGAGAGCCAGCATAAAGTCTCCCAAGCACAGGTAAACTCCAGAGAAAACCAGCTCTGCTGAATTTGCAAGGATTCATGAACCTGTAAGCTAGCATGAACATGCTGTACAATTCAGACAGCATCCAAACCCACAGTGGCTGCTATATGTGAGCAAAGATTACAGGATTACATAGACACTTGATGAAAGAACGGACCCTTTGAAGGACTTTCACAGATTCACAGAATGGTTGGAGCTGGAAGTGACCTTTAAAAATCATCTAGTCCGACCCTTCTGGGACATCTCTCACCAGATCAGGTTGCTCAGAGCCCCACTCAATCTGACCTTGAACACTTTCTGAAAACCTGCCTAGAAGTCACTGGCATGTCAGTACAACCTTCTACCTCTCAGCAAGCAGCTGGGATTAGCCTCCCAACTGTTGCTGCAACCAGGTAACTATGTATGAGTGAGCGAGTAAGTTATGGCTCTCTGTGAATACTTATTGGCTATTAGTAACAATAGCTTAATTACTGGGTGTTCTAATAAATACTGACTGTAAAACTGGGTCTCTCCCTGACTTGATTCCATACTAGGAAAAAGGCAATCTGCAACTTTTAGACAAAGTGCTCTATGGAAACCAGATTCAGCAATGATCAGAAGAGTGACGTATGAAATTCCGAAATAAATCTATATAATTCTGATGACAGAAACCTCACATGCACACAATTATTTCTGTGTGTTAAAGACAGCATTTATGCTTTGTTTAGAAGATCAGAAACAATCCTCAACAACAGATTTACTGAGTGTGTTACACAGTCAAAACCAAAGTACTTTCAACTTCCTCTTTACTTCTTACACTAACTCGATGTGTGCTACACACTGAAAAATGCATGCATACCCTAGTTACAGCAACAATGTGGCAATAACACCAGAGGTAGATTTAAGAAGCATGGATCTAAAGGAAACTGACATTTGGTTAGCGTATAAAAACAAAACCATATGCACACCAGTCTGATAGAAGACACTAATTGGTCATCAAACATTGCACTAAAGAAGTATAAATTTTGTCTGAAATAAAAAGTTTGTAAATATATTCTGCTAAATTAAAGAAAAACAGAGATGACTTTTTAAACCAAAGTGATCTTACCCTCACCCACCTTTTCAAGAAAGAAGTTTAAGCCTATTCAAAGATATCAGACTTATTGAAAGGACATCTCCAACTCTTCTGTTTTTGAAACTAAACCCCACTGAATTGGAAAATATTTTACAGAAGACAAGAGTTACTTTATTTAAGAAGTGTTTTCAGAGATAAATATTTCAAGTAGTTTGTATCTAAAAGCAAGTATCATGCAATAACTTCCTAATGCTATCAATAAATACACAGAATTCTTTATACAGCAATGTAAATGGCCAGAACTAATACTGTCATTGATCATTACTGTAAGAAAATGATTGGGTTTAAAACAATTGTTAGACAATTAGCTACCTGACAACAACTAAACAATTTGTGAACCTCTTGTTGAGGGTCACTCTTTACAATACTGTTAATAAGCAACCATGAGTTTGAAAGCTCTCAATAAACTAGGTTTCATTTGCTTGTTATTTTAAGGCTAAAAGGCTTTGCACACTTCTAATGATATCTTGGTCTATTCAAAGCAGAATATCAACTCTTATTAAAACCTAATAGAGCTCACGAAACTCTGAAAACTAGGAAGAGCATTAAGCATAATTTTTTAAGTGTCTCCAGGAAATGCCTTTAACAACTACAAGGAAAATTATAACTGTCTTTCACATACATTAACAAGTTGTAATCATTCAAGGCTACTAAAATATATTCAGCCAACGAAATGGTTACAGTGGCATACGTATTTTAAAATCAGCTATGCCCTGAAAAAGAACCTTCCCTCCTTCAATACATCTATAGAAGGAGAATATAAAAATCTAACTGAGGGAACAGCAACACTCTGCTCACATTTCTCAACTTCTGCAGGCCACATTCAGCAGCAGCACCCTCCAAGCAACACCCTCATCCTTGCTCAGCTTGTCTCTACAATCAGACGTCAGAACAGCATTGAGCAGCAGCATTTTTTCACTTCAGCACTGTTACAGTGACAACACTGAAATTACATCATGAATGAGACAAGTTTGTAAGTACTGCCAAGCACTGAGATATAATTTTCACTTGTAATGATGCTAATGAGATACTGAACCACTACTGTATAAAGACATTATCTCCTGCCAAAATTAAGAGTACTTAGAATAAGTATTCCCAGTGAAAAAACAAACTAACCTCTGAAATAAACAGGAAATTAAATAAAGACAACTTAAGATTTGGACTATGATTTGCTTCATCTAAGCAGCTCTTTACATGTATTCTTTCAAACTACTTTTACTATTTTTGAGACTACATGATTGCCTTGATTACCTATGATTACTCATCCTTGCTAACAAATAAAACTTAGGGAAGTTTTGCAAAGACAAAACTGAATTTAAACTCTGTTAAACTTCTGCTACAAACTTAAGGCTCTCATTGTACTGGTGCCTGCCGGTAGGATAAGAGAAAGGGTGCAAGCTGAAATCGGAGAGGTTCAGACTCAATCCAAAGAAAAACACTTTCACCACAAGGACAGCCTGGCATTGCAACAGGTTGCACTGAGAGGCTGCGCAGCCTTCCTCCTCAAAGGTTTCAAGACCAGACTGTGTGAAGCCCTGAGCAACTTGGTCTGACCTCAGAGGTAGCCCCTGCTTTGAGGAGGAAGCTGGACCAGGAAATCCTGCTGTCCCTTCCAATGTGAATTACCCTGTGATCCGAAGAAGTCCGGCTCATTTTGGGGAACAAGGTAGCCAGGTCCCTCAAATGCAGCCCGCCCACTGAATATGCACATAAAAAAAGACCCACTAGAGCAACCGTATTGCTTTATTTTCTTCTGCTTCTAATGTTTTTATTTATTGAGGTAGGACTAGTTTTGCTTCATTTTGTGTTTGAGAACTCCACGTGATAAAAACACTGCATCACATATCAAAGTTATCATTACTATTAAACCATTTATTTCCTCTTTAGAGCAACATTTCTAAAACTGATTTGACTGCATCCTCTAGTGAGAGACAATAACTGCGTCTTTTGTGAGTATTCAAGTAAACACTACACAAGCAAATGCCTGAGATCACCACTTTTAAACATACTGCTGTAGCTTAAAGAGTAAAAAATTTGAAACAAAATTATCTGGTGCTTAGCTTTGAAAGATAGCCTGTTGATCCCTGTACATTTTTGTAGAACATCCCCTGTAGTTCTACAAAACAGTTCATGGTAAAACACAGGATAAAGGTAAAAATGTACATGTTGCGAACAGTTGACATTGATAATTTTTTCATATTTTCATTTGTTTTAAACAAAGAGACTGAACTTTCTTTGCTTTTTTATTAATGATAAAGTAGAATAAAGTGCCCCTTCAGCCTTTTCTAACCTAGCATGAATATTACATTTGATTTTCTTTCTATTCACAGGTTTGCTATGAGCAAAGCTCACTAAAGAATTGAACAAACTAAGTATATATCCACAGGAATATAGCAAACAAACATTCTTTTCCTTTCAACCAGTAAGCAGTGTAGCTATCATAATGTACAACAGACTTACAGATCACCAGAAGATTAAAAAAAATAAATTCCAAAAAGGAAAAAAAAAAGGATCTGACCTTTTCATCATTGGTAGTAGACTCTGGATGAGGTAAAGGACTATCTTGATGAGTTGTCTCTACAATGGAAGGTTCTTCAATTTTATTTCTTATAATTGGCGTTGCAAGAGGAGACAGATCTAGAGGCATCTAAGAGCAACAGTGTAAAATAAAATTACTCAGTCTTTAAAAAATTAAAATGAGCAAAAAAATGTAAACAACTGAAAAGAAATATAAGCCTTATAACAATAAAGAGGTACTGATGTTTGGGAGATCTTGATGCAGATGCATAGATGCATTACCAGTCAAGGCTAATTTTCCAGCACCTACATAAACACTAATCTTCAGTTACACTTTGTCTTTCAACACCAAGGTCAGACTAAGCATTTTCTTCTTCAGAATTAAAAACATTCTGAAGTTTTCCTTTCCCAAGAGTCACCGGAAAATTATAGCTGAGGAAGGACTGTGCTACACTTAAAAATTACAGCTAAAAGAAGGTATTACCCTCCCATGAATTACTGTATCATGTCACAAAGCACAAAATCCTAATTACATTTCCAAATTAAGCAAACTGCTGTGGACAATTACTTCAAACTTATTGCAGCAAATCATTATGAAAAAAGCAAGTTTAATATTACTACACAGAGAAAATCCACCAGGACATCTGAAAGCCACAAAGAAATTAAGCTACAAAAATACTTAAAGCAATACCAGAGATTTAGAAGACTATACTCCTGTCTAGTCTGCTATCCAAATACTTTAAGAAACTTCCCCCAAAGCTCATCTCCTATTTACATTCTTCCAAATGCTTTTTTTTCAATTCAATTCCTGGTTTTCCTACAGAATAGATTACTAGTGGGCATGGAAGACCGTTACAAGTGTTTCATACCACATCTGAATATGAAATACTACAGAAAAAAAGGAAACTATCAACGCCCTAGAAAGTGTGCTATTACAGTAAATTTTTCCACCATGACTGCTTACATATATTGATCAAACAGAAATATGGCAAGACTGTGTTCCTTCTCATAACACAGAGGGCAGCTTGGAATATTATTATCAATTAAAGTTATTGTTAAAATGTTTACAATATTTTGCAATATAACCTCCTCCAAGGCAGTGGTGAATTGCACAGAAAATACAATACTAGAAAATCCAGAATTGGTATTATCGTATGTGGTGTTTTAAGAACAGTTAGCATACACCAATTAAAAAAAAAAAAAATCATTATTTGATACAGCTGTGGTAACAAAGCAAGGGTGAGGCTTTGTCAGGAATGGATAATACTCCATCCTATTCAAAAGTACCTATTAAAATCTTTACTGAAACAAAGAAAATGCAGATACTGATTCTGCAAGATCTGCAGATGTAAGTATAAAGTTTTGCTTTCTATCAGTGTCTATGAGTCAACCAGGTAATCAACCAAAGGCAAAACTACTCAAAGAGGGCATTGAACAAAATTTCATTTGCAGAAGTGTTTAAATGTTTGGGCCCTTAACCAGTTATAACTGGGAAGTATTAAAATAAATAGAAGAAACCACATTTAAATGTACGGAAAGTTCCTCATAAAAACATGAAGTTGCTAAACTGCTAAACAGATAAGAGTCCAAATTTTTCTTATATTTCAGTCTGTACATGAAAAAAAGTAGGTGTTTAGGTTGTGATTTCTAGGCAAAAGTGATTTCAACACATAATTAATGTAATTATAACCCGATTACTGACACTTACTATTCTTTCCACATTGGTTTCTTGAACATGTTTTTCTTTCTGCAAAACCTCTTTACTTTTCAGACATTTTTTTTTGCTTATTTAGGGCCTAATGAAATTCCAATCAAAGCCAATGATTAACTTCAACAGATATAGATTAGACACAGAATTAAGACAAAGACAATGTGTCCCATTGTCTATGCTAACTATGCAAAATTAATCAGGTAAACTAAACTTCAGAAGAGGAATCTTCGATTTGTATTCTCTCCATACAACATATATAAGCAGGTGGCAAACAATTACCAGTATAGTTTAGAAGGAAATATATAAATCCAAAGTTTGCTTTTCTAATGGAATTTCTGATATAAAAAAAGTAGAAGCTCTGAGAAGAAAAAGTTTTTGAACATACTTTCTTAATGTCATCTTCAGAAGCCTTTTTAAACTCATTTTCAAAAGGACTTGCTAATTCATTGAACAAGCCCACTTCTTCACAGTTCTTCAAGAATCGAGTTGGTGTTGGTGTCTGATCTGAAATGAAGTGTATAAAACCCCCACAATTTTATTTTTAAAATACCATTAATGAACTTACTTATAAATATTTTTCAGAATAAAAGCAAACAGAGGGAAGCAACGTGATTAAAAACTCTTTTAGGCCTTGCAAGCAGGCTCCTTTCCGCCTCACAGGAGGCCAACCAGAAGGCATGCTCCACCTGCCGGAGACAAGCAACCCAAGTCTGCAAACCACTCACTCCCGGACAGTTCTGGGAGGGTAGCAAAGCGGTTCTTCCGTCTGTGGCCAGAAACCAGAGGGAGCTACTCTCAAGTGCCTAAGCATATCATTTCAGTAAGGAAGCTGGCTCTGTTTTCAAATAAAGATCAGGCCTACACGAAGGCTTTAATTAAAAATGGGGGGTGGGGGGGTGGGGGGGTGTGTGTGCAGATAGACAAAAGTGCACTGCTCAACGGGCAGTTTGCTGCTTCTCGTATTGTGAAAACAACAGTGATGTCTTTCAAGTGCGATGACATTGACTCCTGCGATGCCTGTATAGTCAAACTGGAATCATAAGGCTTCTGGAATCTGGGCAACTACTGCATGAAGCAGTTTCAAAGATGTCTTTCTATAAAGTTTTCGGTACTGTGTAAATTCCCCTTATTACACTATTATTACCAGGTCACAATAAACCACATTTGCCAAAAAGTTATCTGCATTTAAAATACTGTAAAGTGGTATTATGTGTGCCTTACGAACTTAAACTGGCATTCACCGCTAACAGTTCATACACTGGAATGCAGCTGCAAAAAGACAGACACTGCCATAGTTTCATTCCCAAATACCTGATTATTTGACAGGTCCCCTTTCTTAACAGTGTAATTGCCAGGGATCACATTTAGAATTTTTAAAAGTATGCTGGTTAAAGGGTAACAATTTTTTTTGTCTGCTCATCCTAACAAAATAGTCACTTAAAAGGAAAAAAAAATTCATAAAATGTCTGAAAGCCTTTGTGAAGTTCATTTAGGCTGTTCCACCACTGAAAAAACAAGTCTGACTATAACTTCAGAATAACTAGCAAGTGCTGTCTTCACTCAAGAACTTTGAAATTTATAATGAGATCAATCATCTGTTGGCGATAACTTCTGATTGTGGACAAACAAAGTTAGTTACAACTGACCAAGGGCATACCATGCATTCAGGTGGAAATACAGTAAAAGTATTTTGACCTTAAGCCAAAATTACACCAAAAAAATGTTATCTTTCTTCTACTATCCCATTTTAAGAATAATCACCAATTCATTCTTCTAATGTCACCATAGCATGTAAAAAACACTATTATGTTAAATTTTGAGACAAGTAATATCAATGAATAATTAAAACTTAAATACAGTTTAATCTAGTTACAGATCCTGCAAAACATAGCCTTTATTAGTGTGTGTTCTTACTGAATACTTATTACATAATTTAATCAATTGTTAAAAGTATTGAAAATTGAAAAATATTTAATTATGTATCAGATCCAAATAAAAATTACTTATGGAGGATAATACTGGCTTCAAATTCTGACAAAAGCTGATTATCTAAGAAAATATTGCCTAAGCACACATTGCAAACAGCTACAGTGAAGAAAAAGTTTCATATTCTCTTAATATAAGTCTATGCATTATGTACAGAAAATACATAAAACGTATGCCCATTCCAGCAGAAAAGTGAATAAACTAATTATAAAGTTATATACTAACCAGCCACAATGACACTATCATTACGAGCCGGACCAAATTTCAGTGTCATCTCATGTTTATGTTTATGGACAGCCAAATGATCCTCATTGGTAAAACGCTGCAGCAGAAAGTTTTAAGACACAGTTGTAATTTTGAGTGTGAACAAAGTAAATGCAATTCTACAGAAAGTGATTTTTACAGTATGTGAAACTATCACTACTACATTAGCAGACAACCTTCTTTGGCAAATATATTTTCTTCCTTGGTCCACAGTACCAAGCATAAATATTATAAAACTCAGATGATGTTCACAGTAACTAAATAGTAACGATATCAAGGAAATGATAGTATAAGTACCTGCATTCATCAAAAGTCCAAGATAAAATTTCAGAGTGCTGCAGACTTCACCAACCATTAGTAAACAGCTATTTGCTATACTAATGGATCTTGACAATGTTTAGTAATTGATTACAATTATTTGATTTCTGTATTGCATGTATTATCAGAATAATGAGAACTAACTGTAATCACACAGTCTTCACTGTATTTAATAGCATAAAAATAAAGTATAGCTCCTGCCCCTGACCATTTACTATATAAAATAAGAGGCAGACTGAATGGGACACTGGAACAATGTCATACAACTGAAGAGCTGTGAATGAACTCAATTTATTAAAATTTTTAAAATCTCTCAAGTTTTCAGAACTATGCCAGTTTTGTGCATACTTCTCCCCAAATCTGGGGTACATTCTATAAAAAAAGCAGTAAGCAGACAAACTAGATGCTGTAAAATAGGTATTCTTGCTTTTACTAACTTGAAATTTGCTATGCATCTGTAATAGTGGGTGAAGTTAGTGTTTCAATTGAGATAATCTAAGGAAATGTTTCCCAAGATGCAGGTTTCCTACAAAGAATACATTTTACAAAAGATCCAAATTCTAACTTTTCTTTGGGAACATCTGAGTCCCAAATTATATTTCTGATTATTCCTCAATAATATGTCACTCCACATATATCTTATAACAGATACACACTAAGTGTCATCTCTCAGAAAACAACAGAGACAATTTAGTTGACCTCAGAGTACAGTCATCCAGAGTATTTCTGTGAGAAAGGACACGTATATGTGGAGCTCAGGGGGAAATAAAAAATGCAGGATCACTGAAAGATAGGGTGATAGATGCCAGGCACTTTTTTTTTTGTTAGAAATGTTGCCAATGGTTCCAAACATCCAGCTCTCCATAGCTCCCATGCCTTATCTCTACATACAGCACAAGCCAGAACCTTTGGCATTCTATCACACTAAGGCATTTAAGTACACCTTTCTGTTCCTGCTACGTGATGGACAGGTTCCTGCAGAGGGAACCGGATCTCCAGATCCTAACTCCCTCTCTCAGTTTTACTCTATGAGCTAGCATCGGGAGAAGCCTTGCCCATTTTCAGGGACATGAACTTTTCTCCTTTAATGGAATCAAGGATTACTGTAGCCCAATGATGCATCTTTATGAGATTTAGGTGCCAAAACACTTCTAACAGCTTACATCAAAATGAGATTCAAATAGGATGGGGACAAATATGTTGCTTAGGAGAAGGCAGTCCTCTTCTGTTACTTTTGATGTCTTTGAACATACTAGACATAATCAGAAATCTTAAGTCTTTTTCTGCTTTAAATACAGAAGGCTCCATTAATGTAACATTAATGCTGTCTTTCACCATAAAACCTAAGTTTTCAGAATAAAAATGAAAATATTTTGAACTACAAATCCAATAAAGCCAAGTGTACTAATATCATGGAAAAAATAGTTTAAGAAATCAATTCTACAGAGGCAGCAGAGGTAATATAATGAAAAATTTCAGTTTGTTTGAGAAATTAATTCTATATAAAGGATGCACGGATGTCCATCTCATGCAGCAGATAATGCAAATTTATTTATTTTCAGGTTATGAAATTAAAAGTGTTAAGACAGCTTCCTTTTAAGCAACCATCTGCTAAAACACTTGATTTTTTACTTTTCTGCTCACATTCACCTCTGTATCTAATAATGCTATTTAATAGAATATATTACAACTACAATAGGAACTGAAAGTTATTTTGTAGCATGCATACTGTTCGCATCTTCCTATACACAAAAATATACATAAACAAAAATTATGCCATTAAATATTTGCAGTCACCATAGTGGTGGATTAGTGACAAGCAAGCTTCATAATGAGGTCCCCACTAACTGAAATATTCTGAGAAATACAGGTTAACTGACACAAATTGGGATGCTTCTTGATTTATTTATTTTTTTAATGAAAGCAAGTAAATCATGGCTAACAAAATTGTTTTCAGCTCAGAATGGGTAATTTAATGAGGTTTTTTTCTTCTATGGATAGCATTTTCTGAATAAACACAAAACGCTACATATTCTTGCTGTCGCCTGCTTTTTCAGCAAAACAGGTATTTACTACCAATTATCATAAATCCCCTTTTCTTCAATCCCTAGAAATAAGTTTCACTGTTTTACTTTTATCTGATCAGTGTTGGTAACTTCAAGTCAGACCATTACCTGGCCACATCCAGGGGCAGTGCATAAAAAGGGTTTGTCATCACTCATATTCCACAGGTCGTTGTGCTACCTATATTAAAATGAGAATTAAAACAAATTTTACAAATATTGCAACAGGTAATCAATACATAAACATCCACAGGATATTTTAATATTTCATGGGCAAGAATTTCTGCCTTCTGGCTACACTAAGAATATAAACATGCAGGATTCAAGTAGAGTCTGAACTCCAAGCTCTGTCAGGAATCTACACAAAACCCAATAGACACATAGCAGGTTTTGAACATACATCTCAATGTGAAAGGCAAACATTGGTACGTAACTTGTTATGATAACTAATTACTGAAATAAAAATACATTGTAATAATGATCCAATTCCCACAACTAAAAAAAGAACAAAGCAGCGGACAATACCAAGTAATCAAGGATACAGTGCCAACAGATGAGAAAAGGTGGTTGATTCCTTAGTCTTTTCATAATCTTTAAAGATAAGTCAGCAGATAGACCTTTACATAAGCTGTTATAAATTTAACTACAAAACCATATACATTAGTAATGCTTCAGCTATACAACTGAACTACCAGCAGGCTAAAATATATTTTAAAAAGAAGAGATAAGATTTTTGTGCTGTTTTCCATGTGCGCTCACCCCACATACTAATACACATACCTGCCAGATTTCACATATAAACCTGTTTCATAGGGCAAACTATCATATCCTCCTTTTCATGGCAATGAACTGTAATTGAAAGAAGATACTAATTACTATGCATATTAAACATGTAATAATACATGATTTTGTAAAGATAAATGATACAATGCCCACTATTCACCCATGAAACAACAGTTTTTCAAAGAAATGGTTTACTTCAATACATCCTCTAATTAGTTATGGCATCTGTGGCCTTTACTCTGGAGGAAATACATTCATCTTTAAATATAAGTATTTGTACTGAGACCTAACAATGTTAGTTCTGAACACTGCTTAGCTTGATGAGGCAAATAAAGATGAATAAACATGTCTTTATGATTAAAGAACATAAGCAGAATAAATCCATCTCTCCCCAACAGGCTGGTCATGAAAAGTTGTAAGGCTTCTAAAACTGACCGTCCTAAGAATGTATACTTCAGGTATAACATTTAGCACTAGACACAAGACAAATCAATTAAGTGCAAGCAAATAATTTAAGAATACCTCAGAGATCTGTAAGGAACACATTACCTGATCCTTTTGCCTGTACCTGTACAGTAAAAGACTACTGTATAGAGTTTGTGGATATTACTTCAAGGAGAAGGAGATCCCAGTGTCCTTGGTCATGGGCACCAAATATCAAAGCAGCAAACCATGGAATAGAGGAGATTCCAAAGTGTAACTTCTAAATATATAAGTTCAACAGAACGGGGATACAGAGCTGAGATCACAAGCCAAGAAGAGATGAATGGCTGCCAGAAAATTTAGTCTTTGGCACTAACAACTCAGGAAAACATTTGCATCCCAAAGAAAGGATGCCAAAGAAAATAAGGGATGAAGATCATTCTGCTGTTCTTTGTAAAGCATTCATAACCTGTCTCAGGTTTCTGAGGGGATGAAATATTTCTTGAAACGTTCGAACTATGAACTTGTTACTGTCACCAATAAAGAGTTGGTAGCTAACTTGTAACCAACAAGGTTACAGGCAAGTCTGAATACTCATGATGGAGGCTTCAGGGTAAAAAATAAGACCTTTATCAATGAAGATTTAGGATTACATCCTTATATTATCCGGAACTTCAACAACTTAAAGGCAATCCTTGTTCAGGTATGCAACAGTCACTTTTTAAATGCAAGTTCAAAACTAACAGACTCAAGTCTCCTTTAGATCTCAAAAGAAATTTGCTTTGTTAAATCTTGATCACAGAGCACCATATAGTTATATATGGCTACAATATGCACATATGGATACATATTATAAGCAGAAGAGTTACATCCGTACCAGTAATGTCTGAAGGTGTAAGAAACAATTCTGGGTGGGGTTTTTTTTTTGTTTTTGGGGTTTTTTTTTATTCAAAGGATGAAGATTTTGATTAACAAAAGTGCATGTAGGGCATTTTTTCCACTCATTATAGCTTGTTGTCAGTTTTTGACACGTGTATATTATCAGCCATAAAATCTACTCCATCCATGCTGTTAGCATTTTCCTTAGGTCATAAGCTGTAAAGATCAATTTTTCAAGTCTGCTCATCTTCTCTTCGAAAGGAATATTACCAAAATGCATATTTGCATATGAAGTCATCATCTGGTTTCATGTTTTGGTTTGTGAAGCCTGTGAATTTTGAATGCCTGATTTATATACTACAAATCAATCCTGGCCAAAAAAAAAGAGCTGTCCTCCTGGAAAGCTTACTGGAAAAAAGTTGGAGATAACTTAATTTCCTGATCTTTATTTGACTGCAGGCCACAAGGAATTTGTGAGGCAATGCCTTGTACAGGGATTCCAGCTAACATCTGAAGAATAAAAAGTATCCTGAAGCACTGAAATTTTTGCACTTAAAAGAGAAAAGAAGTTCACTCATGCATTCCAGCAAGACCTCGGACAGTATAAATCCACACTGAAACTGGATCTGATAGGATAGGAAAACAAAGGGCTCACATTCGTTAGTGTAGCCAAATTGGTAAGGACTGTATTTACCTATTACAAAGACAAATGCAAAGCTTGCACCTAGAACGAAATAACTCCATGCAACAGTGTAGGCTGAGAGCCAACTGACTGTCAAGCAGCTTTGGGGCAGAATATGTAACTCCTGGTGGACAACAAACTGAACACGATTCAGCAACATGTCGCTTGCAGCATTGAAAGCTAACAGCCTACTGGGCTAAATTAGCAAAAGCATAGCAGCCAGATGAAGGGAAGTGATTATTCTCCTTTATCTGGCATTCCTGAGGCCACAGCTGGAGTGCTGTGGCCAGTTTTGAGCCCCTCAAGACAGACGACAAACTGAAAAGAAACCAGCAGAGGCCTCACCAAAACAGGCTGGAGGCTCGACTATTAAAGACAAGAGGAGTATCAGGAAGCAAAGTTGGTTCAGCATGGAGAAGGAAGACTAAGGAAGGATCTACTTGCTGTCTTAACACTACCTAATGTATTGTTAGAGGGAAGACAGATCCAGACTCTGGCCAGTGTACAACAGAATGATGAGATGCTACGTTCGCAAGCCATGCCAAGAAAGCTAAGAGCAAGTATAAGGGGAGGGGGGAAGTGGGGAATACCAAAAAACTACAGAAAGTCACACAGTGAGGGCAGCTGAACACTGGAACAGGTTGCCCAGTGGACTGTTCAACTTCCATCCTTGGAGACACTCAAAATTTCAATGGATGGAATTTTGAGCAATCCAAGATAACTCTGAAATTTGAAGTATACCATAAAGATGTCATAGCTAGAAACAGAGGTGAACAACAGCAAAAGACAATTCAAACACAGGTAAAGTTCTGACAACTTTAGAAGACTTAGCATGGTTACCTTTACAGCCCAACAACTAGAACTGTTGCCTGCTAGGGAAAACAAACAAACCCCATCCTTCGCCTCTTTTCCTTCTTTTCAGAAAAGAAGTCTGTGATTGCCACTCTGATTTCAAAAGGCTACTGGAGACTGCTCCAAGAGAGAATATCACAGTAAGAAAGAAGAATTTAGAAAATACTCTTCCTCTGAAAACCAAAACAGCAATTCAAATGCCATCTTGATGAAAATGTTACTCACCCAACCAAATGAGAAATAAAATATGTAAACTGCTAACCCAATTGCTAGAAATGAATTATAGCCACCTTGGATTGTACCCGGGCAACAGCAAACACCCTGTCCCACAGAAAAGAGATGGTTCCTAAAGCAATCCAATCTGAACTTGAAACTCCAGCCTTAAATTATCTCTTCAGATAAATGGAACAGTTGTTCAGTGAAATGATTCTTACTACAGTCCACTGAACTGCAACTTTCTTCTGTAAGCTTTCCAACCCTAAATTCCTTTCAGTAGTATAAAGAAACCCATACACAGAATTCTTTGAGTCACACTGAAAAATAGGATCAGAGCTGAATATGAGAAACTCATGAAATAGTCTCGGCAGCATAATCAACTTTGGTACTTAAATCAGAGTGTAATCTCTCTTTTTTGGTGTTTGTTTCATACTTTCAATGCAAAGGTAAAATATTTTCACATCACGCCTATTTAAAATGTCATAAGGCTCTTTAATCACTTTTGGAAAGCAAACCATACAGTAAAATATACAAATAAGTATACACACGTTTAAAATATATATTAATACAGAGAAATAAAAACAGGTTTGCAAGCAATTTACTAATATTTAGGACAGTGTGCTTATTCAAAAAATGAAGATGTTGCAATAAAACATCACAGTAATGTTTATCTAAAAGTGCTACAAAAATAGCTTCAACAATTATTTGTATGTTTTTATAAGGTTTTAATTAAACATCTTAGGTACACTTTCTTGAAACTATTACCTTCCTGTACACAATTTGTAAAATAAAAGAATCATACACTGACTTAGGCAATGTCTTGTTGGCTTGTTTTACTGGTAAAGGTTCTTTTGTTTTCTCTTAATCCCCCACATACAGTAGCACGGAAAACACAACTAACACCTCATTTCAAATATTTTTTTTTTGGTTAAACATTTAAACACTTATTTAAAATGTATACATATTTATAATCCTTACAAAAACCTCTCCAGATTTGCTGAAAAACAATCATTCTTCACGCATACGTAGTATTCATCAGGCTTGTAGCTAAACCCTCTGAACACTTAACCTGTATAGAGCACGCTGTAAGCCGAAAGACCCCTGTGCACTAACCTGCTCATGTGCTGTGCAGTCTTACCCATAATTACTTATTCTAAGCACTGTAGCAATACAGAGACTGCCCCTCCTGTAATGTCGGGGCTGATACAAACAGCATAGAGGAAAACAGCCTGAACTGAACACAGAAAAGACAGACAACTATAAACATGGGGGAGGGGGCACGGGGGACACACGTGCTGGGAAGAAAACTGTACAACTTTTCAATGTCAGCATCCCCGTACTGGACACCGATAAAGAAGAGATGCACACTCTCACAGGTCCGTCACCCCCTAAACTGGACAGTCCATACAGGACAATCTGACAGCCTGCCAGCTGCAGTAGTAGCTGATTTACCTACTACTGCTTACACGTGATGCGGACCCACGTTTTGCAGCTAGACACAGGTGCGGCTCCAAGAAACAACTGTACGTTCTGGTTTGAAATGGAAGTTGGACAAAAAGAGTATTAGGCCATTGAGATAGGTCAGAATTACAGTCGCCCATCAGCATCTACTCTCTCCTGTGTCTATACATTACCAAGTGCTTAAGTTACAGTATCAGTGATCTATTTTCCTACGGATGTTTACATTTCTTCAAGACCAATCATGTCTATTCCACATTTCCTTTTATTCTTTACATTTGATCCTTTACTGCAAGATACAAATACTTACTGTATACAGAATTATTAACTCTTGGTAAGCTTTTCTGTAGATCTCATCATAGTGTGTAACTGTTTTAGGTAGTAACAGATTTTTAAGATTTTACTTTAAAGCTTCATTTTATAATAGAAAACTGAAGCATAAAAGGGCAAGGTCAAAATCTTTCAGTCTTTATCAACTTTAAGAGTTCTACTTGAGATGCATACTTTTTCAAACTAAAGTGACTGAGTATATTTGCCACAGTAAAGAATCACATTCTCTTAATGGTTACCTGAAGAGATGAATTTAGTGTTTTGATTGGCTCCATACAAGAATTTAACAGACATGCTTCTATAGATAAGGCGGGGGGGTGTGTGTGTGTGTGGGGTGTGGGGAGGAGGGCAGGGAAATAGCTACCTTTGTTTTCCAAATGTAAACACTTCAAAATTAAAAGTCTTTCTCATGCAACCGAACAAATCAACACAAATCACAATGAACAAGGCACCTTTTATACTTTCAATACTTGCATGTAGCATTGCACAGCATAGATTTAATCACCTCCCACATTTGAACCTATCTTTATTTCCACAATTTTCTGTATAGGCAGACCTGCAAGTTTTGCTTTCTGTAAAAATCAGTAGTATGTAGAATACACCACATAATAAGTAGTAATATAAATAAATAAAACCCCCAAAAATTGTATTTTAGAGGGAAAAAAAATCATTGCTCCACTTACCCGGAGGAACTGGAACAGCTATTTTTTCAGTTTCCTGTAAAGCAAAAGAAGAAAGATGAAGCAAAAGTGTATAATTAATACTTGATCATTAGAGTCCACTTTCAGAAGTGGCTGGCTGACTATACTTGTGTAATGCTGTAGATTTCAGCATTCCTAAAAAATAAAATTGCACGATGAGAATGGAGAAGAAAAAAAAAATATTCCTCCTCATAAAAATGGAATCTCCAGAAAGCAGCTCAGTAGATCCTGCAAGAACACAATAGGCCATAGTCCATAATATGTAAAGGTTATAAACCTCAAAACCTGGTGAACAGGAAAACAAGAGCTCCTTCTTCATACTTCACTGCTTAATAGAATGGTTGTGCTACTTCCTAGAAGACACATAGAGAGTTCTGGGGAAGAATAAGGAAGACTGTAATACCTATAGCATAATGCTCAGGTTTTTTTCTTCAAAAAAGTCAAATGTTGGGCACTTTTTCCTGATGTTATCAGTTAACTGTTTGCAACTGATGTCTAAAGCTAATTCCATACCTTCCATGGTTTGTCTAAGATTCTATAAAGGGGAAAGCATCTGGACAAGAAGAAAAGATGCAAGAAGCAAGGTCAATTGACTTAATTTCAAGTAAGAACAAGAAAGCTAGCTGGACAGATAGCAACACCTACAGAAAAGAAGCAATTAAGTTACTTCAGCTTTGCTGAAAGAGCAGGCTTTTTCCACACCAGGGTACGTTTCTGGTAAAGAGCAAGCACTAATGGGAATAAAGAAAGATCCTTAGTCCTAACGCTTCCTCTTGGCTGGATATGGCAGCTCCTAAGTCAATGCCCTGGCTTAAGTATTTTTCAGAGGCACCTTGATCTTTCTTTGACTTACTGGAGACTCATGCTGTGTGAATACAGCTCTTGCAGATAAGTGAAACACCAATGAATCTCAGAGAAAAAATATACAGGGATTAATATTCCACTGATCATTTCACAACTTGCTTAGAGAGATATTAGGACTTACCTTACCCAGATCATTTACCTAGGTTTGAATGTCTTAACATTGGTCATCAACCTAACAAACATCAGAAATGCAATCTCCCTTTGCCACAGTAGTTTCAACAAATTAACAAAAAAATGCCTACAAAAAAGTTACTTCATTTTACATTTTTTCAGATTGCATCCCTGAAGTATAAAACTGAAAAATCAAGAATTCAATTTTTTAAAAAATCTTTAAATATAGAATAAATATCCTACTGCAGGGCTCCCATCTCTCATTGAAGCAAAACGATCTTTTTCTTTCCTGTAAGCAACAATATAAATTACCATTAGCATTTACCCAGAAAGGGAAACATACTATATTGTTTGACATAACTTACTGAAGAGAAGCTCCTATCTGACTGAAGCTAATGCAAAAGTTCTCAGGCTAAACTGAAACTGACACAGAACAAAGTTGGAAAGAGTACAGCATAAACTTGAAAAAAAATTTTGTTGTATAATTATTAAATATTGACTCATGTTTCTATCAGAAATTATATCCAATGCCTCCTTAAGAGTGTACATTATTGATTTGAAACAAATCTTGCTAAGTTATGCAGGAAGACTATGATCACTCGAAATCTATTCATTATTTCAAACAAGAAGGTAATAGCATTGAAACATGTTTGCTCCTTTGAAAAGAGTTGATATTATTTTTATACAGAAATTCAAGGTTATTTTAAGAAACAATATAGAAATGTTGAGATTAGAAATAATGTACAAACTTATAAAGTTAGTAAAACTTCTCAGAGCTAAAAACGTGTATTTGTAAGTTTAACTAATAGTGAAAGGAAAAAAAGAACAGTTGATGACAGAAAAAGCATTTTAGGCACTAGATACATCCTAAATTTAATTAAACAAGATTCAAAAGAGCACCATATTTCAGGTTGCTCAACACTTTGTCACAAAACAGAAATAGCATGAAAACCAAAATTACTTCTGAAGTTACATATGATCAAATTTAAGACCTGAAAGCACCTTATGTTAGATGCTGCACAGTCTAGAAGTTTCTGGAAAAAGACATACCAAACACATTCATATTTCTAGAATTCAAAACAGGATAGAAATATCAACTACACTGTGAAGATCAAAGGTTCAACTAGCTGATTAAGTATTAGCACGCCAATAGCAGTATTAACATAAATCCATAATGTGTTTTTAAAAAAGCTGCTTCATTCCATGTATACATTACGGGGTTTTCTATTATTTCACATTTCTTTTGATGTACTATATAACAAGCAGCGCCTGACAAAGTAATTGTTTCATTTTTTAATAAGACAACTTTCCAATTTTTACTCTGGAATGCAGAATTATAAACACTAATAGAATTCAATGAACAAGTTATGACTGTAGTTCATCTGAAATTATGTCTACAACTGGAAGCCATTAATAAACAGTAACTTATTTTTCAGCAGAAGGCTGAAGAAACCACATCTAGAACACCTGCACAAGACTAGGGCGACAAGGAAGGGTCTTCCTCATCCTATTAGCTAGTGCTGAATTTAGCACCTAACATAGACCTAACGTAGCAGTATGACAAGCTTAACTTCTGCAACATCTGTTTGTATTAATTCTATCTGGTTTTACACTCAGCAAGAGCTTGGGACATGATATTTACTGCCATGAGCAGAATACGACACGAATAAAATAAACATATTATTTTAAAAAGTGGAAAAGAAAATACACTTTGGCCATATCCAGGGTCACTATCTGGAGAGCAGTGGATGAATCGGAATTTCCAGCTTTATTAGAATTTCTCATTCTGATGCAAGGGAACAGGTGACAGTATCACTATTTGAAGATAAACATCTCTGGGAGAAAGCAACTAATGAAAAGCAAATGAGAGTGCACAGATGTGACATGGAAACATAGTCACGGATCGTGCTGCAAGAACAGGGATGCAGAAAGATTGTAAACCAAGTAAGACTGCAGAAGCAACATGGCAGCACACGCATACTCCAACTCCAAACATCAAGTTGCATTGTAGCATAAAACATGTATCCCTAAAGCATCATGCAGCCATCACTGCTTAAGGGCCTGTGATGTTTTTTCACGTGAAAGCTTCAGAGACTGTTTATTAAGACAACTCGAGAGGCATAATGAACGTAACTGGCAAAGTCAGGGGCAACTGGTCCACAAGGTCCAGACCCAGGTCCAGACCCAGGCCGGCCGGCACCTCCCACCGGTGCGGAAAAGCTGCCCTCACCCCCACCCCGCACCCTCCCCGGCAGCCTCCACACCGGCACCGGGCACGGGCCAGGTGCTCCCTTCCAGCCGAAGATGGACGCAGGGAGAGGCCTCCCTGCAGCTGAGCTGAGGCGCAAAGGTCTGGCCCGGCTGCACCCTCACCTCCGCCCGCCTCTCGCCCCCCGCCGCGGGCCGGGCCCGGGGCAGGCACCGGCTGTGCCCCCGCGGAGCTGCCGCCTCCGGATGCGGGGCGCGGGGAGCCGCAGCCCCCTTCACCCTCTCACCTCGCCTCCCCGCCCCGTTCCCTCGGGGCGCCCGCCAGGGCCCCTACCTCCGAGCGGGTAACGGTCTCCGCGGCGCCGGCCGGGCCGCCCCGCCCCGGCTCTAGGGGCGGCGGGAGCCGCAGGCCGCGGTGGGGGAGGGGGCTGCCGTGGAGAGGAGCGGCGGCGCCATGTTACTGCCTCCCGGGTATCCCCCGCCTACTGCCGAGCGGGGCCGCTCCCTCCCCTCCGACCCCGGTGCGCTCGCCCGCCCGCGCGCCGCCGCAGCGCGGAGGGAGGAGCCGCCACCGCCGGGCCGGGCCGGGCCGCGCCGCCCTCGTGTTTACAAACTCACCCGGGAACGCGGGCCGAACCGCACATTAAAGGCCGGGTCCCCCACAGGCTTCCGTCACTTCTCGCGATAGCTCGGCTGACATCTCCGCGGGCAGCGGGGAGGTGCGGCTCACGTGGCGGGGAGGGCGGGGCGGAGGGCGGTGCGCGCCGCTGATTGGGCGCGGCCGGCGGCGCGGCGGGGGGCGGGGCGGCCGGAAGCGCCGAGTGCCCGGGTGTGGCAGGCGGGGGCGGCCGGGCACGGCCTCACTACGGGCGCTCCCGCTGGGGCCGCGCTCCTCGCTACCGCCAGTCCCGTTACGCTGCCGGCCGCTATTCCGGGCAGGAGCACCGCCCTGCCCCGTCCAGGGGCCCCGCGCGGGGGTGGCCACCTGCGGTCTTCACCGGCCGCGCCCGGGCAGAGCCGCGCCGAGCGGTGCCGGTGCGCGGCCCAGCGCGTCGGGTGCAGCCGCGGCGGCTGGGGGGTGCGCGCAGCCACGGGTGGGGATGGGGGGGTGCGGCGGCCGCGCTGGGGGAAAGCAGCGGCAATCGGGCCGAGCCCGAACCTCTGCAGCGCTTTGCTCAGCGACAGCGCCTGCTGCGCCTGTCACAGCTGCCTTTTGGAATAATCAGCGCTCCGGGCCCGCGTCCCGGCCATGATCCTTTGGTTTCCCCGGTTGTGCCTGGCGGCCGTGCTTCTGCTGAACAGCCGCCTTGTTTAACGCTGTACCAAAGCTGCTCCGGCACTGTACAATGAAGAGAATCACCTAAATTTTACATGGAAGGAGCTACAAGCATCTTGGATTAATTAAGGAAATGTAATAATCATGTATGGCAACACAGTTTAGCTAGTATGTGCTCTGAATCACAGATGAAGATTTGTTTCTGTGCCTGGAGCTGTCTTGTTCCAAATCTGAGACTGATCTTAAAGTACGAGACTGAAAAAGACCCACCATCTAAAAAGGAAGTATTAATTCCACTAAAGTACATTTTGTCTAAGTTTCCCTGAACTTGCAGAAGACTATATGGTACATTTCATTTCTTGTAAATTGTTTTGATGGGCACTGTACAGCACCTTTGCAAAGTTCTTTGAGATAAGGTGGGATAATAAACTGCATAAAAGTACAGTTTACTTAAAGGTGGAATCATTCTTTAGGCATGTTGCAAAGGGCTCAAATTTGAGTGCAGAAAGAGAGGAACAGAGATCTTACTCCTTTCTTCACAGAGCAACTAAGAGCTGTATTGGAAACAAGTATTTTTCAGTGGCTCAGCTCTACCATCACACAGCAGCACCAGTCCTAAAGCTGTACAAAAAACCCTAAACCTAAAAAAAGTTATTTGCCTTTCTTCAGTCTGAGACTGGTGTAATACAGAGGGAAAGCAGGAAAAGAGAAGAAAAAGCAGCAGGATGGAAAGGGTGTACCACTTCTACCTGCAGCAATAACTGAAGAGTAATTGGTAACACAAATTCCTTCACTATACATTGGGATAACATTGTGCGTGTCACTCTCTGAGGACAGCAGGCAGGACTGTTATTCAGAGACAATGAGGATCTCTGCTTCAGCTGGCTTCATCTTCAACAGTAAAACATGAATGCAGTCTTTGGATCTGGAGAACGTACAACATGAATTTTCACAAGCTGACAATCTCTACAGTCAGCACCGTCCATGTCAGAAGAAACTGAAAAAGGCTTCAGGAAAGTGAAGCCTACAGTATCACTTCATGAAACTTTGTATCTGGTTTCTCTAACCTATGGAAGAAAAAGATTTCTTGATGTAAACTCCTAACAGAGGAGATCAAGAGTCCTTGATCTGCTGCTGCCCAATCACTACAGTTCGTGTGGGTTGTTGGAGTTTTTTTGGTACAAAACATTTAATCTTTTACACATTTATAGTTGTCTCTTGTGAGCACGTTAGGACAACGGAGAACATTTTTTGTCTTTCTAAGACCACTCAAATTGACTGAGCTGTTGAAGTGCTCAAGTAACCGCTGAAACTAAGCTGTTTTTTCAAAGGGAAACTAGAAGGACAGAGAAAGGGAGTCAGCGTGCCCTGTGATCATTCAGATGTGAAAATCTGCCCATCACACTCATTGACTCTAAGCCCCTTATTGTCTATAAAGAGGATAATCCTCTCTGTGAAGGTTTGTTGCCATGTTTTTAAAGTCCTTGATTAGTCATTACCTGTAAGACAGAGATCCGATTCTTTCAAGACTGGCCAACCAAATGGCAATTTTGCGTGGGTTTGGCCTATGTTCACCAGTCTAAGAGCTTGGGTGGATGCTACTACTAAAATAAACAGGCTTCACATCCATATACAGGGTCACCTGAGATGACTGCTGCCTTTCAGACAAGGCCAATCATAGGCAAAAGGGTACCTGCTGACAGGGTGAACCACATGGGAAAAGACAGGCTGTAAATCCAGAAGTCATTACTTAAACCTGATTCAAGTAACTCATGGTGACTGAGGTGGCTTTCTTATTGAGGGTATGGAGCAATAGCATAGCCAGACCTTTCTACCCCAAACACACAATTACATCTCAGCAGAACCACTTTATATGCAAAACCCGGAATAAGTACAATTAACAGAGCAGGAGCTAGACTTGACTAAGGCAAGTTTGAAGATCCTTGTTTGGCCAAATCCCAGTGATACGGAAATTTGAAGCTTGAATTAAGCCAGTCCATATTAAGAAATATGGATTGCCACCACAGATGCCTGAAGAGATCTCTACAGTACTGAAAGAACAGAACAAAGTCCACCACCTACCAGGCCCATAGTACACAGATGAGCTTCAGCCTAGAATTCTAGTAATCATTATCTACCTCTCATCCAGGGCAAATGCACTGTATGTCAGCTCTGTAACAGAGTAGTTTACGAGAATGGGTAATGGCAAGTTCATAAAAGGAACACTGTGTGAGCATAGAACACGTGGAAGATGGCTGCAGTATGCTTTACCTCCTACTCTCACTCCAGTAAAAAACCCACTTCCAGACCCAGTCATGTAAGGTACTACTAATACTATGCTAGAGGTGAGTATTTAAAGATGTTGCATATTCTATGCTCTTACACCTCACATGTATAAAAAGAATGTTCTCTGTATTTACACAGTAATTTTTAATCCTTTTGAGATTACTATTTTCTCCTAAGAACATGTGGGGAAAGTAACTTATCATGCTAGATCCAAGTCAGGCTATATGAATCATAAATCATTTAGGTGGGAAAACACCTTTAAGATTGAGTCCAATCATTAACACAACGCTGCCAAGTCCACCACTAAATCATGTCTCTATGAACACCAATTTGATACTTGAATTCAGATTAAAAAAAAAAAAAGCCTTACCTGCATCTTGCACTGATCTGAGAGCCACTAGTCATTTCTCCATTTCCCTAGGGACAGGCAGCTTACAGTAGTTTCCTAGATTTAATTCAGTAATTACACATTTAACAGCAAAATGACAAAGCTTTTAACAAGCTTGCTTGTGTTCTTTGAAAGTTCAGCTCACATTGAATGACCATGTCTATTATTTAACATTCTGAATGTGAGATGCTATCAACCCCTCCACCACATTAGTACATAGTAGCACACTATAAATTGCAGCAAATGTAGATGGAACTGTAAATGCATTTAAACTGTTAAAGGACAGATACTGTGAGAAGCAAAGCCTGATACTGCAGGTGTTTTCTTACTAAAAATGCTTTGATCCTACTACTTTTACATAGAATTTGAGAAATAACACAAGGCTGACTTTAAAAAAATGAGGAAGCTGGAAATTCTCCCTTTTTAATAAGGTGACACCAAGAATGCAGTAACTAAGAGTATAGTATCAATGTGCTACAAATTAAATGCCTTGGATCAACCTACAACAGTCATTAGTTTGGTTCAGCTGGGACACTGGTCAGAGGCAAGTGGAAAATTTTTGCCATGGTGATCAAAATCTATAGCATAACTGAAATGTTACGCAAAGAGAACTTTCCTATCACTGTTTGTGGATTTCTGTTTAGCTCCCTCTATCAAGGTACCAGAACACCTTAGCCAGCCTGAGAAAAAACAAATTGTGCACAGGAACAAGTCTGGGTAAGTTTGAAACACAAGCAAATGAACAAGGCCAGCAGTACAGCCTTTCACGTTTAATCTGTGTATCCTTTACTCTTTCAAAGACATGCCACTAATTTTAATGAACAAGTGACATGCCCATATATTTATTAATGTTTAGACTTGAAGTCATTGTTTGAAGTCCTATGCAATATGTCATTATCAGGAGAAAGCCATGGTGACTGAATAACAAGAAACTGTCTTCCAGATATCCCAGTGACAAAGACAATAAATGCAGGCAACAGGTTGACAGTTAAAGTTGTTATCTTTAATGAAATGACTTTGGAAAGAGCATCGATTTCCATAACACCAACATTTTGGGAGTCCCATAAAATGCAGTTACATTCCAATGCCAGTATTACAGGCAGGCCTCCTTTCACATGGCAAATAGGATCAAGAAAGCAACCATCAGACAGAAGAGACCCATAGCTTCAGACAGGGCGAATCCCAGGATAGCATATGAGAACAGCTGCTGCTTCAGAGAAGGATTTCTAAAAGAAAGAGAAGGTGTAAGACCTTTTTATCTTTACATGCAAGATGTATTTTTATACAGTTTAATGCATCTAACAGACTCAGAAATTCTTATTTCCTCGCCACAGGTTCCATAACAGGAAAATCTAACAAATTCAAGCAAAAGTACTTTTTGGCAAGGGTTTCACTGAAGACAAATGAGTTTGCAATTAAGACTAAATTCAGGTTGTGCAGATTGTATATGGCTTTTCCAAATGAGCACAGTTTTTGTGAGTACATTCATATATGCTTTTGAATTTGACTTCTCTACATCATCCCATGTAGGAACTATCAGAACTATGGTTTATAAATTTATTTCACATCTGTGGCATTAGAACTATATTCCAAGGAAGTTTATGTTGCGTAACATTCTAAGCAGCTCTCAAATACAGGAACTGAAACCACCTAGAGGGGGAAAAAAAAAAAAAAAAGAAAAAAAAAGGAATACCCAGCAGTTTGTTGCAAAAATGCAATGAATTATCCCTCCAAGAAGCGTGTGGGAGGGAAAAAGCTCTTCAACACAATACTATCAAGTAACATTCTACAACCTCTTACTGACATGTTCATGCTGAATTCAAAAGAGAAGACTTTAGTTCTGTAGCGAAAACATTTATGTTTCTTCAAGTGGAAAGCGAACTTGTCTTCAATAGGACTTATAAGTCTTCATTAAGAAATAAGACTTTAAGTGGTTGAAAGAGTAATGAAGAACATGAAACCTTCAGTAAAGCCTGTATCATTTCTGCTCTTCCACGACACCATTTGAACTATTCCTACTGCAGTAACATTGTAAACTTATCTGGAAGAAGTTCATCTCTACTATAAAATCCCCACCCTCATCCCCTTCAGATTTCCACAAGGAATGATTACTCATTCAATATTAATTACATATTCTGAGATACAAAGCTAAATATGTTAGTAAACTGAATTAAGAAGTATCCATTTCTAAACAACTGGCTACAAAGCCTAAGGCATACAAACTCATGTTTCTTATTACCAGATTTTGTACAGTTTCTCTTTAGGACTTTTCCCCTCACACGGGAAAAGATCCAGGCTAGATTTCTTAATTCAGTTCCAGAACAGAAGGCTGAAACACTGGACTTCAGTGACTGAGACACTGACCAAGTCTAACAATCTCATTTCTTTCATGTCTCTTCTCCAGGTAAGAGCGTACAAAGTTCTGAATTTAACAACAGAGCCATCCTGATGAACACACTACAGTTTCATATGATTCTATCTAGCCATGTTTATCATTAATAGCAATTATTAAAATATTTTATTACAGTGCCATCACCCTTACTACAACTCTATTTATCTGGGTGTGCTGTCTCAAGATACATCTGCATGCAATTTGTGAGTTTTATAAGAGAGATTGATTACCTGGCATAACCAATGATTAGACTACCGAAGACTGTTCCAATACCAGCACCAGAACCAGCCACACCTACTGTGGCAGCACCAGCACCAATAAATTTGGCAGCAGTATCAATGTCCCTGCTGATAGCACTAGTCTGGAATTCTCTAAGTGCTAGCCGGGAGACAGTATTTTGGGCCCCATTAAGTGCTGAGTTGCCCTAAGAAAACAAAACATGAAAAAGCATTATATTAAGACACAGACCATTTTCTATGACCACTTCGATAGTGTTATTCCGCAATTTTAGAAGTTGTATTAGATCCAATGGCTAGATCCTCTTCCAAGTGATGAAACTGTAACTAATAGTTAAAGACTTCAGAATGTTACCTGTTCCACCTGAAAGCAATCAACTTTAAATGTGAAAGACTTCTGAGGGGAAACAGCAAGACAGCAACAAGTATTATTAGGTATTTCACTTAGAGCAAGTTTCACACTGTAGGTATTTGAGTTAGTACAAGTGAACTCTAAGTTGAGGACATTTAGGCTCACCAGGTAATTTAGGAAGATACAGAATTTTGTTTATAAGGTACCTCTCCATTCTTGACCTCTGGCCTAGACAACACAGATGACGAAATCGGTCTGTACAAGACTCTTGATCCAGCACGGATCTGCAAAATGAGAAAAAAACTATTAAAAAAAGAGAAAAATTTGATTGCAGCTGTTCCCATACAAGTCCGTAAGATTTTAAGGCTATTACCTACTAAGTAATTTGTCTCGCTGGAATGACAGCGATCTTTGCATAGCCAGATATACAATAAACTATACAGAAGCAAACACCACCATGCAATTTGATAGCACCATTTTCTTCAGGAGATGTTATTGCAAGTAGCAATATCATTCACTGAACCTGTACATGTGTTATACTGACAGAAAACGTACCTAAACGACAACAAAAAGAGCCAGATGGATCAGCAGGCAGCAATATAGATTTTCAAATGAAAAAATAAAAGCCATCAAAATGAATTCCAAAGTTGTTAAACACACAGGCATAACCTAGGCTTTTAAATCTAGTGAGGCACAAATGAATGAATCCTCTTTCACAAGCGGCCTGTGTGTCCTTGGGCTTCCAACAGTCTAAGGTCATATCGGCTCTTGCACAAAGCTCTTCCTGCAGGGGAAACCTTTGCCTGCACCACGCAAAACCAGACGTTCCGCAAGCTAGAGAGGACATTTTCAAGCAGGACAGTCCCATGTCTCTGCAAGGGCAAAAAGTCCCGGCCCTGCACAGGACAAGCAACAGTCTGGGGTTTGACCTACAGCCAGGCACGAGCGCACCGGGCGCCAGAGCTTTCGGGCGCGCCGCCCTCCCCTCCGCCGCCCGGGGGAAGGCCCCTCACCTTGGCCAAGGGCCCCGACCGAGGGGGCGGGCAGGGGAACACGGCCCTGCCGCTCGCCCCCTCCCCCTCACCCCTCCGCACTCGGGCGGGCAGCCCCCCGGCACGGGCTCGCCCCGGAGGCCTGCCGTGGGGCTCGGGGGCCCGTTCGGGCCCGAGAGCCCCGCCGCCGCCCCCGCTGCAGCCCGGCCGCCCCCGCGGGCCCGGCCGCCCCCACTCACCAGGGAGGGCGAGGTAGCGAGCTTGGCGCAAGCGAACATCTTAGCGGGCGGCGTCCCGGGGGCCACAATCCGGTGTCTCTGCGGAGAGAGGGAGAAGGTGAGGGGGCGGCGGGCGGGGGCGGCGATGGGAGCGGATGGCGGGGAGCCGCCACTCACCCGCTCCGGCTGCCGCAGCTCAGAGCCGAGGGGCTGGGACGTCTCGGCGCAGGCGCGGCGGGGGCAGCGGGGAGCACCCGGATGCGGCGCGGCGGAAGGGGGCGGGCTGCGGCGCCAAGGTCACTTTGTACCGACCCTATTGGCAGCGCCGGGGGCGCCCGGCCCCGCCCCGCCCGGCGCAGCCGCCGTGGCGCCGCGCCCGCCTCAGCCGGGGGACGGCACCGGGGGCGAGGGCGGGGCCTCCAGCCTGACCGCCGAGGCGGGGGCGGGGGCGGGGGCGGGGGCGAGGCCGTGCGGGGCGGGGCGGTGCGGTGCGGTGCGGGAGCCGTGCCGTCCCCCACAGGTGCCGTCCCCCACAGGTGCCGCCCGGGGTGCGGGCCGCCGGCAGCCTGCAGAGCCGTGCCACGCGCTCCTCGGGGCCCAGCGGGGCGAGCGTCACGGACAGACAACGGAGCTGCGTCCGGGAACGTGTGAAGCGCCCGAAGTCCCCACCGTCTGACTACTTCAGCACGATGAGCAGGCTCGCATCTGAGTAATGGAAAAATCCTTTTTAGTCCAGCTTAATGAAAACGAGATTATCATTACTGAGCTGAGCACGCTTCATTCACTTGCGTGTTCTTTGGTGTTTTTCACTTGATAAGGGCGATCATTATTTAACGGTCATTTACCACTGTTGGTAGTATTAGTGCCAATTAGGAAAAATGCAGAAAAATCCACGTTCTGGGCAAACCACTGGGTAACGTGTCCTTAAGTTGTTGCAGAGTTTTTATTTGCTGCAATCTGTGACATAAAAATAAATACAAATTCAAAATAGTCTCTGGGCTACAAACTGCAAAGGGAAGAGTAAGAGGATATGTGCGCTACATTTAGGGACAGGAATGTAGCATCATCTTTTAGGAGTTTGCTGCTGGCCTTCTGCACACTTAACATGGACTATTGATGTTGCTGTCACCGATTAAACCACAGGTGCCACACAGCTGAGACATCCTCCATATCAGCAACTTGAACAACCCACCAACAAACATGATCAATAGGCACTTCCAAGTGCTGCATACTAATGTTAACGATAATGTCGCTTTTATAACCTACAACAGTGTCTTCTGATCCTCAGGTACGGTGGAGCTGTGCTCAGTTGTAGGTCTGACAGTGAGAGACAACAGTACAATTTGAATTTTTCAGCTTTGTGCTCCCTGCCTCAAACCCAACAGCAAGCTTGGTTTGGTTCTGGTGTGCATCCACGTCTTAAGTAATACAGCAGTAAAATGGGAGTCTATAAAGGTCGGCAAATGAGGTTGTAAGTTGCTTGCTATTTTTTTTTTTGCTTTTTTTTTTTTTCTTTTCACATCTTACACCCATTATTTGGGAACTGAGATGAATGGTCAGATCTGCAGTGCCCATCGAGTGGTTCTTCCATAGAGAAACACTAAGTAAGAAATAAGTATCAGTGGCAAAACCCTTTCATGGTTAGGCAGAACTTTTCACTTTCAAAATTTTTTCAATCTACATGTTATTGCGGTAACAAGTATTTCCATCACCATGAATAAAACCGTAAAGCAAATGTGGGTCCTGTACTGGTGGAATCACTGAAATGTAACATGTTGCTGAACACTGACATACAAACTATACCATTTATTAGGTAGCGCACTTCCCCTATGAAGTGTAGCAAGGAGCAGACCATTTGCAACAAAGAAATTCGCTTGTTCATGGAGGAAAGCAGAGCAGTTAAGAGACATGCTTTCTTCTTAGGATCCTAGTGGTCTGGATGTGCAGGTGTGAAATGGATCTTCCCACAGCTCTTTCCTGTACATGCACAGCACAGTCACATGGATTCAAAGAAGTGTGAAATTGAAACCTTCTTCTTTCACAGAGAAAGTGCCCTCTTCTGTCACAATGCCCACCCTGGAATGTTTTGCAAAAAATGTATTCACAAACTGATCTGAACAACGTCAAACCCGCTATTAAACACTTGTTTATTGTTGCTTTTAAGGCATAACATGCAACTCAGCTGTTGCTTTCAGGAGGAGTTAGAAGTGCAGTTACTGATCTCTGGGGACCATGTTCAGTTTAAGTCAAGCAGCTTTTCATAAAAAAAAAAAATAAAGACTTTTGTTGATCTCATGCCATTTCCTATCTGGTTGAGCTGCTGCTAGGTTTCTAAGGAAGTGGATCAGTCCACTGAAGAGCAGTGTAATTTCTAATGGCTCACCACATTCCTGAAAGTCTATTCTACCTGGAATTCTATCTTAAACTCCCAAATCTCTCAGAATAGATTCCCAGTTTTACAGCTGTCTCTCCCAGACAGGACCAGCTATGCATGTGGGCAGCAGCCAAGGCAGCCAGAGGAGGTTTCCTCCCCATTTTGCCTCTGGCAATGAAGATACAGTGCAGTTGTGTGAGCAGTACATGGTGCCTGAAGAGCCAGTTCACCTCTCTCCTGCAGCTCCCTGCTGCTGAACCAGGTTTGTCAGGGCAGTAAGAACAACAAGCGATTGCTAGCTGAGGTTCATTAGTGTTGCCGCCTTCTTTCCCAGAAAGGAAAGAGAACAATCACCCCAGATTTCACAAGCCTTCTGAAGACTTCCCTTGAAACTGTAAAGATTGTCCCAGTTATTTTGCCCTTATTTTTAGAAAACAACAGTCTGTTTCATCTTTACTGCCAATCAGCTCATTTCCTAGGTACACCATGTAATGGATCACTCCTGCAGTGACATGCAGTTTCACTTTGTAACCCTGAAATGAAGTGGTATCTACAGGTATCAGAGACTGTTACACACATGAGTATCAGCAGAACAGACATTGCATAGAAACGGCATTTTTCTGGTGACATCCTAAAGAGATCTATCAAGCCTCATATCTGTTCAGTTTGCCATCCAGAAAGCAGGTAATAAGGCAGCTGGGCAGAGTACCATGTCTGCCGATAGATACGGGTTGGGTTTCCTCCAGGTACAGACAAATTTTGGCAATTGCAGATTGGTTCAACTGAGCAAGTAAAATCCTGTACAATGCTGAATACATGAGTATGTCCAGAGTGCTTTCCACCAAAGGGTCTTTCAGATTTTAACATTTATTATTAATAACTTATAAAATATGAATGTCTGTTCTATATTTGCTAAAGGAGAAATCATGGCTAGTCTGGAGAAATCCCGTTGTCCAAAGCTTAAATAAAAAGTTCTTCTAGATTGAAATCTGTTCTTTCAGGTTAAATTTTATCTCCTAGCACAGGATTATTAACTCAAAACATATTACATACACAAGTCTTTTTTAAAAATTTAATTTTGAAGAGAAGATGTGTCTGGAAAACCAATATGTTCCAATAACTCTTAATTGTTGGAAGACCCCCCCAAAAGATGAAAATGGATCAAAGGCCTCCTGAGATTTTCCTAATGATTGTGAAATGTTTTAAAATGTGAAGTGGTGTTATTACCTCACGGTTAGCTCTCTAGAACTTCCAGATTTATGATGTACTTTGCAGGGCATTGATATTGATTTACTAAGTCAGGGTTTTTTACAGCCTGGACAATGCTTCAGTCTGGAGAGCATCTTGCACTGCTACTTCTTCCATTCACAACTGTGTGGTTGAATCTTCCTATTCAGGACTGCACAGGTCCTCTCAGGTAACTTGAGCAATGCCTTGTGGAAAGAAGTTATACAGACCGGAATTAATATGCTTCAAAATATTTAAACCAAGTTAGCTCTGGGAAGAAGGAATGAAGCCATTGTGAGATAGCTCTGCTTTAAGTAGAAACTCTCTTGGTAACACACTCTTAATATCTGTTTACCTTATTGATTATTAGTAATTGGCAAATCTTGACATAAGTAATGTTGGGAGTTTTAATTGCTGAGTTGGCTGTATTGGAAGTGGTGCTTTACAGGTAGGTGTCCTGGTTTCAGCTGGGATAGAGTTAATTTTCTTCTTAGTAGTTAGTACAGTGCTGTGTTCTGGCTCTGATGTGAGAACAATATTGATAGGACACTGATGTTTTTAGTTGCTGCTGGGTGATGTTTATACTAAGCCAAGGACTTTTCAGTTCCTTGGGCCCTGCCAGCCAGAGGGCTGGAGGGGCACGGGAAACTGGGAGGGGACACAGCCAGGACAGGTGACCCAGGCTAGCCAAAGGGGTATTCCATACATATGATGACATGGTGAGTATATAAACTGAGGAAAGAAGAAGGAATGGGGGGGACATGTGGTGTTATGTTGTTTGTCTTCCCAAGTAACTGTTACACGTGATGGAGCCCAGCTTCCCTGGGGATGGCTGAGCACCTGCCTGCCCATGGGCAGTGGGGAATGAAATCCTTGCTTTGCTTTGCTTGCACATGCAGCTTTTGCTTTACCTATTAAATTGTTCTTATCTCAGCCCTTGAGTTTTACATTCCCTTCCGATCCTCCTTCCCATCCCTCTGGGTGGGGGGGGAGTGAGTGAGCGGCTGTGTCGTGCTGGGTTGCCGGCCAGGGTTAAACCATGACAATAGGAAAGCAGATGATAAAGTTTTTTTCTCATCATTGTAAACTTCTCCTTTACAGGGAAAAGGAAGCATCCATTTCTTGAGTGATCTTTGTCCCCCAGAGTACTTACCCAAGCTATTTTTTGCTAAAATTAGCTTTCTTTTAGTCCCAACAGCATCTTTTTGTAGCGAGCTGAAGGCAATTAACAAACTAGGGCTAATTTAGGCTGTAGAGCATTCTGCTCAACAGTCCATTGATTATTTTAACACCTGAGTCCTAGAAACAGATCACATTAACAACAAACATCATACCATGTTTATACTTAGCAAGATTCTGGAAGAATGCTAATACTGCTGAGCCCACTGCTGCAATTTGAAACGAAAATCATGGTAATCCTTGTTATGTCATTTTTGGGTCTCTCAGAACTGCTTCAAATGGCACAATGATTATATATGTAGGGTCTACTACCACTATAGCCATTATACATCAAAATGGGATGTTGTCAAGAGGAAAACCATTCTGCTCCAGCAGAAATGCAGCATGGAAAAGAGGTTTTTTCATCTTCATCCTGGCTACTGGATTCTGGTGGAAAGTGAGATTAAGGCTCCGAGGAGCCTTGCCAGTAAAGACTGGTAGAGCTGCTCTCACTGTGGATAACAAACCCTATTGTCCAGCATTCAGGTTCTGCTGGTTAGTTTCAGGATGCTGTACAACAGTGTAAATATGTAAAAATACAGCCACCCTTTTGTAAAACTCAGCAAGTCACAGGACAGAAGATGATCCTGTATTTTTAAAATTAATTTTGTATGTCAGCAAAAATTTTGAATTATCTAAAAAATTCTGATTCCATATTTTAATGTAATATTTATTTGTAGTCTAACCCAAAGTGAAAGGAAATGTTATGAAAGGTCATTAATAGTTTCATTTTATACTTCACATCTATTACAGTGTGTTGTGTGAGGATCACCACATTCAGGGTGAGCTTTCATGTATTTAAAAATCATTACTATGTATCTACCCAGTATTTTTTTTAAAAAATAGGTTTTGAGGAAAAGCAGTAATAAAATAATCCACTGATGTTTAATCAAAGTAATTATTATAAATACACAGAAAATTCAGAACCTTTGGAATGAAACTACCTCTTCATGTATTACTTAAGAACATAAACTCCCTTCACTAAGGTGTATTACTCTTAGATGACTCACATTATTTCCCAGGTCTGTGTTGCAAAAAACAGCTATACCTGAAATGGTTGACTGGATAACACATGCATAGATTTCTAGTTTACAGCATATCACTGGATTAAATGAAAATAAATTCAGCAATGCTTTTTATTCCTACTAATAACATTAAACACCTTTTTAACAGAAAACAAAGTCGAGGTCTAAGCTGACACTATTAGCCACACTAGTTAGAACACAACATTGGCAACCAAATTATAACACCTTTCATATGATACACTTCCTGATAAACCACAGATCCAGAGAACAGCATGGACAGGCAAGACTTTGGCCAGTGGTTCCAAAAGAATCCATAAATTCTATTTGCTGAAGAAACCCAAATGGAGGGAAGTTTTGCTCGCGGGCTCTTCTGAAGGTACAGGCTTTTTGTACAGGGGGCATTGCAGCACCAGATTCTTTTTTTTTAAACAATAGTACCTGAACTGTTTTTGTTAGCTTTTTGTTCTTCCTGTTTTTCAGAATCATGTAAATGACCCTAGGCAAGTCTTTTTGGGCAATATATTTTAGCTGTTCACAATCTGAAAAGAGAAATAGGAAAGGTGCTCGAAAACTAATTCCTGTTTGGAGATTAAAGCAGTGTTTTGGAAAACTGATCTGTTATGGCAATTTCTCATGTAAAGAGCAAAAGCAGGGTACATGTGTATCTACCAGGATCATGGCAGAAGGATTTTCTCTTCTTCCACCTTCTCCGCAGAGAGTATAGTTCCATCCCTGGTGGGAGGGGAGATGGGACTATAGCCCATTAATACATGCAAGATTCACCTGCCTGATTGTAAATGACATACCTTCCAACTATGAGTTTAAATTCCCATACACTTGCAAATTGCTTTGGGATCACTGCCTGAAAAGCAGCATGTAAATGAAGAATAGTCATTATCATCGGAAAGCTCTTCAGTCTGAACCACTTAGCAGAAAACCTGTGGAATCATTTTGACTCCGGTGCACAGGTTCTTCCCTCTAAGATCTGGTGCCAGTCTGAATCCAGAGAAAAACTTGTTCTAATTCAGTTGACTACTGTCATGCTTTGTGTGGCTCAGATAAGCTATTCTTAAGTTACTATAATTAATTTTGCTCATCGTTACAAAAGAGATCGGATATTCTTATATTCCATACCTACAGTACAGAAACTCTGGACAGCCTGCCATTTCTAAATTCTTGGAAAGGACTCTGTCCCTAATATTCAGACTTGATGAACATACTGGTTCTCTGGCATGCCTGCATTCACTCCCATCTGTCATGCTGGCATTGTTCCCACTCGGAATTATCTATGCCAATTTCAACAGGGCATAGGTGCTAACCAAACATGGGTTTAGAGGGACAGCTTTCATAACACAGCAAGTGCCATCTCTTTTGCCAGGAGATCCTGCTGTTTGCAAATAATTCCAGCTTAGGGCCACATGCTTCATTACATGGGATCACATCTGTAGGTGCTTGTGGGCATTATAAAAAAAAATCAACAAATGTCTACTGTATTTCTCTTTCAGTTTGGCGCAGTGCTCGGAATTTTGCATGTGGAAAATGAATGCTCTGCACCTTGTTAACAGGAGTGAGCCATAGGCTGTTATATGCTCTGAGCAGTCTTAACAGGTTTCTGCATCAAAGCTGGGGCAACAAACTGCAGAAGTTTACCACAGCTGCACTGCTTTTTCAGGTGGCCCTTGATTGCTTTGTGTCTATGGTATATTCTGACGAGAGAATGGTAGAGCATTGCCTTTTTGCACCACAGCTTTTGCCTTTCCAGATTCTGAACAGATTTGTGTATAAGGCATATTATGTATCCACCCAATTGTAAAGTGACATGTGTCTACAGCAAAATTCATATTGCTTATTAAACTTAATAATGCTCTCTATAAGGTACATATATATTATAATAATATTTTGTACATATAACATTGGTATCATATTAATATATCATAGCTGCATTGACTCCTTTTTTGCCCCACTGAACAGATTACTTGTGTTAGCAGAATTACTCTGTAATGTATAAGGCTGGAACTGGCATGGGAGGAAGCAAAATCTGTTCATGAGCCTCGCCTGGACACCCCACTATGCTCAAATTTAAAATATGATTTTGTAGTTAAGCAAAAGAATATTTTGCCCAGAAGGTTATTTGGAATAAAATAAGATTCAGGGCAGATAATTTCCAGCCATACATTTCCAGTCACAACTACTGACTTTTAGATATTTCACCATCCAGCCAGGATCTGTGTAAAAGAGACCAAAAAATGCAACCCCCTTGAGACCTGGACCGTTTTTACAGTAATACGCTTGCAGTAATGCACTAGGAAAGACCATGTTCACATGTCCTGCATAGAAATGCATCTTTGCAAATCGTAATAGGTATTTTCAGTTTTCTTTACTAGCAAAGCACCTAAGGCTGGTTGTAATTATGTTTTACATCTCACTGAAAGAATATTCAATTTAAGAATGTGCAGAGTCAAATTTTCAAAGGTTGTAATATTTTCAAGGATGGAGAGTAACAAGTAGACACATTAATAAACAGGAAAATTCTGTCAAGAATCAAGGACTAAAATTACCAAACATTTGTACTGACTGTACATTTCAGAGTAGTAAAATATAAATTTCTGACCATTTTTGTTGATGTTGTTTAGCATAAGTTTATGAAATCAGGTACAGCTGACAACATTTCATAGGCTTTGAAGTGTACTTAATGTGCTTCTCCTATGCTATTGCAAAGTCAAACTTCAAAATATTGTGTTGAGTTCAAGAAACAAAGATAATAAGGATAACCAGTCTAATTTCACAGTACATTACTGTGTCAGTTGTTCCTAATCTTCACCTCCTCTCACCTGTCTTCTGTCCTTAGTCTTTCTGGCAGCCAACCTGACCTTCTGGACGTTAGCATTGATTTGTTTTCCATACCACTTGGACTCACAGATACTCTTTTTTTTTTCTCTTTTTTTCTTTTTTGGCTTCCCCTGGCTCCTACAAGTACTCCCTCATAATAATTGTGCTCCTTGGAAATTGCCAGTCCCTCAGGGAAGGGAAGCAGAGTGGCAGAAGAGTTGTATATTATTAGTGCCATGGAATAAAAAAACCTCAGCAGATGCTTGAGGGACCAGGGTTTTTCCAACCCAATAGCTCCTGAGGGGTGAGAAGAAGGTTCTACTCCAGTGCAGTCAGACCAGGAGCTGCCTCATGTGGGGGCTATTGCAGTTTTGAGTGAGCCGTATTTTGATTGCTCCTTACCAGTCACAATGGTAGAGTTATAAGATGATAATCTGGCTGCCTGGTAAGAGTCTCAGCTGTGAGATGTTGCAGTGAGCAGCCAGTCCATTATCTCTCTATCCAAACCTCAGATCTTTCCCATAAAATACGAAGTTAGCTGTGTTACTCTTGTTAGGAGCACCTAACATCAGCACACACAGAGCAGGCAGCGGAGTAGTTGTAAAAAGGGACCTGTGTTTGTTTAGGCAGCTTGGAAGCTTTGGCTCATTGAAACTGCTATCTCAAGAACACCAATAATTAAAGATAGCTAATTTGAAAAAAGCCACAGCTGGATTGTTCTGATTCATGGCTGGATTGTGTTTTTAATGTCTCCAAAATGACTAATAGAGTGTATAAATAGTGACATCCAGTGTTCAGTTAGATCAACCACAGGTCCATGTTCCATAAGGTCGTTTGTTTAAAAGATTTATTACAGGCCCTATTTAAAATGCCTGTGTAAAGATAGTAGGCTAATTTGAATATTAACTACCTGCCAACTTCAACACACCTCCACAATAAAAATTTCCTTCCTGACTTGTTGGGGAACAAGAATGGTGTGGCTCTTGTATAATGCTTTAACTTTCTTTTTTATGACAGCAAGCGTCTGATTATTCCCAGGTGTTCTTGATTTCTTCTTTCTTTGCTCCTGTTGCCATGAATGTGGCCATTAGGGCAGCAGTCATAAAGGATGTGTTCACCACTTCCTTCTTTGTCTGTCTCTTAACATAGCCACAAGTCCACCGTCTTCTATCCACATTAATTCCCTGAGGTATCCACACAGTGTTTGTGTTGACTGCCTTAATTTTGATCTTCTCTAATCATTCCCTGCCAGATGGCAGTTAAAGTTTAATGGTCCCTGTAAAAATAGTTCCCTTTCTTCTTTTAATCAGTCACGTGTGTTTGCTTAGCTAACTGTTAGATGTTCAGAAAGCATGAAGGGACCACCAACACAATTACTTTTAAGTACACATCCATGTTGTGATTTCAACGTTATGTAAAATAAAGGGTTAATTTTTCTGTGTTTCTTTAGGTATATTAGAAAAATAAAACTAATAATTTGTGACATTTCATATAATCAAATGTGGATTATTTTTAGTATTTAGTATCTTCTAGGCTCAAAGTTTTGCATATGCTATGATAGAAAGTGTATGAGTATTACGGTTTTATGTATGAATTGAGCAAAAACACTTAAGTAGATGCTTAACTTTAAGCACGTGTATGGCTAATGATAGATAATACAGCCTTGAGCAACATAGTTTGTCACATGCATAATGGTAGGCCCCTAAGTAGTTCCACTGAAGTTATTTACCTTCTTATATGTTTAAGATTACATATCAACACCTAATGACACTGAACCTAAAACTCTCCTATGTTTGTTTGAAGCTTATTAGAGTTTTGAAGGGTTTGCTCAATCAATAATTTAATTCAGTTGCATGTTCATGCTATGCCTAAGTAGCAAACCACTTCAGAGACAAATGGTTTAAGCCATAAAATCACAAAATCATAGGTGTTATATCAGACACCTATAGAGTGAGCAGGTATTATTGTACCACTGAGTAATATGGAGAGCCTGGGACTGTGGTAGGCTAGGAGTCTAACCCACCCCACAATACTGCTGGAGAAAAGATTGCTATGGAATTAAATAGAGGCTGGATCAGGCCCTGAATGCATTGCCTAGAGCAATACAGGAAATATATAGCAGAGTCACTAACAGAACCCAGATCTCCTGATTCAGATTAGTCTTCTTTTGTATCTAACATCTGTGTACACAGCAACTCGATGTGTCATTGCAGCCTGAGCAGGCTAGATTCTAGATTAAAGCTCACGTGAGAATGCCTACAAGTACCGCAGACATCCCACCACCTATACATTCCAGTAAGATGAGGCTAACAGAAGTGCAGACCAACCTACATTATTCTCCCTGGTGGAAGACTGAGAAACTAGGGATCCTTGTACCTTCCTCCAAAGCATGTTTTAACAACTATCTCCAAAACAAGTTACCAGACATGTCAAGGTATGCATTGCAACAGTACACCCTGCCTCATTTTTTTTGTTTTAAATGACAGTGATGGAACAGAATTATACAGAACTTCTGATTATCTTAGTGCTTTTTGATTTTGCCATGAATGCCTGGGAGTTGGACAAAGGGAGTTGCTTCAGCTCCAGGTTTTTTCCATTATGCCTTAATTAGTGTTAAGTGATTTGGTTCTAACATAATGGAAATAGCTATGATATTTTGCTTAAGATTTTGACGTGAAAGGAAAATTTTCTGTGCTTCATCTTGGTATTTTTCCTCAGTTCCTTTTTACATGCAGCTTTTTTGGGTAAGATCTAGGCCAGAGAGCACAGACATAGATGGGACTGTTTGTATCATGATACTAACCAGATGACCTCATTGAGATCAGTCAGGGCCTCAGGGTACTGGATGCTGGGAAAAATGTAATAAAAGCCAATCCCTGCCCGAAGGAACATGAAGCCTAAATACACAAGGTATTTTGTAAATCTGGGACACAGAGCGGTTGATTTGCCCCATGTCAGACTGTGGCAGTTGCTAGTGACTCACTCTTGATCTTGTGCCTTAGCCAATGGCCTTAGCCCCAGAAGTATCCTTCTTCTCTCTATATATTTAATTAAAACGTCAGCAGAGCTCAGCTTTGCTAAATCTTCATATGTCTAATCTGTAAAATCTATCAGCTGTGAGAAGTGGACATACCTTTATTTTTCTCTCCTCTAGTTTACTCTCCTGTTTCCGCATCAAAGAAACACACATTGGTTGCTTCCATGCTTGGCTAAAGACTGCAAACATATAAACGATCAAAACAGAGCTTGCTGGGCTGATGATAGCTAATAGCAGGTGTCTAAGTGAAGGTGTTCCCCTACAGACACAACCCATTGCAGCTGGGTTGATGCCCAGTTCGTAGGAGGGAACACGAATCTTTCAAATGGAAAGGGAGATAAATTGCATCTAAACACTCTAATGATGATAATGTAGAGAGGCAGATGTGGTAACTGAGTATTAGAATCCCTCCATACGCTCTTTACTTCTATTACGCTATCACATTATATACTAGTGACTAATATGAGCCAGATGCAAAAACAGAATGTTGTTTGAGTTTATCCTCTGGACTTCTCCAGATTTGTGCACCTTATAGAAAGAAATATGTTTCACTGGCAAATTTTCATGGGCAAATTGACACAAAGGTCATTTTTGTAAGCTCACATGAAGAGTGCATTGGAAAGCACTCACTGGCATTTATTTCAGCTGCGCACAACTTCTGTTAAAACTTTTGGACTATAAAAATTGAGACAACTACAGCTCAGAAATTCTGATTCTTGAATTTTGTTTCCTTGCCCCTAGTGCCACCCAGATCTTCGCAAAGAGGGTGCCATGCTTGTAATTCAGAAGCCACTTAGATCTGCCTTTCATAAAAGTAAGTGACATAATGATTTCACAAGGTGAAAGGCAGCAGAGGAGGAGGTGCCAAGCACTGCCAAGTGAGTCTAAGCATGGAGCATATGTAAGAACCACGCAGAACATTTATACACCTGATATAGTACATGCCAGTTGTTAAGGCAGAAAGCCAAAGGTAATGAGCACTGTGAGAATTACGAGAGCTCCTTTTTGGCCCAGGTTCTTGCCCGTAATTGAAGTGCTATCCTCTACTGATTCTTCAGGTGCTATCAGAATGATTTTATCCAGGCTTCAAGGGAAAACCAATCCCTAGAGAGTGGAGGAAACTTTCTTTACATTATATCACTCTGCTAGAAGCAAGCTATGGATGTGACTCATGAGTATTCTTAATAGTTTCCAAAGAAAGTGAAATTCCTAAGTGAGGTCTAATTTTAATTTAGAGATTGATTTTTATGTGTGCTGCAAGATGAACAGAAAACCATACGTATGTTTACATATTTATTAGAACCTATCATGAAATGTACACTAAGTGTCATTATTGCATTTATTAGAATTTATGTTTTAAAATATTTCTATATAGTATTAGAAAAAAATAAGGCAAATAATAGCCATCCAGGAATATTCTCCATCAGTCTGTATTCTCCATCAATTTTAACAATAGGCTATTTCTTTTTATTTAACCAGCTACTAATATATTCACAGACAAGGACTGGTTACAAGACATTCTATTCTTATTCCTGAATAACAGAATTTACCTTTTTTTATTCTAATGAGCTCCTTCTCACCTAGAATATTGAATTTCACAGAGTTGGTGGTTACTCTGTGATGCTGAAAATTTATTTCTATTTCTCTGTCAGTTTCCATCCTTGAAATCTTTTTTAAAGGATAGTCTATACTTGAGAAAACAGTCAGACTGAGACTAACTAACCTGACAATCTCATTAAAGTGCATGTAGGAGTCACTTAGCTTTCCTCACCTTCCATATTCTGTCTTCCTTTGTATGTTTTTACTTCAGTTACAAACTGTTTATGACCAACACTTGCTTTCACTTTTGGCAGTGGACCTGGGACAATTGTGTGCTGCCTAAATAATCAAATCTCTTTGGTTTATGGTTTAGGTATGGGGCATCTGAGTTCAGAAGCATCCTTCAGAAATTTCCACTTGGGAAAAACATTTCAAAACTTTTAAAGATAAGGTAGTAATCCTGGGAAGCACTGAGTGTATAACTGACGAATCAGAAAGATAAGCAAAATAACTATTGAAGCTGTGGAGAACAAGTGGGTTTATAGATAACTGCAATGCAAAAATTGTTTGCTGATATTTTTTTTTTCTTTTTTGGGTGTTCAGTGATGTACTATAATGAAAGGGAGGAACTGTTAACTTAATTTGTAACTAGAAAATCAATACAACAGACTTTGCAAATTGGAAACAATGGAAAACCCTTGTGATTCAGTCATTGAAAACCAGACCGGGCAAAGCACTACACTTGATTGCACACCTGCAAGGAGGAGGAAAACTGCTGTCTCTATCTGTTACTGCTGACACTGGTCTGGGAAGACACACATTTAATAAGTAACATTAAATGCACTGGTTTTGTTACAGGACAGTGCATGTATCTGCTATCAAATTATGGGAAAGACCTCATTTGGCTGCCCATAACTAAGGGCATTACATAATTTCTCTCTTTATCAGTAAGGCATTCTTTGAATCACACAACCCAAGAACACTAGTATAATTAAAAACCAAAACAAAACACAACCCAAACAAACAAACAAGAAAAAGGAGATAATACTAAATTATACTTTAACTACTAGTGGAAGTAGACTAACAAGTCTAATATCTAAGAATCTTTCAGGCTACCTAGCATCTTTTTACCTTGTAACAGTAAGAAATAGTTTTATCAAAAGGATATTTTCATGCAGAAGTCTTTTCCGAGACACTGAAACCCACAGTGTACTATTAACTAAGAAAAATACAGAAAAGCAAATCCTTCTTTCCCAGAAGAAACAACATTAAAGAAAAATGAGTAGCTGTATAACATATCACTGCTCCTGTCAGAGTTCATAAGTGGAAGTTACACTGGTATATTAAACTGACAGTTTATCCCCTTTGATTATACTGTATCCACCCAACTCATGAGGAAAGCGTAAGAACATTAAAGAACTGCTATTGCACCCATTATCCTTATATTACGCTTTGCATTTTTAATGCTTAGCAGAAGCTGTTGGTGTTTAAAAATCTTCACCAAATGTATCTATGCAGCATGGAAAAAGCTGAGGTCATTAAACTGCATGTCATATAACAGCATCATCTTGCATTTAATGACTAGATTTCTAAAGCAATTACTAAATTTGGCCCAGGTGCCTGCCTAGAGGGAAGCCAAGTTTTCCTTCCATTTTGAGAAATCTGCCTCCATTGTTTTCTCCGTGGAGGAGTGTGCAATAAGAGTGCTGTTTGGCATAGGTGGCCACCAGCATGTAGGATGCCATGCAGGGTGTGTGTAGGAAGACCTGTCATGATGGAGCAGGTACAGGTAGTGGCTTCACCTGCCCAGCAGCCCATGGGAAGAACTGACAAAGACAAGACAAGCTAGCCTTTCTGTAGGAGTTAGAACAGAGCCAGCCTTCCCTTCTCAATTGCCTATAACTATTTATTTCTTTACAGAAGAGCTTATGTCCTTGAGTTTTTCCTCTTATTTTTCCTATACGTTCCCATGATAACACAGAGTAAATTTGGTTTTAACTACGAACAGGCATTTAGCAAATGCCAGAAATAACGGAACACTAAAAGTTTGGAAACAAGTAAACAGCAGTCATAGCAAAAGTGTGTTAAAGAAATTGGCTCATCTAATTTAAAATAGTAAAATGACCAAGTTCCAGGGCTGAATTATTCCCAGAACTAATGCTATGACTTCATTCAGGAAGCATTACTCAGTGGGATTGCAGCTGGAACATTTTCAACCTGAAGGATTCATCTTCAGAAACATCATTCTTGGAGTGCAAAATATCCTGTACCTCCCAGTCCTAGAATAGGGTTCTCTTAGTAACACACATTTCTGCATATCATAAACTTCAGTTTGTTCATGAGTCATTTCATTGCTTAAGAACTGTGTTAAATGTTAATTTTACATCAGTAAGGGTTAAGAGTCCAAGGAATTCAGCCCTCATTGAAGCGTGGGATTTCTCTACACACTCCTGAAAATCCTGTCTCCAATATAAAAATATTTCACTTTTTTGTCCACAGGAGAAAACTCCATGCCATGACTTAAGACCTCCCCTGTAAGATGTGATAAGGTATGTCCAGAGATAAGAGATAAAGTGGTCTCATACTACGTAGTGGACTGTTTCGTGTGATGAGGAAAACAACTTGATTTTATTTGTTCATGTACAAAAAATACCCAGAAGATTGGCACTAATTCAAGTGTGCAAAGCTACATGACATGAAGAGGTTTGGGAAGTGCTTTCCTCTAGGAAGAAGGTCTTAGGCACCCTGCAGAAATTTCTTGCCTGGTGAGATAAACTAATGGATTGACAAAAATACAAAATCTACTACCTAACAGGAATTGCAGCAAAGCGGTGTCTTTGTCCAGAGTGCAATAGAGAAAACATCACATTCATAGTATCCTATCTTTCTTTCCGTTACACAAGAAATCAGACTGAGCAAGACTGTGCTAAATTTCACCCATAAATACTGTGTAGAAAACAGAGAGTCTTCAAGATTTTATTATTTTACTTTAAAACTGATAGAGGGATGGTGGTCTTGAATTGTTTATAAATATTTTCTCCTGGAAAAAAAATGTGAAGTAACTTTCATTATACTAAAAGTTTAACCTCAGTTAAACTTACTGTTTCTTTAATGTCTGCCATTCTTCTATGATAGTTGAAATGTGGTGTGCTTCCTTGGAGGATCACTGCCCATGTGGAAATTTTGTTGGAATTAGGTTAAAGTAGATCTTTTGAACTATGCTATAACTTTCATCATATTCCTCTCAAAAATACTGTCACTGCTGCAGCTGGTGTTTTTGTGCTGGACTACCAATGTAAGAATTATGAGTCATTGGGAGGTCTTTCTTTATTTGTCAGAAAATTGTATTTTAACATTAGTAGCTCAGATCACTAATCCAAGCCTGGCTCCTTATGTACCTGCTTGCAATTGTGTAGTCAGCACTCCTATTATCATGTCACTGCTTCCAAGTGTATCCTTGACAAATCACAGCCATAAATATCTCTTGAGGTGAAAGTAATTTAGTCACGTAGATCTCTGTGTTATTTCAGTCCAAAAAGCTTAGCTTAAATAGAGACTATCAACTGAGCTGAAATGTTTTTGTGATACATGCTCACGTGAGACTAACAAACCCATTTCACTTAGGTGCCTTAAGTAGACTCAGATCTTTAGTTTTAGTTGTGCTGTTACATTTTCCTGAAAGCTCCCTTATCCATAAAAACCAAAGTAAGAGCAGAAACACATTTTGTGACCTAGAGGCATTTTGCTGTTGGTATTTATCTTCTTCTGTTTAGAGAATGATGAGTGGGGAACATACCTTCACTGTGTCTGAATGATCAAAACTCATATTGTAATGTGGTTTCCTGCTAAACACAAAATTCAAGCTCAGACTCCTTCAGATGCAGATGTGCAACTTCTATAGCAGCCAGTGGAAAATGCATATACAGGTTAAATGCTAAAATAATATGGCATTGCCTCCATTTGCCTTGGCTGAGAATTTTAGTTCAAAGAATTGTCAACAATTCAGTGCTGTAGCTATTTACCATATTCACATTATGCAAATAAGAAGACTTTTGACTCACATGTTGTTAAACAGAGATTTAGTAGGAGGTGCGGAGTGGTCTTGGCTGGGAAAATATAGGAACACTATGCATACACATCTCCTGAGTAAGCAGTTCAATTGTTTCACCTGTGGTACCCGTGAACAATTTCTGTTGGGAACAGGCTATTGGCCATACATTCACAGAGTTTTGGGCAGAATTCCTCCTGGATGCCAGTTTGTATCCTGATTTGGACCTAATGGTTGCTTCAACATGAGGTTTTTTCACATGAGACAGTACAATACTTTATAAAAAGAATCATGGTTGAAAATACATGACACTGCAGTAGCTATGCCACACTGAACATGCCAGGTGAAAAAGAGCTCATTTTTACACGAAAACTGTGGTTGCTAGCTAATTTACACCTATAAACTGGGAATATATTAAATGGTATTATGAAAGTTATAAATCCATGATGTTGATTGTAACTTTACCTTTCACTACCAGCAGAGGGAGCACCAGTGATTAACCTGCATAAAACTTGGAGGTTTGTACACTGACACACTCCACATTCTTCATCAGCCAAATTCTGTCTGCAAACACCGAGGCAAAACTTACAGTGCTGTCAGCAGGAACCGAGGAAAAATATCTGAGGCTGGGACTGATCCTTGAATGTGTTCAAATATTCCTATTTTCTTCAAAATGAACTCTTGTCTACCCCCCGATTAAATGAATAGCATTTTATTTACAGCTTTGTGAAAATACATGGCACACATGAGTATTTGAGGTAAGATATGAGACCTGACTACACAGACCATAGTCATCACATCTTGTAAGCTGAAAGCAGGCTCCAAAGATGTTTAGCAAACTATTTCTGATTTTGCAACTTAAACCACAGTTCTGTGGGAAACACATTTCAAATATGAAAACTGTAGTTACTCAAAACCTAAGATTTTGAAAGATGTTGGAATGCATTTCAAAGTTACCATTTCTTGCAATTGACTTTCAGACAGTATTTTAAAGTATCGTAGATACTTTTAAATAGTCCTTAGACTATTTAGATCGATCCTTAACAGATATTTTAGCATTTTCATTCAACCCTCAAATCTAGCAGGAAAATGGAACTCCATAGCTGATGAAAAAAAATGTAAAAGAAGATTGGATATAAAGCAGCATAGCTCATCTCCAAAGCTCTAGATTTTCTTTAAAACATTTGCTGGGGGAAAGCAGTATAGAGAACCTCCGTTAAACAACTCCTAATTGAGTCTTAATATGCCAGTGAAAATGTTAGGTGGTGCTGTGACATTTTCCCCTTTTGAGATCTTTACCAGATATGAATACCTATTCACTTCATACAAAGTAATATAAAGCTGCACAAAAAAATTGCTCATCAGGTTGGATTTAAGTTTATTCTCCTATATTTTCTCACAACAGCAAAAGCACTTAATAGCAAGGAATTTAAGAGTTAATCCAATGTATATGCCCAACAAAGATCACCCTAGCAAAGACATTTTAGACTTGATGAAGAGGCTGTGCACATGAAAACTTTTTTCCTTCAACCCTATCAGCTCCTCTAATGGAAGATACTCTCACTACAAACCTGACATGCTTATAAACACAGCCTAAACAAACCTAGCAGGTCAGTTCCTGCCCAGGACCATCTCAGTTCAGTTAATCTCACAGCCAGCCACCTAAAACTGAAAACCTAACTATCAGCCTGACTTTCATTACATTATTTCTAATGAATGTAAATAATGGATAAAATTGGGGAAAATGGCAGTTATGGAGGCTTCATATTACAGGCAGAGAAAAGATCACGGTTTTGCATGAAAAGAAGTGAAGAATCTCAGAGTCTCTGTGGATTCCCCATCACTACGGTATCATACATCTATTTATTGGAGAAAGTGCCTAAGGAAGCATTGCTGGAGGTTACTCTCAGCTTATATAACCTGCTAAGAATCCAGTTAGAATGCCTGGCATGTGAGAGGTGGACATGAGCTAACTGAAGCACTCACAGCGTTGCATATGTAAATAGTCACCAAATCCATTTCATGTATCTGCTCTGTTTGCTTACACGTCAGGGTCACTCCTGTAGTCTTTACTTAACAATCAGCATCAATAATAGGACTAAATTAAATCTTCTTACCTTGGGTGGCATTGGAATAACGACAAACCGCTCTTCAGTATCCAGATCAGCATGATCCTCCCAGTTACTGGTTTGGTTGAGGGCTGGGTATTGATCAAAGATTTTTAGTGCCTGCAAAGGAAGAACTGAAACTTTCATATCTTTCCTGACAGAAGTTTCTCTGACAAATGTCAAAGTTACTGTGTCCAAACATCTTATGCAGTTAGTTGTACTGCCGTACAGTCTAAGCAAAAGTCATAAGGCTTTATTTTGTTAAACAAGTATCATTTTAGCCAGCTTTGGAGAAAGGGCAGAGGATGGATTATCAGTGTAACTGGATCATGTCTTCTGTTTACCACCCTTACAATACCTTCTAATTCTTAGGCTAATTAATTAAATGTTCACACTTTTTCAAAAAGAAATTCCTGAAAACAGCAGTGTAGTTTGGTTTTCAGCATGTGATGCTATTAATTCATATGCATTTGATATCATAATTCGTATCAAAATTTGCTGACATTAATTTTTGTCATTGAATTATTTGAAAGGGAATTTGGAGCATACTTTCACTGTATATTTAACACATTTGATTTTTCCATTTTGCTATATCTTGTTCCTTTTGAAAATTATTTACCAGTTTTATAATTTACCAGAATTGTTTACCCTGTAGGAAAAGAACCAACAATTTCAGAATTCAGAAGGCTGAGTGGCTCGCTATTGTAACTCAGTAATTTAAATACTGAGTATTTTTCTCTTTCAGACAGCTCTAGTCATTGGATGTTAATGAACTATGTGATATTTACTAATGTAGATATTTACTAATGGGTCTGAACTTGTTGGATCCATAAGCTATTTTTGTCTGCATTCTGAAAAGGCGACTATTTCTCTTAAAAAATTTATTGCTCTACAATGTTGCTTTCTGGTCACAGTGTGTGTCACTACTTAGTTAAATCAGAAACATTTTTTGCCACTAATACCAGATGGTTAAAGTTTCTACATGCTTTAAGTGCATTCATATTCATAAGCAACATGATTGTTTACTTTCCTATAGCCTAATTTGCCCAAGTATAGAGAAATCTGCTACAATGTTTTCATTGAAAATGACAAACATGCAGTGATGCTATAGATTGTCTGCTTTTGGCTGTGATCCGAAAGTGTATGTGCCATTTAACAACCAATAAAATATGACAGGCATATACAATTCTGTCTGAGCAGGAAAGGAAATTTTATTGCTCAGGTTTTAGTCACACATGCCCTACATAAAGTTGTACAGTCAGATCAGTATTTTATTGTTACTTACCATATGTGTTACACCCCTTAGGCATGAAAGAGTAAGTTAGAAAGCATTAACCTTATCTGCAGAAGAAGAAATTACTTCAAATAAGTTTATAGTCAAAAAAGACTTTCCTTAGGAACAAAACAAGAAAAACTGGAAACAAACCCACGTCTCATAGATCTCAGCCAAAGAAGAAAGAAATCAATCTTACAATCTTAGTTTTATTAGCTTCTTTCTTAAACGTCATATCTCCTCTTACACACTGAAATACTCGCGCTACCACAGACCACTGAAATCAGTAAGTAAACTGCTATCTGCTATCTCCATACCCACTGCACTCCCCCAAAACTCCTGGTATTCAGGATCTTCTTGGCCTAACACAGAGAAAACGTTCAGATTTTTTTGTGGCTATGTGCATAAATTTATGCATAAATTTATTAGAATCGCCAGGTACATTGTGCAGGGGTAGGTCAGTGGTGAACAGTGAACACAGCAGGATACATCTGTACTCTGTTCACACTTTTTGGATTCCTTGTACAGCACAGTGGGAGAGGGCAAAAGGAGAGGTGATGATTTTGAGGCACTTCTGCAGACAGGGAAGAATTTCAAAACAAATTCCACTGGCTTGTTATCGTGGAATGCACAGATTATATTTGCTTTAATACACATACAAACCAGAATTTATATTTACTGATGTACTACCGGCATTTATCTCCACCAGTTTAAGAAGTATGTTAACAGCCTGCAATGCATTAGAAGGGCAGGATATGAACCTACACAGGATATGAATTTATAAATGCCAAAGGAGTGTAGTAGTAGCAACATGTAAATCAAAGTTCATAAAGCCAGGAAATGTCTTACTTTAGATCAGCTGATACAAAGTAGCAACATATTTATTGTCTAGCGGAAACAACAAGTACTTTGTGGGACCAGACTCAGGGACTGAATGATCAGTAGGCAATGCCCTGACAAGGATTAATACATGACAGAAGGGAGGGAGCTAAAATAAGCTGTTATTTCAGATTCCAGCATGCAACACATGAGAAACACTGAGCAAGGCCTCTGAAAGCCAAGTAAGAAAGCTTGTCAGCTTTTCAGTTGTTTTGGACACTCTAATGTATCGAGACAAACTGAAAAAAGGATTAACTACAATACCTTCATTTAAAATGTTCCAGGTAGTCGCATGAGATATTTTTAAGCAATATTGGCTGAAATAATGGATGAATGAAGAACTAGCACCAAGAATCTTTGAGACATTTATCCTGGATAAAGTTGCTAATCTCAAACTTCAGATAAACTAATACAGTGCCTGCCCAAGCAAAACTTCAGTGCAAGTTCCTTAGAAAGTGGGGATAAGTTTGATTTACTCTGCAATCACATATTGACACAGAAATAATGTATTTGTACATGTAGTTAATGCTTACTGGCTTTATGGCTGTCTATAGATGAGCAAACCCTTGAACTTAGCCATATTAGTTGATAATAGCTTTTTCTGATTCTTTTTTTTTTTTTTAATCAAAGTGATATCAGATTTCTGAGCAACTCTCCATAATAAGAAACAATCCATTTGAAACACTGGAGAGTGTAAGTAGAAGGTGTTAATTATAGCTAAATGCCCAATTCCCCTCCCCCCCTCTGGGCTAACCGCTACAGTTTTAGGCTGCTTTCATTTTAGTAACCATTTGATCTTTCCCAGGAGAGGATTTTGTACTATTTCTTTTAATCTTCTCTGCATGCAGTTCAAAACTGGCTCACTGAAGTCAATTTTAAGTTAGTGTTTGTGTTTATGAGCAAAAGATTGCATGATCTACAACAAAACAAATAAAAATAATGTTTATAAATGTCAGTTAAAGAAAATTGTGTGAAGTAAAGTTAGATGCATATGACTGAATGATGCTGTTACTCCCTCTGCTTGCTGTGATCTCTGGGAGAAATATAATTCAGAAACCTTAGACCTTTGTAAAGTATAATAATCTTATATCACAGTGCCTTTTCAACAGCGAACAATCTAGCAAGTAATTTTAAAAATAAGTTGAAAATAAAAAACATTGATATTTCACTCTATACATATAAGGATCTTCAACTACTAGAAGCAATTAACCAGACAGAACAAAGTTAAAGAAACACATAAATCTTAGCAGGGTGGACATTCTATGTAGTAAATAATGCAACACTTCCACTGTCATCAGATAATGTGCACTGATTTTGGCACTAGCATCAGTCCCAGATAGGCATATCTTGTAGTTCTTGACCTTTATGGATCAAAAGTCTCCAGAAATCAAAATGTCTCTGTTGAATCAAACTAGATGGGATTTAAGTTAAAGTGGAAACAGGTCATGCAGTCAGCTAAGAAATTGCAAAATGTGTTTACCCACTTCAAAATATTGCTCCATATCTCATTCCTTTTGTAAGAATGGCTATAAATAAAAAAAAAAAATATTTTCCACATCCATTGTTTTAATAAAACTCCAAAGAGACATTCATTTCCCAACTTCCTTCTAGCACTGCAATAGCAAAATATGGTGTTAGCCATAGCCATGTCCACAACCTGGGTTCAGACAAAGCAACAAATCAGCTGTAAGACCCAAATCCACAAATGAGAAGTTTCAGCAATAGCCTAATCATGCTTACAACAGAAAAATATACTGCCAAAAGTATTGAATAAATACTTGAAAAATGAAGGGAAAAATCAAGATATAAAGAAAATTAAAAATAACAAAAGAGAAGAAATAAGATTTCACAATATGCATTGGTCTGAACCCCATAGAATAAGGACTTCAATGCATTCATATATCAAAACCAGAGTTAGTAATCTTATTTGGACTACTTTTGAAACCTAGTAAGGCAAATTTAAACTCAGACCCCATTAAAACTGACTAATTTCAGAGCTGTTGAATATAGAAGCATTGTATGATATAACTGGAAGCAGAAGTTAATGTACTGACTGTTGAGTTTCACCAAGATGAAATATTAATTCATGTTTATTCTGAACGTTGATCGTTTTAATACCCTGAGTTTAGATACAGAAGATTAGATGTAATGGGTTGTTTCCATATGTCACAAGTAACCCAGTTGCTCTTTTAACTGTAAATTCTGCAAGCTTTTTTTTTTCCTCTTGCCTAGAAATTCCAGCAAATGATTTAAAATTAAACCATTTTTCCAGCACCTGTAAAAATGTGCAAATGATAGAACTGGCAGTACGATGATTGCTTTACAGATAAGCATTTTTTTCATCATCTTCAAGGACATCCAGATTTACGATCTAATCACTCAGCCTTTTAACAGGATCCATTTGAGTTTGATTAAAATAGAAAACAAATAACAGTGCAGATTTATTAATGAGATCTGTGTGACCTTTTCACATATGGAATGCTCTCAAAATAGTTAGTTTAAAATTGAGTATGGCCTCCTTAGCTTTAGCTTTGCCCATCCCAGTGTGCAGTATGTTTTTGGTGTGCTTTTTCACATTGGCAAGTGCAAAGTTTGGAAAGCCATCTCCCCCTCCCCCTCCTTGAACTTTAATTGCTTAACCTACATCCTAATTCAAGTTGCTCATAAACCTTAGCCTTTGTTGTAGGTCCGACAGCTGCGTTATGTCAGTAGCAAGTAAAACCTTCACAAAGTTCCGGAATGCTGCAAGACATTTTATAGGTGCTGCAATAAAAGGCAAATTGAATTTACAAAAATGCATTTGTCACTGATTAAAAACTTACAAAGTTAATTGGAAACACTGTGTAGGTGTTGCCACACAACTAGAGGTGTAACTGGTGTTTTTAATTCAGTTGGAGCATGGGAGAGAGTAGCCGTTCATGTAAGGCCAGCAGTCTTATTTGTATTTCTTTTCCCTTGAACAAACAGGGTGTATTTACTTGCACAAATGGTAAATATTTAGCAGCATTAATATGTTAGCCAAGGAGCAGTGACCACTTCCAGGCTCAGTTTTCAAGGCTGTATCAAAGTAAAATTTGCAAGTACCAGTCAGAGCCCATTAGTAATTGCAGCATCCCATGGGAAAGTTTTCCAGGCCTTTTCTCACTCCCTTGCTTTACATTGGCAAAGTTGACACTACTTTAACAATCATTGCTTCAGCAAGTGAGGAGGGGAGAGGGAGGTAACCAGCAGCCCAGGCAATCAGCACCCTCCCCCTGGAGCTGAGTGAATTATCTCCATATAATCCACTTAACCTTTGCCATTATGAGACCTGGAAAGCTGAAGGTATTTTTAAACTTGAGTCTTTTAATTGCCAGTTTATAGTGTCACTAGTCCAGCTCAGCTGGAAAGAGGACAATTGGAAAATAGTTCCATGAGGCAATAGCTTTTCACCTCAGCTAGGAGTCCTAATTATTATTAGTTTTGTGGCTCACTGTCCTCTAAGACTGTGGGGACAGCAATCCACGGTGAATCCACAGGTATATGGAGTTTCTTTAACATATTACTACTCCTGGTTAACCCAGCTAAAACAGATTTCAAACTACTTACAGTGTTGAACTTGGGTAACAAATGCATTGTCATCAATTGTCAATATGCAGAAAAATCCAAAATAACACAAAATACTGTGGGAACAGCTCTGTAACAATTAGGTCAAGTAATATGAGAAAACTGCTTTGCAATATCTACTCTTAGCAAGCTTCACTTGCTAAAATAGTCCATTAAACTTCCACATAATCTCTTTATCAGAAAAAAACAAAAAATGCCTTAAGAAAATGCTGAAGGATGCTTATTGATAGTTTTTCAAAGACAAGCTATGGAAAATTTGATTAGGAAGTGATTAGTTCAGTAGTCTGCAACAGTCTGTGAGAGCCTTCTGATATATTTTTGGGTGTGTCTGCTTACAATTTGAACAGAATAGTGCTTACCTATTTTACTGATGAATACTCCACTGTGTTGAACTGTGTGTATGTCCACATTTCAGTAATCATCAAACCAGGCAAGTAACCTTGTATATGTTCTTCACAGAGATACCAAGAAATGAAAACTGCACCTTTTCCTTAACCTGGAATTTTCAAAAAAGCCCCAAAGAGTTAGGCATTAACAAAGTTCAGCTGCTTTGTAAATCTAAATCTTAGAGTCCCTGGATTGTATAGGTTCACCCCTTGTCCCTTCAAGTTCTCTAGGTAAAAATGAGATACCAATCTTTTTTAGAAATACTTGGGTAATCCTCAGCCCTATAGTTTTTACTCCTTATCCTTTTCACTTTTAAATTTCCCACCCACTGGTAGAGATGAAAAGAGCACATGGATTTCTTGCACTGATGGTTGCACTCATACTTCACCATGGAAGAATGTGGCAGACTATAATGTTAAATACTTTTCAGCATTGCAGCTAATCAATGTCCATCATGCTTACACTGTATATACCAATCCAAAAAGCCACTGTGATACACACTGTCTGAGCAATTCTAAAGGGGAATTACTGATTCAGCCATCTTCTTGGTTAACATTCTTTGGTGCATACCCAGCCAAAAGAAAACCTCCCTATATACCTTAGCATCAGTACAGAAAGAGAATTATTCTGGGAAATAGATGCAAAAACAGAGTTGCTGTTTTTCACCCCAGTCTGTGTCATCTCCTTGATCTTTTATTAAAGATAAGGACACAAACAGCAGTACTCAGGATTCAGAAGCAACAGCAGGGATGATCCAAATATTCCATTCCTACTCCTGCTATTCTACAGTTCAGCATTATATGATGGGAACACCATATTACAGTATTTTTCACTTGCAATCTTTGAAAAGAAACACAGACTAAAAAAGGAAAAAACAAGCAAGCAAAGGATTTCTAACCCTAAATGTGTAATTTTATCCAGGCCTACTGAGCAAGAAAGAGCATTTATTCCACGTTGTTGAGTATCCCTTCTCACTTTCACATGTTCATGCCTTTTCAGAGAACTTAGAAATTTGAGAGAAAGAGAGGATGTGGAAGACTAGTCTGTGACTCAGCCAGGTCCTCTGTTTGGGTAGTTCTGGGCTAGAGTTTCAGTAGATTTTTATGGAAATTTGTTCTTCTTGGCCCATATACCAAGATGACCAAACATATGTTGTAGAGAAGGAATAAATGGGATTAAATAAGAGAAAGTGCTTAGGTTATTTTTCTAGTTTCTCTGTTATTTCTGTAGTTAAGAAGATCAGCATTAATATGACATTTTGCAATTAAAGGATAGGCAGAAAGAATGGCTTACTGACCTTGGTGCAGCAGCAGAGGAGCCAGCACAGCAGCCATACCTTTCTTTCCTCAGGACAGGCCCCTGAACATACAACAAATTTAACAAAAGCCTGTATTTATGTTGCTATTTGGAGAATTCAAAACCAATTTAAGGCTCTACTTTGGTTTGGATGCCAATGTAGTTTTTTTAGATGCGGATTTCAAAACAAAGAGAGGTTTCGTGAACAAATGGTGGCATTTTTCTTCCTCCAGCTCAACTTAAACACCCCCCACCCCCCTCCTTTTCTGTGTTGTACAAAACCCTTGGAAGCCTTTTCCAGTTCCTAACAGAAAGGTCAATGGAGACTGAGGCTTCTCCTCTGAGAAGATCGTTTTGTGTGTGGCTATGGCGTAGTGAAAACGTGGTTATTACAGGCAGGTGTCTTGGGTACCTTCCCCTTGCCAAAGCCACACAGGAACAGCCAAGGCCGGGCCTGGCTCCTGCGGGCCGGGCCGGGCCTGTGCCGCGCTAGGCCGCTCTGCTGGGCCACCCGCCCTGCCGTGACAGAGGGCTTTCAGCTGCCTCGCAAATCAGTACCGATAAAAGCTTGTTAGGGGTTACGGTTCTGTTTTAAAAATATAAATGAAAGAAAAATTTCCTCCCGCGTGTCACAGCCTCCCTTGTGCCACTGTGCGCTGCCCCTGAGGCTTCGGGACTGGCAGGTTTGCCGTCACAAGCAGCAGCAGGTAAATGCGGGGCTGTTGGCACGGGCGAGGGTTTTGCCATGGCTTCGGCTTTTCATTTTCCCAAACAATTGTGAACATGCAAAATCGATTATGTTTGTGCTTCCTCTTGTAAAAATGGGCACAGAGGCAGAAAGAGGGAAAATGCTTTCAGAGCTTTACTGGTAGCTGCTGAATACAGGGTATGGTATTATCTAAAGTGATGTTTTATACAGCTGGAGAAAAGTTACTTTTAGATATATTCTCCTTTACCAGTTTAACTTTACTTGCAGCTGACAAGATGGATCTTTCACGAAGTCACAGGAAGCTTATTATGATTTCAGTCATATTTTTCCTTACAGAGGAAAAACACCTCTCACTCTCAGCCCAAGGATTCTAGCTCCAGATTAAAGATAAAGCAAAGGAGTAGAAGAGTAGATATGACGCCTTTGTGAAAGACCATAGTCTTTCCCTCCTTCTCCTAACCAGCTGCAGCTGGCCAAACAGCAGACAGACAGCTCCTACAATTGTACATACACATTATACCGTAAACTACATTGGAAGTTACATACCTGTATACTCACTGCTTTCATCTCCACCACACAGCACCATGCATTGGTGCCTTTCTGAGCAAGAATTTTTTACTTTGATATGATTAAAAATACTGGGCTGATGTAGCACGCTACTGAACAGTTTAGCCAATTTGATTCATTCATTCATTCTTGTGAATATGAGGCATGATATTACTGCTATTAATTTAATAACATTATTCAAAGGCAGTAAAATTGTTATCACTGATGTCAGAGCTCAGACTGGGGGAAAAAAATAATTGCCCATTTCTTAGCTGCCTTACAGTAAAGTCAGGTTGCCAAAAGAGGCCTGCATTCTACAAGATCACATGGACATGAGCTGAAATAGTTTTGATTAATGAACCTATGTCATGAACTGCCATCTCCTTTATATTCCCACCGCCACTATCATTATTACAATTCATGTGCTTCTTTTATGTTTGTGGATATATGTATGCTATGTTTGCTCATCTAGCTAGGCACAGCATGTCATATGCTGAATATTTCTCTTGGGAGGGAAATTGTCAAATGCAGAAAAAGTTCACAGCATAATTAAGAAATGAAGTATTATTTCCATCTCATGATATATCCCTTGTATCACACCTCCTTCTCAACCGGAAGAGATTGTTGTAGCAGTGGAGACAGACAGAAATTGTGATTGCATTCCAACCACTGAGAACAAATAACATATAGCCACATACTGATTTATTTTAATTTGCAGGAAGGGTGGGATTTTTTTCCACATAAATATTTACTTGGGTGTAAGGAGTGATAGGAAAGCAAAACAAAGGAAATATTGAAGAGTTGTGGGTTATGCATCAGTTGTTGGAAGGACAGAGCTGTGTCTTGGAAAGAAGGGGCTATGAAGATTTGGAAGTCATAGCTGAAAAGCAGACAGAAAAGATGTTTCAGAATGACAACGAAAGATCTAATGTGATTCCTCAAGACATAGAGAGAAATACTAAGATGTGGAGGATGGTGGTAATAGTGATACACGTGGCATCGAGTCTATTTCTGAGGTAGGGCGTTCAGCCTTTAAAAGTATGTTGACGTATCAGAAAACCTCTGAGAAAAAAACCCCAAACAACTGAGAAATGGGAACCTACCTTTCCATAGAGATTTGGAATAAGCTCAATCTATTTAGTTCATCCACAGTTAATTAAGAGATAGTTCGATGATGGTCCATAATTATCTACAGATGAGGACATGTGATACTTATAAAACAGTTAATCTAGTGACACAAGCATAGGAAGATCTAATGACTGGAAGAAAGACAGTGAAGCATAGAGTAGGAATGAAGTGCAAAGGGTACTTAAACACTGGAACTATTTCCACATGGCAGATTCATCTTCATCTGAAGATTTTATATCAAGCTTAATGTCAGTCTGAAGAAACAGGCTACCTTGCCAAGAATTTGAAGGCTTGATGCATGGTTCGTGAGGTGAATTTCTACTACCTGTGTTATCCAGGAGGCCGGGTGGTATCAGATCAATGCAGGGTTGATGTAGGACTAATAGTAGCCGGTGATCATTGCCAATAACAGTGAGCTCCTAGATAATGAGTAGGTGAATGCCTATCCATAGCAAGATTTAAAAAAGAGGTTTTAAGAATGTTTGTTGGCTTGTGTGAATGAACTGTTGGTCAGTTTGTAGACCATACAGCTTCCTTTTGAATCAGAAAACAAGGCATATGCTGATCTGTTCTTAATGTCAGTGTGAAAATCTATTGGCAGGAGCCAATATCCATGAACTAGACCATATTACCTAGACCACTAAAAAAAAAAGTAATTATCTAATTATTTACATACCTTAATATTCTTATCTCCTAGCTGGTTCTCTTGTTTGGCCAGGGTTTCTTCAGCCTTCGTCTACAAAAGCTTCTTCAGTACACTGAGCTCCTAATAGATGGAAACAAAATTAGGAACATTCATTCTGGAAGGAAAGTGCACATTAGTAATGTATTTTTATGTTGATTAGAACTCATGGCTGCATTCCCTGAGCAGTCATTTCCTTGGAGATCAGGGTTGTCAGTGAAACTTATGTTTCCATCCTGGGTCAGACCAAAGGTTCACCCATCCTACTGGTCTGTGTCTAACAGTTGTTTGCAGCAGATGCCTGGAATGCGTAGTGTGATTTATCATGTGGTATGTTCATAGAAGTTGCATCTGGGTAGTTGTGTTTCCTAGTCAGCAGTGGATTTATACTTTGCAAAAGTCTCTAGTTGTCTATTTTAAATGCATCATATCCTTATTTCAATGTATGCTGCCTAGTCTTCCTGTTATGAGCCATATGATTAAGCTTTGCTTTCTTCACGGGATCACTGATTACTATTGGATCTCCTTCAGTCATCTTTTAAGGTAGTTTTAAAAGCTTAAGAAGTCCCAATCTGATCAGTTATTACTTGTGTGGAACTGCTCTGTGTCTGATCATCCTGTTGTACTTCTTTGAATTTTTCCTAGTTCTGCTGTAACTTTCTATTATACTCTGTCCAGAACAAGCTGTTTCCAAGATACAGGCACATCTGATGTCTAGTCAGTTCAGTGTTTTCTTTGAAAGTTCTTTCCAAATTATTCTTGACAGTGTTGCTTTATGAAAACTGAGGAATACCAAGTTCATGGTTATATAAAGCAACCCAATGTAAGATCTCTTGAGCGTCAGTAGCTTGCTTAGAGCTCATTTCTCTATACAATTCTTTTTACCATGTTATTTTGCCCTTATTGACATGAATTTCAACTACCATTTTATTGCCCAGATAGTTATTATGAAAGTTGTAGGCAATTTCTACTTACGGTTTTGCATTTCACTGCCCTCAATAATTTTATAGCTTCAGGTTTTGTCCTTTGGCAATATACATCCTTTTTCCAGATTAGTGTTTAATAGAAAAAAGGAGAAATATGTATTTTTTATATATATATATATATACAAAAATAGAAATGTATACATTTAAACACCATTTCCTCTGCTACTTTTCCTCTTTTAACTTCCCTCCGATTTTTGCTGGTTTGTATTGTAGGAAAGCTTCAATCTGTGGGGAAAATTAGTGACAGATTATGAATACTTCTTTACTCACAATTCTGAATACTGGTAACACTATTTCTAAGCTATATGCTATTTGACTAACAAATCTTACATTTTATTGGCTGTCTCATTTTGTTCTCCTTCATATTTCACATTTATGATATGTTCAGACATACCCCTGTTTTGTTAAGTAGGAATCTGTGTGGTCTTTGATGTAAGACATAATTTATTTGACAAGGAAATATGAGACGGTGCCCTGAATCTGCATTTAATTGATGGATTGAGAATTTTTAGCATTGCAACAAGACAGATTCTTATCCAATGTGTCACGGAAGGAGCATTCTCTTAATCTGTTCTCCTCTGAATTAAAATACATGTATATATATTTTGAGGAGTAATTTTAAAAATTCTTTATTGAAGGTAGTTAGCAGGGTTTTCATACATGTCTGACATCCAAATACTAAAAGTGATTGATGCTATTATCTGTTCATAAGGGTATTTTTATATCTATGAGAAGCGAGTGCTCCATTCTGACAAGTCTTCAGTAAATATCACTAACATTACAAATGAAGACTAGCTCTTGGTAGTGCATTGAGGCTGGATATAAATATTTTTCATCAGTGCAAACTTGATATGAGTTTGTGCATGTGATTAAGCTTTCTGCCACTTAATCATCAATCAGCTCCATTAAAAAAATATTAATTGATAATTCCATTATTCATCCACATGATTTTACATAAAGCAATATAGCACATCAAGAGGTTTCAAAGACTTCAGTAAAGTGCAAAATGCTTCAACTTGCTATCCCACTTCTGTTTAATATCTTTATTGATGATCCGGGAGAGGGGATCAAGTACACCCTCAGTAAGTTTACAGACAACACCAAGCTGGGGAAGAGTGCTGATCTGCTCAAGGGCAGGATGCTCTGCAAAGGGATGTGGACAGGCTGGACCCATGGGCCAAGGCCAATTGTATGAGGTTCAACAGGGAGAAGTGTCGGGTCCTGCACTTGGGTCACAACAACCCCACGCAACACTACAGGCCTGGGGAATAGCAGCTGGAAAGCTGTGTGGTGGAAAAGGACCTGGGGGTGCTGGTTGGCAGCCGGCTGAACATGAGCCAGCAGTGTGCCCAGGTGGCCAAGAGCATCCTGGCTTGTATCAGAAACTGTGTGGCCAGCAGGACCAGGGCAGCGATCATCCCCCTGTACTCGGCACTGGTGAGGCTGCACCTCGAACACTGTGTGTTCAGTTTTGGGCCCCTCACTTCAAGAGGGATGTAGAGGTGTTGGAGCATGTCCAGGGAAGGACATTGAAGCTGGTGAAGGGTCTGGAGCACAAGTCTTATGAGAGGTGGCTGAGGGAACTGGTTTTTTTTAGTCTGGAGAGGAGAAGACTCCCGGGGGGACCTTATTGCTTTAACTACCTGCAAGGAGGTTTTAGGCAAGGAGGGTGTCGGTCTCTTCTCCTAGGTAATAAGCAACAGGACAAGAGGAAATGGCCTCAGGTTACAGCAGGGGAGGTTTAGGTTGGATATTAGGAAAAATTTCTTCACTGAAAGGGTGGTCAAGCATTGGAACAGGCTTCTCAGGGTGGTGGTGGAGACACCATCCCTAGAGGTATTTAAAAGACATGTAGATGTGGCACTTAGTGACATGGTTTATTTATTCACTCCAATGCAATCCCTTGCTACTGGTAGTTCTTGTGACATTTTCATATGGAACACAAGGACAGATTTTTTGGTCACCTTCTTTTCTGCTAGGATTTCTGCTTCTTAAGTGGTGTATTACAAAGCTATTTTAGAGCTGTATGGATGCTGGCAAGTAACCAGGCCTCTGAACAGCACATTTACACTATGCCTTTGTCTACTTTTTCTCTTAGCAAAAGGAAATTTTAAGCATGGCTATTAAATAAATACTTGTATTTTGCCTAAACTTCTGCTCCCATAGATGTCACTACAAATGTTGCCATCAACTACAGTAGCACCAGTATTTGCCCAAAATATCAAAACATAATTGTTGGCAAAGAACCCAGTCCACCACCACTGAAATGAGCAATAATTTTGCTATTCAGGTCAGTAGAAAGTGGACTGAGGTCTAACATCTTTGAGTTGATGCACTCTCTGTTTCACAGAAATAATAAAACAAGATTATAAACAAGGAATGCAATTTTGCTTTTTTCACATCATTGTAACTTCAGAAAACTCTACAAAGCAGCCTGTAGATATTCCAGTGTCAGTAGAGTTAAAATAAGAGATCTTGAAACATATTTTAACACAAAGTATCAAGATACATGTATGTTTATGTATGTATTAGTATAGAAGTACTTTTAAATCGTTTATCAGGAAATAATAAATTCATCTCATTCGTGCAATTCAGGTGGTTGACCTCATACTATTGCTTTTTGGATTTGATTGTTTCATTATTTGTAGCAGAAAATTAAAGAATTTTCATATTTTTATAGTTTTACAGATGCTTTTCCATTTAAAAAAATCAGAAATTAGCTAGGTGCTGGGATGTGTTTTGGAGAAAGGACTAAGATATTGCCAAGCAACTACTGATTTTTTTAATACAGTATTGAGTATAAGCAAATAGAACCTTAGAAATACAAGAAAACATGATACTTAAATTATGAATCATCATCCTTTAAATACTTTCTTACCTTTTTGTGTCTGTATGTAGGGGATAAGAAAAAAAAAGAAGACGACTTAAGAATTCAGATATTTACAGAATTTGTTTACAAGATTCTAGTTGCTGAAGGTTCAGATTTTTGTTTATACTTTATGTTAGGCAACAAGGTGTCATGGTTATGACAGTAACAGTTAGGAAAAAGAAGGCATAAGCAGCAATTAATCTTAAAATATTTCACTGATTATTGACTTTTGATTTCTTTCTCCCCCAATTCAACTAAAGACTTTCCTTCAGGATTTTCATCTGACACTTGTAATCTGTAATTGCTTCCCCCATACTTTATTTTGTGTTCATTATCACTGGTTGAATTAGGTAAATTTTATTTTTCCTAGGTAACCCTAGGGATCTGCACATGGTCCAAAATGCTTTCCTTCTCCCCTTCATTCCCTGTTCAGGTCCTGTAGCAGGATGGGTGGTTTGATGACTGTTTATCTATTCCCAGGACTGGAACCAGAAGACACCTACACATGCAACCCATCCATTTACAGGCATTTCTTGATTGTGTCTATCTTCTTTTTCATGCCCTTTAGCAATGCAATGGAATAAAACATACATTTCTTATGAATCTGATGCTGATAGACTCTCCCAGTAATCTGAATTTGTAGTACATTTATCATCTATTTCTTCTTTGTGTGTGCTATGGGAACTCTCCCCTCCCACCAGCAAACTGTACTACCTTCCACTTTACCCAGCCAGAATTAACCAAGAAAATGCTACTGGCCTATGCAAACTGTTCTTTCTTGACATTTTACTAGTTCAGTCTTTTGGTGATTTGGAGGGGTTTTTTTGGTTTTTTTCTCCCCCCACCCCTAAGACTACAACTTTAGCTACTTTATAGAAGACAGAGTTTTGTGTTGAGTGCTTTGCCATAAGTATGGATGTGAACGAACAAAACCCAAAACAGCAGCAATGACATTCCTCAGACAGTGCACTGTAACAACAGCAGTCTAACAGAAAACTGATATGGCCACATGAGTGGCATTACATCAGTGGAGAATCATTATTGCTAGTCAACATCGGAAGGTCCTTACTGACTAGCTAAATCTGAAAGTCAAAGGAAAAGGCAGATAGCATTTATTTGCTAATGAGACAAATAGCAACAAACTCTTCCAATATCCCATAACAGAACAAAGGCAATCTGTTTTATGATTAGTATCAAGACTGCACTTGTAAAATCTTCCTGAAAAGCAAATTTTATGTTTTTATGACATCTTACAGAGCCTTTAGGGTCCAGACTAGTGACCTGGAAAGCCTGTCATTTTTTGCCTGAACAAGGATTGCAAAAATCAGACTGCATATTCCAAAATTAAAATAAAAATAAAGGTGAGGTAATATACAGCAGTGGCCTCCTTCAATTTTAACAACCTCTCTTTCATTTTTACCTTGCCTGCAAATTTGTGCGATAAAATAATAGACATTTTTCATCATTATGTCTTTATATCTTTCATAAGAGAACCACTCTCCTTGTTATCTTTATTCACTGCTGTAAAAAAAAGAAAAAAAATAATGTCCCTTACTTCATAAAACAATGCCTTTTTAAAAGCTTTCATTTTAGAGCTAGTGTTAGGCCATGATGAATTGCTGAATGGTTGATTTCCTGACACGCTTTCTTACTAACCTTTCCTGACAGCTTCTGGATTGCTCTACCTGGTAATTTGCGCTGTAATAATGGCTACAGTGAGATGTTTCCTAACTATTTCCTTTATTTTTAACAAGTTTCTTAACACCCTCTGTAGGTGACAAAATGCAATTACAGACATGAAGTGTCCCCCCGAGGATGGTTGTTCACAGATGCCACCAGTACTTTAGTAATGCAACTGTTAAATGAAACGAAAACAAAGAATGAGATTCTCTAAACATGCAGTTCAAATAAAATTTTAATTAAAAGTTATGAAGGCATTTTATTGATTAACAATCTTAGTAATTAAATAGTGTAGTTGACTTTTTTTTGGTTGGATTTGTTCTTCCTTGGAGATCTCTAATTGTTGTATGGCTTTACATTTATTGATAACTCTTTTTGATGAATACAGATGCCACCTTTTATGGTAGTCGTTGACAGAGTAATCATATTGTGAGAAACACCAGGCTTATGTAGTAACAGGTGTTGCAGTTATACATGCTGATATCCATTGGGAAAATGTGTTTGCTGCTATCATGGGTACTCAATAAATGGAAGGTGCAATAAAGCACAAGCTAACATTTTGAAAATCCTTACAACTCTAAGAACTTTATTGCAGATTACAAGCACTTTGATCTCCGTCCAGTACTTAAGTCTTAATTATCAGACTAATTGCACAGACTATGTTCATTTTCAGTGGTAATCCTTTTGTGAAATGCTGTGTGAAATGATGTGCTATGGAGGAAAAGGTTCTGCAGTTTTGCCCAGGGCCACTGCAATCCAACTGTTTGAAAGACTACAGAGCAAATCCAGAGTCATCAATGCCCAAGTGTGTAGACTCTGCCAAAAAGCCAGATGCTGCTATGGGAAGCATTATGTGTCTTTCCTAGTTTGGCATCTGGGTCCTGCTATGAGCAGCCACGCGTAATGTCTGTCTGTAACTTAAGTTTCTATTGCTGCATTAATAACAACTTTTTTATATAACAGATACATAGAGAAAATTGCTCCTAATACACACCCACCCACCCCGCCCCTTCAGTCATTCAGATTGTTCAAAAGCCAGGTTCAAAGTCCTACAACCTACTCTCCTTGATAGCCTCACTGACTCATGTGGTGGCGTGGTATCTGTTGCTAACACAGTATACATTTTTCTTCCTTTAATTGAGGTGAAGGAACCTGGTCAAACTAGACTTCTTAGAGAATATCTTCTTCACTGAAATTGTTTATTTCTCTACAGTTATTTTGGGTTAAGGTTTAACTATTGGTTACTTGCTGTTAATGAAGGCTAGTAACAACTAGCTGCTCAAAAGACTTACAAATTGAAGAGGAAAAGTTGTTATTTCCTACCCATATTTAGGGCAGCAGCAATACCCCTATCATTTCATTAGAATTATCATCTCACTTTCAAAGAAAAAAGTATATCCTTCTTTTTAGGTGCACCATTCTAGGAATTAGTATAAAGCAGCATTGCCTTTCTACAAGAATTTCCTCCAGTATGTTACTTTTCTTGTATTACTCAAGTGATATATAAATAGTGAGGGTGACCCAGCCACACTCTTTCCTGAATGAAGTAGAGGTAAAAGCAACATTGTATTTGAAATCAATAGAAGTGACTTGTGGCCTATGGTGGGAGTGTCTGGCTCCAGAATTATTAGCTGGTGTTAAGTGCTGACAATGCAATAGGATCTTTACAAGACATAAATACAGTGGGAGATCTCCAAAAGCCTAATGCTAGCCTGTGAAGTGAGTCTGGTCAGGCTGCCTGTACGGGATGTGATGGGAAGAGACACACCCACACTTTTCTGAAGACAGATGAAGAGCGTAAACTGAAGCATCTCCTGTCAGATATAGAACAAAAGGCTGAAGTACTCTGCATTAAAATTTCCACATGTGCTATTCTAAGCACTTTAACCAACAGCAAATTTGACTGAGTTCGGAAAGTTGGGAGTGGACCAGGGATTTGGACACATTTTTGGAAAGTTGTATTGGGGGATTTGGGGATTACCTTGCATTTAACTACAGTACTCTGATGAGTTTTAGTAATTCCCAGTTTGGTCTTACTAGTCTTGTTTGCAATGAGACTGTTATATTTGTTGCTGTTTGCATAGTCATAGCTAGCTAATTTTTAGCTGCCTGCTAAAAGAAATAAATGGAAAACTCAAGGGGAATTGAGGCTCCTGGAGTAGTCACTTAATAGTTTGAGAAACAGAAACTGAATATGGAGGAGACCTTTCCCTTTTCACTGACTGCAGAGAAAGATGAGCCTGCCTACATTAAAGTTGGTCCAAAAATCTCTTGCTCTGTTCCTCCCTGTATATGCCAATTAATTTGAGCGGCTGCATGGGGCCACTTCCCAGGGAGGTGCCAACCCAGGCAGGGAGCCTATAGGTTCCTTTTGCTATCTGCAGGAAGATCTAGATGCAGTAGGAAAACCGTGACGTGGCACAGTGGTAGGAAGACCATCACCTAGTCTGTAGTTTGAGTCATGTTTGACATTAGTGTGCTCCAGTAATTCAATTAGGATAAAAGAATCATGGGTAGAAATGAGCACATCCCTTCACTGAGAGATAGTCACTGATACCATTACAGATATGAATTGCTGCCAAAGCTACCTACCACTGGAACTGCCAAACCGAAAAAGCAAAGAAATTTAGTATAGCCTCCAGCTATGCACATACAGATACAGTACCAGAATGCCTGCAGTCAGGGAAACACAGGCTGCTCTGCCATTTTTTTCTGATGATAAAGACATAGAGGATCAGGCTATCCAGTACAGCTCATTCAATCTTGCTAACATCACATGCATGGTCCACAAGAGTGGTGAGAATACAGGGTGAAAGAATACTGCAGGAAATTCTGACAAAGCTAATGAGGATGACCCTAAATCATTCCTCTTAAAGTCACAATGATTATGGAAGGACATGCCTTATTACTAGGTTGTGACCTTCCCAGGGCAATATTTTTTTTCCTGTTTATTGATTGTGCCCTCACTTCCTCCCTCAATCTGGGTCTCAAGGTAATGAAAACTTATATTTCCGAGCATAAAGGAAAAACCTTTTCTTACAGAAACATTCACCTGTTCATGAATGACAAAAAGCCAACATTCTCAGCACTAAGTAAGACCACCACAAAAAAACATTGCAATGTTTTTAAGAAAACTGAAATCTATTTCACCTACAGTCATCACAACACTGTGCCAATACCTGCTGTACCTGAGTGCCCCTGGAATGACCCACTGCAGCCTAATCCTTACCTTATCTGTTTCATAGTTATCTGCAACCTCTGATGATGCACAGAAAACAAATCTATAAACAGAAAACAGCATCCAGTCTTGGTTTTGTTTGGTTTTTTTGGGGGGATGGTGGTGATAGGAATAGAAGCTGGAAGAGGTCTGTCGGGCTGGCAGATCACTAAGTAACACAGCTCAAAATATACTTTTCATTCCCATCATAGCCAGAGTGTGATTACACACGTATTCATGTCTGTGTGATCTTCCATATCTCTTATCTAGCTGATGTCCATTTAACTATAGTATTCACTCTACAGCACTATCTTAGTAAATCAACACGCATAGTTATGTTTCCAAGACCCCAGTTCAGTATGGTACTAAGATCATGCTTAACTTAAGTGTGAGTATGAATCTACTAAATAAGCTTTGCTACAGGCCTAATAATACTACTATCCTGAGTCAAGACTCATATCTCAGGAATATCAATGCATTTCAAATGGTAGTACAAGAATCCTGTATTCTTATGAGAACTTTAAAACCACCATGAAATACAGTTTAAAGCATGTCAGTGCTTACTATAACTGTAAAAGTGATAAGGGAATTAAAATGACTGAAGAGGTTGTTGTGTGGAAGTAATTACAGAAATTCAGTCCAGAAAATATGACTTAAGCTCCACATTTAAGATGGGAGTTATTTATAGCAAGTGTGCTATTTATCTGTTGAAGAGGGTAAATAATTGGCTTTTTAATAGATTTAACTCCATGTTTTAATAGGTGGCAAACGGACATTTTCATCTGGATGCTCCCACACTGAGAGAAGCTCCTGGACAAACTTTTGCCCTGCCTGAATTCCAGTTGCCAAGTTTAGATGGCTGGGATGTGGCCTTCTCATCTGCACCAGAGTAGACGTAGCATCACGTTGTTGCTGTTGCTGCCAGCTCTTTGCTAATTTGTACAATGATAAGCACCTATTTCCATCGCTCCTGGTAATCTTGTCATTTTCATGATGTCATCAGCACAAGTCAGAAGAGAAAAGGTCAGTGGTACAATGATGTACTGTATATAAAATGAGATGTTAAAAAAAGAAAAATGGCTAGACAATGAAATGCCCAAGCTTGCCAAGGCACAGTAATAGCTATCCTGGCCATCTCAGGATGTATTTATTATGTGATTCACATCATAAGCAAATAACTTCCCCTGCACTGCATTTTCCCACAGTGGTACAGCGTGTACTGCACAAAAGAGCCTAGCTATGCCCAGACAGACCAGTGGGGGTCTAAGTAAATATACCTTTAATGACAGCCACTATGCATATCTACTGAATCTTTTGAGTGTCCCTTGTTCTGCCTTTTAATTTCTCTAGTGTCTATACTATAGAAATATATATTAAATATGGTGTATAGATTTTTACCACATTCTATATAAAAGAAAGAGTAACCAAAAGCAGCGTAAAAAAACCTTTGGGGGCCAGAAATGAAACAGGAAATAAAGTCAAAGTCAAGAAAAAAATGTTACCAAAACTTTTGAAATCAAATTACTATGCTTATATGGGTTTGAAGGGTAGAGGTGGGGAATAAAGGAGGGGAGAGAGAAGACAGAGAGACAAGGAGCTGCAGTGAGAGACTCCCACTAGGTAACCAGTGCTGTGTTACTGCTCAGCCTGCAGACAGACCTCATACATAAGCACTACCTGAGGAGCCCTCCATTGCTCATGTGTTGCTCTGTTACCAGTGAAAGCAAAGGCGGAGAAAAAATGATGCCAGGTGCTCATTTCAGGAGGTAACCATCTGCAGAACTTCTGCTAGAAGTGGAAAGCCAGGGACTGAAGGAGGCAGGCTGAAAGGTTGCTGTGTCTTTGGCTGCAGGGACAAGGTCCGCAACTCAGCAGATCACAAACGTCACATGCAGAACAAGAGAAACACGTCTTTGTCAGGCCTTACATGTTGTTTAGGAACAGAACACTCAAGAAATTTCTAGTATTACCAGCTACTTTTCCTTATCCTTTTCTCCAGACTCCCCCTTTAGAATTATGATTCACATCCCTTCAGCCACCTTCACAGCACATCACCCTGCTCTACTTAGCCGGCAGCTCTTTCCAAATGACAGGATCAGCAGGATTTGGTATGCTTAGCATATACAGGCATAGTATCAGCATTTTAAATTTGTGATAGTCGCAGTACTTTGTGGATTTCCATCACTACTGCTTACAAAACTAGTGATGAGATAAGAAGAATATGGGATCTAATTGTCCTCAAGTCAATACTAGACTCACTGATTCGTTGCTACATTTCTATGAGATGCTTTTGCTGATATTAGGAGGTGAAAGAATGAAAAGCACAGTGCTGTTCTGCATCAGAACTGAGGGATGACCAGCAATACACTATGGATAAGAGTAAACAGATTCCTGCCATCATGGCTAGTGGTGGCACAGTGGCAGCAAATAGTAGTGTCTGAAGGCCATATTGTATTGCTTTCCTTATTTATTGGTGATCTTTGACCATAGGTGAGCTCTGATGTGATAAAATGCACAGATTAATTATTCAGCTTGGTAAAGACTAGGGAAGGCTGTGAGGTTGAGAGGAACCTAACTAAACTGAATAAGAGATGCACAACAGCAGCTGAAATTCAGTGTTGAGCAGTGGGAAGTAATGCAAGCTAAAATGGATATCCTGGGCTTCTCACCACTTAACTCCCATCACTTAGAAGGGCTTGGGCAGTATCAGCATGAATGCACTACTGAGAAGCTAACTCAGCATGAGAAAAGGTAAGGGACTCCTCCACATGGGCTTTTTATCACATGTTCCTCTGAAACTCTGGGTTTTAGTATCTCCTACAAGTCAGGTATCAGCAAATGCAGCAACCGGTTGCTTACAACAACATGGTCCCTATATTCTTTAAGTTAATTATAGCCAGTTTCATACCACCATTTGTATTGCACATTTATAATTTACTGCTTTATTTTTAAAACATGGGTAAGTCATATGACTTTTATGAAGACTACACTACCAGTCTATTTGTATTGTATTTTTAGAGACATTCTATTGATTGAAAGAGAATTGGCTAACCTGAGATGTAAACAATGACTGGCATTGGCCTTAACCCATGTGGTTAATATCACTGATTTGTCATGCTGAGTGATGTGAAAAGAGAAACGATTGGTTGCTGATTATTGAACAGCTCAACAGAGGGCACATTTGGCATGTCAGATGAGAGGCTATTCTAATGAGCCAGCACTGCTGCCAATTACTTAAGAGCCAGTGCCTCCTTTACAAGCTATTTTGTACATCTTCAAGATGTTTAACTAAATTCCAGCTCAGTAACAGATTGCAAATAAGATGGTTACATTCGAGAATCTGTGCATATATATTCCTTTAACATCGTCTCAAGTGCACCTGCCTGCTAATGGAGCCCTTCATTCTCTAGTGATGACTAATTAACATATAGCACAGCAGTCAGTTTAAGAAGTGATACGTTCTTTGTATAGGCTGACAGACTTGTGTAATTGAAACATCCCCTTGTATTTTTTATTTATTTATTGGATTCAGGAATGAAAATTCTATCAGCCTTGAAAATTCTTAGAAGAATTAACTCTGGCAAGAGACATCTCTAGCTGTGTGTGGCCCATTATAATGACACCGTTTCCTTTCAGGTCAAAGCTGTAGGCATTAGAGAAAGTATGACAACTGGTAACATATAAATATTATAAACCTGATTGTATCTCAGTACTGAGCATAGTGATCATAAAAATCTGTAGTTCAGTATCAGGCAAAACTACCATTTCATATCTTTTTCCTGGATGTGAAATCAAATTCCTCTTTTTCCAGTAGCATAGACTATATCCATGCTCAGATCTTCTGTGAACCTGTCTTGAAACAAAAAAAAAAAAATGGGCCAGACCCATTCAGATACCTAATTCCCTCTGCTCAGAGCATACATGAGGATGTCTGATTCTGGGATACGAACACGTAGTCTGAGACTAACACCATTACCCTCAAATATTTTTAGTTGTTGCTGATCAGGAATTATTTTAACTAGCAATTAACAACTAGCTGGCACATTTCCATTTCAAACATGATTAAGTCATTTAAAGCTGTACACAAGTTAATCTAGACTTTCTAGAGCATCCAGTCTGCTGATACAAACACAGGAACCTTGGTGATAACAACACTATGTGCACAGGTGATGACAGAGAAAGTGTTTTTCGGTTTCCCATTCATTTTGTTAGGTCAAAACAGTAGCTTATGTTGGTTACTGTGATACATATTAGTAATGTTAAAAAAGCAAAATCACATGATGATAATGTCTTTTTGACAGAAAAGATTAATAAAAAAATACAAAAGGTTAACCTTATATTGATGTAGGGACACATACCTCTTCTAATAATGGGGCTATGAATTTTGTTTAAGATAGATATTTAAGGTTCTGGCTATTTATTTAAAACTGGATTTAACAGAATCAGGATACTTGTCCTGGAAACTCTAGAAGCTTCTTTCTTTGTAGTTTCACTATGCTATTTAGAAAGTAATTTTTAAAAAATAAGTAATTTAATTTGTGATTTTTTTTTTTAATCTGAAATTCTTCTTATAGTAGTTACATTGTTTCCACATAAAAGGGTCTTTATAAAATCAGACTGTAAATTGAGCTTTTGTGAGCTTGATGGGTCTGGATAGGCTCTGTGACCATGAAATTGATGGTACTTAAGTATATTTCTGTTCTGGGTGCATGTGTAAAAGGGCATGCTATGTGCCAACTTGCACAAAAATACATATTGACTGCTTCCCTCCTTTGATGAAAGCAAACATGTATTACAACTGAAAACCTATTTGAGTTAAACCTCACTGCAAACACAAGTTATTTTTAGGTGCACTAACACCATAATTTATGGGTATTAAATAATTTTCTTCTACTTTTCCTCTAGATACATAAGATATGAAAAGCTCTTTTAAAAAAACGTGTTTGTAATCATTGATTAGGGTTCTGCAGTTGAAGCACCTTTATATTTTTCCTGGTGAAATATTTGCTGCCTCCAATCACCTGGGGAACATTACCTTGATGAAGCCACTGAAATATGCTCCATCAGTCTCAAAGGGTTTTCCTAACCTACTTTTCACCCTCTTCTTGCCAATTAAGCTGCCACATTATGTATGATAGTGAGGGTCACTTGTTTTTTCCAAGTGTTACTCTGAATTGGTGAAGATGACAGAAGCATACTGGTCTAGTGAATAATTAGAGTGGATCTTAAAGTCCCAAACCCCCATCCTGCACTGCCACATGCTAACTATTTTTAACCTCAGCTCCTGTCTTCTAGCAGACTACATGCATTTTTGCCAGGAAAACCTACTGTGGTATTTTGTGCTGTGTGCCTATATTTTATACTAAAAATCCACCAGATAAAATAACTAGAGAGATGATGTTGAAAAATATAAAACATTTGAAGTAAATAAATATGCAATGTAGGGCTTACTTCCACAGAGTAAAACACAACATTGCTCTAGTACCACATAGCATTAGTTATACTGTATTTGGCAAATATTGATAGGCGGTCCTTCAGGTTTTGAATTTGCATACATCCATTTATAAACATGGTAAAAAAAGCAATTCTTCTCAATGCTTTAAAACCAAGAAGTGCTATTTTAATAATCCTAAAGCAGTAGCTTCCACTCCACAGTTTTATACCTGACGGCAATTATTTACTATCTTTAAAAAAAAAAGCCCAGAATTTCTGTGCAGTTTCGCCACTGCACAATCTCAGAACAAACAGGAAGCACAGAACAGAGCAGGATTTAGTAGTTTCCTGCAGTGACAAACATTTACGAGTCTAAATCAGCCTTTCCAAAAGGGAAACAAGTATCTTAAATGATCAGGATTAATCCACTGCCCAAGACATTTAACAAAAAGGCTTAGAGGGAAAATTACTGACACTGGGTGAAATTTTTAGTGAAAGAGCAGAGATACTTCAGCTTGGCTAGCTTCTCTCACATAGCTATTAACAAATTTTACTGCAGCAGTGATCACCAGAAACAAAGGAGAAGATAGTACAGTAATGAAGGGCTGAGTAGTGACCTTTCTCCCTCCTTCCCCTCATCTTTCAAAGTTGGGGCAATGACGCATCTTGTGACCAGACTCCTTAAGTGAGCTCTAATGCTATACAGAGTGTGAGAACTAGAAATTTGCAACATAGATCAAATATCTAAAACCAAAATAAATAAGATTAACCTTCAGAAAGCTACTCAGATGGCTTCTAATCCTCTTTCATTCTTTTTTATTATTTTTTTTAATGTAGCCACACAGTTGTGTAACTTCTCCCAGCCTCACCCTATCCTTTGTTACCCTCTTTTCCTTAACCTCAATCCAAGGTAAGTTGTTTTGGAACTTGATTATTTTTGGGTTTACACAGCTCTGGCATAGTAGGATCCCTTATACCAAGAGAGACACTGGACTCTTATCTCAAATATAAGTAAATATCCATAACTTAATGGAGTTGTTCCTCTGAAGCAGGTGCAGCCTGTGATTTTCAACCAAGAGGCAGGCAGCACATGCTAAGGCAGAGGACTATAGGTTCTAGGTGTCTTATGCCTTGGGTCACCTTGATCTCCCAGCTACAAGAAAACACATTCTTCTGAACTCTGCTGGAAACCATGCTATTTGTTACTCGCAAAAGCGGCTGAAAAGTGGAGAACAGGTGTCCCATTTCAAAGACTGAGAGATTCCAGGCAGCAGAATCACAGCTTAGACTGTGGTCTATGCCTGTTTCAAGCTACTGAAGGCTGCACTGACTGGCCCAGCCCCAAATAAGTAGGTGAAAAGATCCTCTTAGCCTTAAGGGTATAGTATACCCTACATTTTGGTGAGTTTTCCCTTTCCCCTAGAACATGAAGATTGTTTGACTCAGCATCCTTCTGATAAGGACATTTCAGTATTGGTTTCTACATGGGAGTTTGCTTTCTCTGCCTAGGATTTCAGCTGGCAATTTTGGCTTTATTTGTTTCTCTCTATCCCCCTCTTTCTTCATACAACTTGAAAAAATAAGCATGGCAACCATACAAAAACTTGAGTGCAAGCAAAAAATCCCAAACCTAACAAACCCACATCAATGTTCATATGCTTGTTTTTTAAGATATTCCAGAATGGCATAGTAAGGGCAGCAGCAATAAGGTAACTTGTATATAATGTTTATTTCAGAGTTAGTGATAAATCACAGTGAGATAATAATGGGAGCATATGTCTCCAACAGCTTTTCAGAAAAGGTGTTCTATTCTAAATGTAAACTAGTGGACCAAAGAGATAGTGAAGATTTATTTCCTCTTTCCTGGCAGAAACAGATTTCTTTCCTTAGCATATTAACGATGATACATTAAAAATGTTTACAAAATACCATCACTTGAAATTATGAAATGAATGTAATTAAATTGCCTACAAGCCCTTAGGGCTGTGAATACCAGCTTAAGCATTAGTGAGACAGATTGCAAGCCAGGATTCTAGTTGTTTCTCTCATGCTGTGGAGAAACGGAAATAGCACTGCAACTGAGAGCCGTACCAAAATCCTGCCCACGTGAACAGTACTGCCAACTTCTCTGGCCAGGGTTATGCAGGATAACATTTACTATCTATTTGCTAAACAGTTTACTTTGTACTTGCTACGGTTAGACTAAAGATGGCCGGGGAGGGGGGGCAGGGCAGACCTAAAAGGGATTTTTGCCTGAAAAATGAGTAAAATAGGTTTTCCCAAGGAATGTCATCATCTTTTTGGCAAACAGTTGTCCTGAGGACAGAAACAAGCTCTTCCAGCAAGGCATTTGGAGATTCTCAAGTCACCACTCTTTCATGGCTCCTCTGGGTGCTCATTGTCACCAGTATCTGTCCCAGCTTCCCTATGGGCTGGTATTCTTCTGGGTGATTGGTTCCCTCAAAGTGACTTTTCTCTGTACTAGAACATAAGGGCACCCTCTATTCACTGCTTGTCAGACATAATTGCTTGTTAGTCATGGCTATAAATAATGGAAACAGCAAGTGGTCCGTCACCAGAAGACTGGAAGGTGGGAAGTCAGCAGATGAGATGGGAATGAATGTTTCCAGAACAGGATTAAACTATTAAGACCTTATTAACAAATCAGCTCTATCGCCTACAAAACAAACCCCTCCCACCTCCTACAGCTTTGAGGAAGAGTATGATCATCCATGTTAAAAGCTTTTATTATCCGCAGCAGAGCAGGTCACCTGGTGAGAGAGGACACAGACCTCCAGTGGCCCTCTTGGTTTTACATTTCCAGCATTTCCAGACATGCCTGGACCCAGACAGCATAAGCCCCTTGTGTGCTATAGACAGTGTTGAGTGGAAAGGGGAGAGCATCCTTCCTGCTTCACAACAGCTTGGCACTCTGGACTGGTAAGTGTTGCAGTCCTTCTGTGATCTAGAGACCTGACTGAGACCACATGCCTCCTGTTCAGTCTGGGTGTCTGTCAATTGTAGGTTCAGAAACTAAAAATCCATGGAAATCAGGAGAGAGAAACTGTTTGCATGTGATTTACCTATTTCTGTACATGTTAGAGAAAGAGTCTCATCGACTGCACTAAATTTTTCTTTGGAATCTTACAATATTTGATGTTTTAATCAGAGAAACATCTGGCACAGACAGTCCCTATGCTGCTTAATTTGTTAGTTAGGATTACTTCTGCCCTTTTTCTTTCAGTTCTCACTTGAACGTTCATTAATGGCCACTGTCAGAGACAGATTACTGAATTTGACAGTCATTCATCTGGCAGTTGCTGTATTTTTATTTTCCTCCAGCTCCAACCTACAATGTTTTGGAGAATATCATTACAGACAAAAGCTATGAAACTTCGAGTTCATCTTAAAATGAAGAATTTTAAACTTGTATGTATGTATTTGTACAAACATGCCCATTCTAATGTATCTCTGCAGAACTGCACAGTAGACAACATTCAGAGGATGTCTCATTCCCTACAAAGTCTGAATTCAATTTTCTAAACATACATTTAGGAGACGGATCTCACAGTTAAGACAGTTGCATATGGCTTATTCCATCTCAGTTTTATGGTTATCTCAGCAACAATGCAAGTGTTGATAACTCACTGCAGAAAAATTTCCACAAGAAAACACAAAGTGCTGATCACAATTTCTCATTTTTTCCAGTTTGGGAACCATGCAGATTCCAAACACATTAGACATACACACAGTTGGAGTCAAAAGATCTGTAAGAAGAAGGGCAGGATGTGCCAAGAACAGGAAGCCACAAGTTTACATTTGAGGTTTGCTTAGAGAAAAGTGCTCCACATTTCCAAAGAACAACATTTTGGAAGTGTCCAAAGTTAATTGAGATTTAATCTCTCTCTTTCAGCTTGCCTATCTGCATGTACAGTATAAAGGCAATTTCCAAACTGAATACATTAACAACAGCAAGCTGTAATTCTGTAAAACCCCTATGGCAATGATTCCTTCATTAAGCACCTGTCCCAGTTCCTGGGAAACATCCCTCCAGTGGGATTAGGGTTCTGTGTAAAAATTATGTAAGATAATGTTATGAAAGATTCTGTTACATAGTGCATGTCCCAAAAGGGTCAGATCTGAATATGAATAAATTATCAGTAATAAGTTCTAACTCTATAAAATCCCTATGGCAATGATTCCTTACTCAGTTCGGTAGGTGAACATCAAGCAGATTGGCATGGACTCACACAGTGAACAGAATCAAAACAAGAATACAAGTCACACTGACAAGTTGTCTTGGTTCTTGGGAACCATCCATCCAGTGATATTTGGGTTTTGTGTAGAAGGTATGTAAGAAAATGTAGTGAAAGGTAATATAATCGATGATTCTATTACATGGTACAGGCTGAAAAAGACAAACTTGCAGTACGTTGTCAACTTCCAATTTCATACACTAACTCCCGGTATATATGAGCAACTAAGTACTGCAGGCAAACTCTCTAAACATGAAGGGTGTAGATACCTGCACAGGAGTTTCATCACATACAATATGCTTTTCTGTGCCCAGTGCACATCAAGAAGGAAATGTCTTCCTGCACATTTGAGAAGAGGTTGCAAGTACCCTTTCCTCCCCCAGGCTGCAGGGACTGTGTCCCTGGGCTGCCTTCTCCCTGATCAGGTATCACCCACAGGCACCAGTGAAATGGGCATCTTGGTGTTTGACATTATGCTTTGTCCAAGCCTGGATTCTAAGCTAGATCTCCTGGGTACTTAACTGTCTCCCATGCGTGGTCTGCCAGTGTCTTCACCAGACATTATCTGATGCCCGTTCACACAGACTAAACTGTAGAACCAGCCAGAGAAGAGCAATCAAAGGAAGGTTGTGCATGTGAAAAACTGAACAGCTATTTCCTCCCAGACAATGAAAAGGTGGGCCTACTCTAATTAAACACTACACCCAAAATCCCACCTGCTCGACACAGAGCCTTCTACTTCTGTAACCAGAGGGGTTTTTTTATAAGTTTGAGAAACCGCTGAGATACAGAAAATGCATGACAGGTTTGACATCCACCTGGAGAACATAGTTCCCTTCTGAAATTGCCCTTGCTGCTGCAAAGCAAAGCATCCAAACAGAAAGCATTGAACAATTGTATTCTAAGTCAGTATTACAGTTTCTGTATTGGATGTGCTACTACGGGCAGCCTGAAGACAAAAGCTGAATGTTTCACCAGACCAAGTCCACAGACAAATCAGTGGATCTGAAATGCTATCCCAGGACCTGGGCCACTGGTGTCTTGATTACGCTGCTCCTTTTGGATTCACAAGGAGCGCTTTCAGCACGTATCAGAGAGATCATCTAGCTCAGCAGTGACATCCAGAACATAGTTGCTTTGAGCTATTTATCACCACCTTCCTGAAACATTTTTACACTTAATTAAAGGCAGCCTCAAAACCTGGAGCTCTCCTTTTTTAACTGAGAAAGCCAGTTGTACTGAAAGCAAGTCCCAAAGGGTTCCTTTCAATTAGCATGGACACTGGCTGCAGCACTCAAAAACAGGAGAGCTTTTGCTTAATAATGAATGCATCTACATACAGTTAGCAAAAACAGAGCTAGATTAGCACTAGTATTTAAAAGATTTCTCATATAAACAGCAAAACTACAGAGTAAGTGAGTTATTTTGCTGCTTTATCAATTCAGTGTACCCTTTTAATCATTGTTTTAAATCCATCTTACTTTTCTGTACCTTTGTGGATTGCAGGAGTACTGCATTTGTTTTCTATGTTACAGCAATAATGCCTCATCCTCTGATATTCTCTTAAAAGACACATTAGGGTGAGCAAATTAAATTTATTTTATTTATATAGCTAACCTCATTGTGACTGTAAGAAACTAAAAAGAATAGAAAAGAATATCAGATTCCTAAGTGAAGGTGAAAAACAAAAGAACCCCAACCCTTACCAGTCTTAGTCCTTAGTAATCAAAGCATTTTCAGACTCTACCAGACATATTGGAGGGAGGTGCACATTCTGTCTTCCGCAAACTCAGGACAGCAGAAACTGAGCAGGCAAAGATTCAGTATTACACTTCCTAATCAGCGTTTACTTTGATAGGAAGAACAGTCACCCCAGTAACTTCTTCTATATGAACTTCCAGGGCTACTATTATCCATTTGGCCTTATTTCAAGGAGTAAATCATGGTGCTGGGTCTGAATTCAGGTGTCAGCTCTTAACATGTAATTAAGAGGGTTCCTCCCAAGACCAGGTTTTACCTCCATCTCCATGGAACGAGTACAAAACTTCAGTGCATCATGTTTCAGAGAACAATCTCAAATACCCATGTTTGTCACCTGTACAAAGCCATGTGACATTTAGTACAGGCCCTGAGTCCTAACCACACTAAACCCAGAGACTGATATGCAAGTCTTGGTCTTCCTGCTCTATGCTGATAAGGTGACCTAGTTGACCGGGCCAGGAGAAAGCCATAATGTTACAGCCTCTGGGACAGGGCTGTAGAAGCACTTTATCTTAGACTGGGAAAAGATACTAGTTTAGCTGCTCCGACATGGGAAGAGATCCTCTTGTAGCAACACAAATTAAGCCAGTTTAAGATCAAACAGCTTTTTACGTTTGGGTCAGGCTTTTTTGAGGGATGTCAGGGCATCCACTCAGGACACCAGCATCTGACCATGTGCTTTCCTCAGGTGACTCTTTCCTGCAATTTGTGTTTCCCTGACAGCTGTAGAGTTTCAGGACTCAACCCCAAAACCCTATGAAATACCTAGGGTAGCACAATCCAACATAGGCTACCTCTTGTTGGAAGTTACTCCCTTTCCATCTCTGTAGATCAGGGCATGTTTGGCCATCTCTTGTTCCCTCCAAGAAAGGCACGCGAGCAGGTCTAGCCCAAGGCTTTCTGCATCTTGGCTGCTCTGTGTCTTCTCCGTTGTGCTTGGAAAGTTATGACTGTTTGTGCCTTGGAGTACCAGAAGTTAGGCATAACTTCTAGCAAGCAAGATGTGGAATCACCAGACAATAGTTATCTCCTGCTAAGTATGGAAATAAGCCATTTGGAGTAGGATAGTAGCAACAGAAGATACTGAAAGCAGCTCATCTTAGAATAACGTTACCATGGTGGTTAGGTGCTCTCATGGGAAATATTTAATTCCTGCATGCCAACAAGGCGATCTAACTCAATCTCAAGCAAGAAATATACTGATTTATAGGATTAACAAAAAGGGGAGCTCCTCCTTCATTTTGTGAGCTTGAAATGAAAAACGTGGCCAATCAGAAGTATCAGAGTACTTAAATGCAACCTGCAAAATGTTTCAGTTCACCTGGAAAAGCTATTTTAAGAAATAAAATAATTTACAAGAGCATAAAAAGTACCCTATCCTGAGGGAGTGACATAAATTGCAGTTATGGCACATCTATATTGAACTTTGAAGACTCCATACAGAGGGTCTCTGTAAAGAGGCGTGTTTATTTTCTGAACCTTTGGATATATTTTTTTGATCAGAGTTGTATCTTTTTTTCGTTTTGTGTTCCAACAGTCCTCTGAGACTACTCATGTACCATACTACCATACTGGCTTGAAGTGGTACATCTGTTCCTTCATTATGCGCTGCTCAGGTCTTTAAATACCTGGAGCAAACCCCAGACTCCAGATTTACCTGCTATTTTAATACAGCTGAACTATCTCTTCTCTACTTGGCAGTCAGTGTTATTGCACAGGCTGTATAGTTGAAGATCATAAATTTTTCTTTGTGCCCAATAAATGCGATCTTTCAATAGGTTAATGCTTATATCCTGCAATTATTTCAAACAGGTGGGCACTCTGACACTTGCCATTAGCCAGTCCACAACACACAAATGTATTGATCAAGTCAAAGATGCACTTCTGACTTATGCTAATCAATGTATCAGTTCTCCAAGGGTTTTTACAGTGTAATGAACAGGAAATATATATACCACTGCTAAGTTTCTCTCTCTTCAGGGAGCAACTGAGTGCACTTATAGAAGAGCTGATGTACTGATTCACAGTAAAGTGAAATGACATCTCCAAATAAAATTTTAATCTTAAGTATGTATGTAAAGTTTTGAGGAAGACTGATGGGCAAACTTGCAAAGTTTGCAGAATTACAGCACTTAATATACAGCCATGGAGCAACTGTGCAATTGTACATTTTATTGTGAGCTTTCCAAAGTTAACTAGAGCTCGACCTGTTTTAGATCCCCCCCAAGGAAGCCAAATGATGCCACAGGAAGTGTTTTTGATGAGGAATTAGTAGTTTCTGATCCCAGTAAGCTGGAGCCAAACACGTTCCTCAGTGTGTTCTTGGGCTTTTTGCTTTTGGAGGTAATATTCACAAACTCTGTATCAGTAGCTCATCTTTGATTTACCGTGCTTCACCTTCAGTCTTAGAGTTGCAACTCTGTGCTAACAGTGTCAATCAACAGTCATGCATTTTCTGTTAGTCCAACATTATTTACAAAAATGAACCTATCGGTTCTCTGCACACAGTCATCAAATCAAAGCTGACTGAAAGCTGGCATTGTAAACATACTGCATTCAAATTTGCAGTTAAGACTGAAGATCACTTTTTCACATGAGATTTGTTGAGCCACTCTCCACTGGATCTTTCATTAAATATTAAAAGAATAATACAGCTTATCTCCAGTTGGTGGCATTTGCCAACTTGTCCTGGTTTTGGCTAGGATAGAGTTAATTTTCTTTTCAGTAGGTGGTACAATGCTGTTTTGGATTTAGTATGAGAATAATGTTGATAACACCGATGTTTTTAGTTGCTGCTAAACAGTGTTTATACCAAGTCAAGGACCTTTCAGTTTCTCAGGCCCTGCCAGCTGGAGGGGCACAAGAAATTGGGAGGGGACACAACCAGGACAGCTCACCTGAACTAGCCAAAGGGATATTCCATACCATAGAACATTATGCTGAGTGTGTAAACTGGGAAGGGTGAGCTGGGATGAGCCGATCACTGCTTGGAGTACTGGCTGGGCATCAGTCAGCGGGTGGTGAGCAGTTGTATTGTGCATCACTTGGTTTTTTTCTTCTCTTCCCTTTGGATTTTAATCCTCTCCCTTTTGTCCCCCCTCTTCATTACAATTGATATTGTTGTTGTTTTGTGTTTTTTTTTAGTTTAGTTCAATTATTAAATTGTGCTTATCTCAACCCGTGAGTTCTACATTTTTCCCAGTTCTCCTCCCCATCCCACTGGGGCAGAGCCAGTGAGCAGGCAGCTGCATGGTACTTAGTTACCAGCTGGGGTTAAACCATGACACACCTTTGGTAAAGTCTGGTGTGTTTTCTCTGATAAGGCGGCTGATTAGGTGGCAGATAAAGGGCTTTAATAAGCTGCAGTTAAGATTCTGGGTCAGTGTAAACCAGTGTTGACCCCAGGGGAGGTCATGAAGAGTATCAGAGGTTATCTAAGGTTTAGGTAGCACAGCAAAAATGATGTAGAGAAAAAGAAATTATCTAAAAATTTTGTTTACAGTCAACAAGTTTACCTGAAATAGATGACAAAAAGTATACTGTAATTAATCCCTACAATTTTTGCTGTATTCTCATAGTTATATTCTGTTCATAATGACAGAGTTGGGATTCAACTCTCCTTTTTTTTGTCTGGATCTCAAATTGCATACACCAAATATCTTACCTCTCTGAACCAAAGATAACTGAACCAGACATTTTTATAAAGTCTTTTGATACCTGAACACTTATACAAGTTTTATGTAAAAATACAACTGCACACTGTCACCAGCTGACCCATTTCTCATTGCCTACTCTATTCAGGGGACAAAACTCCTTCTGAAAGGCACAAAAGGAACCTAGGAATTCTTAATCTTTAAATTCAATGTGTAATCCACTGGCACACCATGTGTCATATATTTTAATGGCTAGTGTATATAGATGTAAGTGTACAACTGCAAGCAGCTAATGGGTTTACTCTTTTAATGGAGGAAGTCTTGGCTGCTAATCTGAAGGCCCTGGGTTCAAACACTACTGGATGACCCAACTTAAATTGTTGTTTTATTAAGTAAAGACTTAAATATGATTGATATGATTTAAGCTATTTAATCTTCCATTATAGAATGATTAAGATTCATCCATCTGTTCTATAATCAAATATGTTAATAAAGTTATGAAGCTAATAGTATAACAAGTGATTTTGCTAATCCCAGATTGTTGGGATAGTTCTCATCTGGGAGCAGTGAGGGACACAGCAGGAGGAACAGTCCATCTCTATTAGGAATGATTAGTATAACTTTAAGCTGAAGGGTGACTCATGCATACAAAGTGCTTCAGATGGACAGCAGCTTTTTTTTTTTAGTGGTTGATAATTAAAAAAAAAAAAAAAAGGTAGATCATCTTTCTAAGCTTGTTCCTCAAAGGGGATACCCAGCAGTTAAGCAGCATGAGAGTTTTACTAAGTTGAAAGCACTTTGTGCAGCCAACTATCTCTGTAGTCGCTCTGGAGAATCAAGAATAACTCTGGCTCTTTGACATTGCCACTTTTTCCAATGAGCTAGAAAGAAACCAATGGAACTTTCAAGAACTGCATTTGTGAGACTGCAAGTCTGCAGAAAGTTAATACCACAGTGTGCAGATGGAAGAATTTTTACAATCTTTTCTGCATATGGAGTTCAGTGGTCAGGTTTGATTTCTAATAGGTGCTGAAGATGCACCCTAGGAAAAGGTGCTACTGCAATTTGGCCAAACCGCTAAATGAAGAAAACATTACTGGAGAGGGCTTGGAAGCCAGGCCTCTGATACCACAAATAATCATGTCATTGTAAGTGATCCACCATAAAAACACACGTTCCCCACACTCTCCTCCCTTTGGTGCAATGTTACTTAAAACTCTGTTTTTTGGTGAGTTGGGTGCACCTTTTCTTAATTTTCCGCTTAAATTTTAGATTGGTCTGAAACTGGTCTTTTTCTATTTGGCATCAATTTTTAAATGAAGTCTTCTTTCTTTCTTTTAATTATTTTTTTTTTTTTGTTATATGCAAAGCCAGTATCATATATCCTCCTCAGCTTTATTATTACTAGGCTAGACAAACCTTGTACACTTGGAGCATACCTATGTTCTGAAGTACCATAATGAGCAGAACCCTAGAGGGAGCCCTGAATGTGTTTACATATTTACCAGATCTATTGCACTGGTGGTTTGGAGTTGTTTGTGCTGTCTGATTAAAGAATGACTTTCACTTCATCTGACGTTTCTGATGAAATTCCAGCTTACAGCCAGAGTTCTTTTTAATGTTGCTTTTAGTTTTGTTAAATTTCAAACTTTTTTTTCCCTATGTTCTGACTACATAATATTCCAGACCTGTTTCAAACCATCAATGCCTTCCAAATTTGCATCAGCTGCAGAGTTCATTAACACATCTGTTTTGTGTCAAGGTAATCATGAAAACATTTTTTCAACTCTTTAGATTCAATCAGCCTTTGAGTCAGTACCTTCTTTCCAATAACTTTCCCATTCAGCTCAGCTAAATAGCTACTCTTTAGCCAGTTATTTGCTCATCTTATTCTTTTGCCAATGCTCTATTAATGAACATTTACATGAAACACTTACCCAAAACTTTAATGGAACTGCTAGTTCAATACATTTTACTCATAGTCCCACATTTGACTTTTCAGGCTTTTTACCTTCAGGATTGTCAGATTTTCTTAAGACTGGATTCTATTTCTTGTGCATTAGCAACTGGTACTGGAAGAAAGTGAAAGGACACCAAAAGCGTGCTCATCTGAAAAAAAAAAAAAAAGAAAAGAAAAAAAAGGAAATATTTATTGTTTTTTAAAATTCTGAAAGTTTTTAGAACTTAACTCAAATACAACTGCTCGAAGTAGAACTGTGGAAATAATGAATAAGGATAACAATAAAGGTAAGAAATGAAGACATGTAAAATATAAATATTAGTCACCTAGAAACTTCTCCAGTGTTTTCGCAAGCTTGCAGTCCTCTGGCAACTTAAAGAGTCTGTTCATGTCCTCATCGTTTTTATTCAGTTTCAACTTTTTTTTCAGTTTTCCTGGGAAAGAACTGAACAGAAACCAACCCAGGACAACAGCTAGTTTTGACATCTTATTTACTAATAGTGAGATACCTTTAAAGATAAAACATCTATTTTAGTTTTTCTTCTGAATAGTAAGCTTTGTGGTTTTTTTCCTGTTTGCAGGCTGCATCCATTACTGCCACAAAGGTTAATCTCATGAGCAAAGAATCAACACTCATGTCTTTACACAAGGAAATAAAGGGGAATTTTTTTGTGTCTTTTTCCACCAACTGTGAAATCAGCAAATGGACCTTATTTTATAACAAAACCAAATATATTTAGAATTCTATACTTACATTAGTTTACATTTTAAGTCACTTACTCTGGTAACTGTTTTTTTATATTTGAAAAACATCTCTAAGTTCCTTATACAACTGTTAAAATGAAGCCTCTTTATTTGTAAGCAAGTAAAACCAGGTAATTGCAATATAAGCAAAATGTCAGCCCCACAACAGATAGCAAGTGCTCATATCTGCATATGCATCAAAGAAACAAATATGCATGAGCTGAAGTGAATGCGATATGAAGAGTAATGACACATAGTTCAGACTAAACAAAGATGCTTCTATAGTAGTGTTGTCTCTACTACTTTGACTGCTATATACTTGTTTAAGAGGAAAAGGTGCTATATGCCAGAAAACTGCAAAGCCTTCCTACTCCTCCTTTGCAAGCAGGTGGTTAAGTCTATCACTAAATCTACACATAAAAGCTGCCCTAAATTTTCTCTGTAGCTAATGTTGATGTTTCAGCAAAACTAAGACTTGTACACACTGTATCAGGTGCAACTGAATCACTTTGTCTCCTAGTAGAAACAGCCTGAAATGGGAGCGTACCCTGCATTCTGGATCACCACTACTAAAGCTTTCCCAGTGTCTATTTACCTCATTGTAAAAATCAAGAAATGTCAAGTGTGTTCTGGATCTCTGTCCACTGAGTTACAATCTGGATTAGAGCCTTTATCTAGAAGAAGATAAGTAGTCTCAGTGCTACACTGTTTAGACAGTGTGAGACTGAGGCTTTTTGTTTCAGCCCTCCCATAAAACATGAAAATAAATGAAGCAGTGTAGTCTGCAAAGATCCTTGAACCCCAAGAACTTTCTGCATGATCCTTGGGGTAAACATCACACCCCATCATGATGTTCCAGAACAAGTTGTGTTCTTCAGCCCTAAAGGTGTGGGCTGAGCTGGAACACTTAAGCCTCACAGTCCTTTTCAGTGTTTGTGAGTCAGCCAAGATGGCAACTTAATCCCTGCTCTAAAAAGCCAACTGGTCAGCTACAATGCCTGTGTACTGACAAACCAGGGTACTGTGGCCTCCTGAAGACCAAATGACACTCTCAACAGTGATAAGGAATATTTGATTAGCTGCAAACTTGAGGTTCACAAAACAGTTAATAGTACATGTTGGTAGTACTAAACCTATTTTCATTTCTTCATTTCATCGGTGCATTACAATATGGGAAGTAAAAACAATTCCTCTATCAACACAGCTGCATAAATATGTCAGAGCCACTCTGAACAGGAAAAATTGTGGATTAGCCCATTATAAAACCTGAATGTTAGACCAAAACACCAAGCACTTTGCAGAGTTTTCACTTTATTCCACAAAAGAGATTAACTAGATTCAAGGTGGGCTTGCAGACAGGCTATTGTAAATTGGACCAGAAATCATCAGCCACCTACAGTCTGAATTTGACCCCATTATATTAAACAAAGAGCCTTGAGAAATAATTGAGCTGGGAGCTGCACAACAGCCTAAACCCCTGCTGGCTGACAGTGTCCAGCAGAGAACAAATGAACCCACTACTAATGGTAGTCAACAGCTTCTTCAGAGGACTGAACTTATCAACCTCTAAACAAAAAAAACCAAAACAACAGTATTCTGCCTGGTCCTTAAACAATGAACATGATGTAGAAAACTGGCCAAATTCTCAGCTCCTGTAGATTGTTAAAGCTCTTCTGAAATCAAAAGATCAATGGGAGTTTAGGTCAAGATCTTGTCAACTTCTCCTTGCCAAACAGCACATGAAAAGAGTAACAAACAAGCTCCAACATTATTCAACATGTAGGACCCTGCTTACTCATGTAGGCGTTATAGATGGCACAATCTCTCAGCAGTCTGGGTGCAAAGACAGAATCCCCAGAAGCACTGATGCACGATCATCATACATTATCATGCACATGGGTTGACTGAACAGGTGTGCTCCTCCCCAGGTGAACGTGGTAAGTCTCTAATGTGCCAATAGGTCATCAGAAAACACTGTCGCAAGCTCTGAATTTGGTCCTTCCCCAGTGATGGCAGCTGTCTGAGCGATGGAGGCAAGATCAGTTTTTTTCACTTTTGCATTTTTAACATAGTGGAGCATTAAGTAGCTCCTGCTCTAGAATAAATTGTGTGGATCCACTGCTATGTGTTTTGCAGACATAATAAGGAGTACTGTGAATCTACAAACATAAAAGTGGTGATGGCTTTCTGGCAGTGGTCACTGCTATCGGCTATGGCTGGTGACATTCATGCTGCAAGTTAATGGAATGAAAACAAGCTTCCTACCTCAATTAGCTGGGACACAATGCCCGGCTGCTATGCAGAGAAAAAAAGATTTAAATAAACCATGCCCCAGTTAAATTCCCCAGCACACCATGATTTCTCTTTGAGCGCAACACCTTTCAAAAAAAATGCTTCCATTATTTTGCAGAAGTCAAAAGAGCAGGTAATTAATCCAGAGCCTGAAGGTGCTGCCCCATGCCAGGCCTGACCCTGCCGCTCCTATGGTGCTCGGGCAGCTGCACCTGGGGCAGGACAGATGCAGACCTGTGTGGCACCGCTCTCTGCTGAGCTGTTGGCTTGGGAGGGGGCAAACCCATCTGTATAGTCAGATGCTATGAAGGGGAGAAGGTCCTCCTTTCCCACCTGGAGCAGTTTCAAGCTTCACTCATTCCTCCACAGGGCCATGAGCTGTAGGGCTCATCTTGGGTGGGGTTTATACTGGAGAATGGGTGGCCAGCACAGAAATCTCAGCTAATCTGTAATAAAAAGAGCTTGTACATGCTAGAAGTGTCTTGCATTTTGTGAGAAACTCTTCTTGTGTTTAAAGTTTAATGGTGAAAATTTTTTTCTTGACAAATTGATCAGTTAAGAACTCCTCAGGCTCTTCCAAATGCCCTTCTGTGTACAGGAACTTGTGGTGTAGGTCTGAATTTCAGCACAGTGTGACACAGAGATTGCTATATCATCTGCAGCATGTGCGTAGGGTACACCAGTAATTCTGGTACCACATAGCAGGTCAGTCTGATTAGGACTCTTGCCATACAGTGTTTTGTCTTTTTTTATGCAACTGATCAGAGAATCTCAGAATTAATTAAATCTCTTGATGTACTTAGACAGCTTGTGGAATAAGTGGTAAGATATTAGCAGCGCTGAACTTGTTCATTTGATTTCATCTCTGTAACCTGAGCTCCAATTTAATGCTGTATCTTCTACCCTCTTGAAGATTAATTACTGCACCAGTTAGCAAGTCATCTCACCTTCTTTCATTTGTGAAGAGTGTAAGTCAGTAGAAATGTAACTCAGGTATTACTCTGGCTTTGTACATGACCAGTGAAAATTCATTTAGATTTAACAGTTAAATACATTTAGCACTACTACACTCTTTTCTTAAAACCAACTCTAGGGCCAACTGAAGCATGATCTTGTTACAGGTAAAGGTATACAACCAACAGTTAAATTCTGCTTTCAGTTGACTCTGTATAGATACAGATATCTCTGTGTAGACACAGATGCTCCCAGTATCAGAGGGGTTTTCTGGATTTACACTTGTGTTAGGTAGCAGATGTTAATTCTTTAGATTTATTTATTTATTTATTTATTTATTTATTTTAAACATACCAGGGCTTTGTAGGAATGACAGCCTTAATGCTGGCAGGAGCATCACAGAACTGATTTTGCAGTTATAGCACGTGACTCACTCCTGTCCCTGCTGGCTCTGCAGTGGTCTGATGACACAGCAGAGGGTGTGTGAGCAGCTCTGAGCTACCCGGTACCAAGGCATCCTGTTTGCAGATGCTGCTTTGGACACTTTATCTGTCTAAATAAGATGAAGTACACAGAGAACTTAATGAGACTCCATGTTATGCTAGCTCTGCCATAAGGAGGCTCCAGCACAAGGTGACCAGCTGGCAGCAGGTTCACACTTGTGCCAGAAGTACAATTCTGGCAGTGAAAGAAAGCACAACAACTTGAAAACATAATGAGGTAGAGACATAGTCAGTAGAGAAAAGTCATATAGACACACTTTTCAGCTTAAGAATTTCACACGTTCAAGAGCCTTTAGATTGCTGGAGAGTAACTTCTTTGAAAAGATAGTGGCCAGAAGAATATTAATTTTAGTTTTTCAGACAATTAGCCAAGCATATTTTCCTGCCAAAATGAAACTGATTAATTCCTATCCATTTCAGAAGTCCTTAATAGGTGCAAATCTACCCTTAAATGTAGCTGAGGTTTTACATTGTCTTGCCTGATGTATTTAAGCCCAGCAAACCCAAGCACTAGTCACATTCAGAAAGGTTCAGAAAGATGTTATGTGCTAGCCCAGGCAAACCTAAGTCTGCATCACAGCTTCCCCAATGCTCCTTTCCTTAATTCCAAGAGTATAGCTAGCTTTGTAGACAATGACTCCTTGTAATGTTGATGCATATCACAAGTATACATAATAGTAAAAAAAACCTCCAAAACTGTGCTTCCTTATGTGCCAAAAGTCTGCGCCCAGCACTGACCAGCACTCGTTTTGCCAATGAAAAGCATACACATCCCTACGATCACTTTAGTTCTTAGCATTACTGTTAATATTGTCATTGCTTCTTGCAGTGCCCACTAACCTCGTTGTCCTGCATAATGGCATCAACATTCCCATCCTCAGTATCTGAAACACAGTGCTTACACAGTTTTTTCACAACACAGACACCAGTGATTCTTTCCTAGAAGGCCTTGCCCCAGAAAGGCCAAAGGTGGCTCCTGGATTTATGCCCTTTAAGGATTTTTCCAGTGGATATTTTCCCCAGGATCCAATCTCTGCATTGCTTCTCCATATAGCTCCTAAAGGACTGCTTACAACAGCTTCAAGAACCCATAGCAGTTGCTTCCAGGAATACTCTGAAGACTAGCATTTGGTTTCTGAAGTTTCTTTTAGGTTCCTTCAGTTATACACCCTAGAAATGCATCCAAGTGCAAGCATTGCTGTCTGCTTTAGCAGGGCACCAGGTTGCCTGTTACAGACAACATGCAACAAGTCTTGCGTTAATTCAGATGTCCATCCCTTATCTTGACATCTGAAAATGGCACCTTCTGGCAGCTTCCCCTTTGGTATTGTCTTTTTTTTAAAGATGAGGTATAGTGGCAATTTTGCTTTATCTGCTAAGACCACCAACAAAGTTGCAATCCTATTTTTTCATTGGCAGTATTTTTGATAAGTGATTTGGGTTTTTTTATTGCACGGTAATATGATGTCTGAAAAACCCAATGCATGTCTAAAGAAAAAAAGGGACATTTGATTTGTTGCCTGTGTACATTAGTACATATTTGTGAATTTTATATATTGCTGCACAGTGTTGAAATTCTACTGTTTTTTTCATATAGTTGAAACAGGCTTTCTCCAAGTGTTATTTTACATCTAACAGCTTGAGTCTGTGTATTACATTATATATACATGCCAAAAAATGCTGGTTTTGACTTTCAGTTCAGCAAGATCTGTAGCTGTGAATAAATTTTTAATTGTGATGTTGTGATGGGAAACCTGAAAGGAGCTCCTTCTAAAATTGACAAGAAATTTTTGACAGAAATTTCCTAATCTGAATAACCCCTTGAATGTTACTATTGGTAGAATAATATTTTTCTTCTTTCTATAAAACCTGTTGTCATGGTTTAACCTCAGCTGGCAGCTAAGCCCCACACAGCCGCTCACTGACTCCCCCTCAACGGGATGGGGAAGAGAATCGGAAGAGTAAAAGTGAGAAAACATGTGGGTTGAGATAAAGACAGTTTAACAGGTAAAGCAAAAGCCACACACACAAGCAAAGCAAAACAAGGAATTCATTCACCACCCCCGCTCAGCAGACAGGCGTTCAGCCATCCCCAGGAAAGCCGGGCTCCATTACACGTAATGGTTACTTGGGAAGACAAACGCCATAATGCTGAATGTCCCCACTTCTTCCCCCAGCTTTACGTACTGAGCATGATGCCGTATGGTATGGAACATCCCTTTGGTCACTGGGCTCTGCTGTCCCGGCTGTGTCCCCTCCCAACTTCTTGTGCGCCCCCCAGCCTGCTCGCTGGTGGGGTGGGGTGAGGAGCAGAAAATCCCTTGACTCTGGGTAAGCCCTGCTCAGCAATTACTAAAGTATTAACTAAAGCATCTCTGTATTATCAACACTGTTTCCAGCACAGATCCAAATCATAGCCCCATACCTCAACCAAAGCCAGCACACCTATAGAAAGACACAGTCATGAATCTACTAAGAAGTTTTCATATTTCTCATACCACGATGCATAAGGTTTCCAAAGTGTCTTCAAAAGGCAGACATCTACTACTTAAAGTATTCAATAGCAGTGGTCATCATGATGTTTTAGGCTAGGGAAGAACTCACATATGTATTATATAATATAAACTATATTATATATAAGCTAGGAGTCAGTAAGTAGCAAAAAGAGTTAATTCTGTTCTCAGATTTGAAGGAGCCAGTGGCTCACAGCAGCTGCTTTGTCTGCTTTAGTTTGTCATCTTGAAGAGGAGGAGCTCTCAGCACTTCCCCTCCCTGAGGTAAGTGGTGGAGGCTAATTAGGCAACACTGCTAGTGAATGGCTATACTGGAGTATCTAAGAAAGATACCTGTAATTGCTTGCCATCTTAATAATGGGCTTTCTTATTTCATCTTTTCTAACATCTGCCCACTACTGTAAATTTATGCTTTCAAATAAAAAAAGAAATCCTGTAACATAAAATCTCATCTAATGATAAAACTGATAAAGCATTTGATTTTCCCAGTGCTCACATCTTTAAAACTGGGGCACAAGGCTTCTCCCTCAGTATCCAGCATCCTGGTGTATTCCTTCACAGTGTTGAGAGACGAGGAGACTGATAGATCTTTTCCTCTGAATGATACAGCCCAGTTTAGGAGCTGGAAACATGGGAATCTGTGTGGAAGACCTGTCTTCTGGTGAGCAAAATAGTTCACAAACACTTCTGGTGTCAACAAGTTAGCAGGGAAAATGCAGGAGGCTGTAGCTTGTTGGAATTCCAGTAGTTTGTAGCTCTTAATCGTGCACCATGTGAGGGTCACTCAGTGCCTTGCTCTGCAGACACCTGTGTTGTGCTATTACATAAAAAGTGACACTAAATACATGTAGTAGAAGAGTGGGGTTGTACTGTGCTCTGTGAAGCTGTGTGAACACAGCAGTCCTCACAATAAACAGCCTTGTTGGACATGCCTGAAGTGGGTTATGAACACGGGGTGCATAGCAGTAGATGATAAGTTAATTAAACATGTCTGTCTGCACGTGTGCCTCCTGGGTTTACTGGGATGCGTGCCTGGTAACACATGGTGGGAGAGATGCTGCTCTGGCCTGCTGCACAGGGACATGGGTGATTTGGAGCAGATCCACAAATGTGTCCTTGCAGTGCTAAAGCACCTCCTGGCTGACTTGGGATCTGCACTGGGACACCATGGGCTTTCACTGGTGACAACCCACCACACCCTCATTTCTCCTGCCTTCTTCATTGTACTCTTTCCCTGTTGTAAATGCAGGGAAGTCTGGGTACCTTGCCTGTTAGTTGAAGACAACAAGCAAATGACCTTCCTTAATGGAAGAGTGTCAACAAAACCACAAGCAGCTGATAGCCTTACTCAGCCCATGTCTCTCGTTAGTCTGTTTACCCTGTTGCTGATGCAAGCAGAGCAAAAGCAGTTTTAACACTTAGGGTATGCTGAAAAAGTCACCACAAAAGTGTTACAAAAAAGGTCTTTCCTTGTCAGTCATCAGAGAGGACTTTTGGATTTAAAATCTCTAAAGGATGGGAAATTATCTTTCCAAATGTACGTATAATGGTAAATGCTGCTCTACAGACAGTGGGAAGTTTAAGCTTTTGGTAAGAGAAGCTCTTACCTTCCATCATCACACATTGTTATGCCACATGATCTCCCTCTGGTCTGCAGTGTCCCCCTTGAGCTGAGGCAGAGAAGGTCATTTTAATTCATTTTCCTAAGGGAAAAAAAAAAAAAAAAAGAAAACCACAAGACCGCCACAGTCCAGCACTACAGCCTTGCCCCTCCCCAGCCTGACAGCCCCTTTGCTTCTTGCTTTGGTGCAAGGTTAACTCATGATACTTTCCTCCCCAGGCTAAAAGGATCAATGCAGTTTCTTCCAAGGGTCATTACATCAACACAAAGAGGGAAAGAGTAGTTACAAGGGCCAAAGTAGAAATCTGTGTTTAGTCATCATGTTAAGTTTTCCTTGTCTCTTTGTCCATGGCTCCATCCTTCAGGCCCATTACTCCCCAGGGATTTGCAGAGCTTACCTCTCTGAGATTCTTCTATCAGACATCTTACAGTGTCTTTCACTTGAATTTGTGACCCAAAAGACACTACTTACAGTCTTGACTTATTTTTTTGACTAGTAGGAGTGACTCTGACAGAAAAATAATCTTGACAAATATTTTTTTATCTTCCTGGCTTTTCCAGTAAAGAATTGAAAAAATCTGAAATGTCTGATTTTTCCACAAAATGAAAATTCTGTCTCCCCATTAATACTCTAAATGAGTGTTGAGACTCACCTTCCTATCAGCAAAGCGGCTTCTGGTTTTTCTGTTTAAATATGTCATTTTGTGTCATTTATAAGCTGATAATAATCAGAAGGTATCTGTATTAGGCATGAGCACACCTGTCTTTTTTGGAAGTTCGTATTTTGTTATAGATCCAAATTTGCACCCGAGGTCCATTGCTAGTGGACGTGAGGAGGTTTTGGAAAATAAAGCTGTGCTATGATGACAAACATCAAATTAGATTACCCTGGAAGTTGTAGTAGCAATGACTTCAGCTTGTTCAGAGAAGCGGGGTTCTCAAGTATAGCCAAAGTCATCTAGCCCTACTAGAGCTGAGTAAGGGCAGGGTGCTTGCCGGGGTCCAACCCTGGAGCTGAGGTCATTGGGAAAGACGATTTTACTAACAGTGTCACACCCCTGCCAGCCCGCACATCTGACATAGAGGTGAGGTGGCAGCCAAGCCGCCTAGTACAGTAAAAGCAGAGGTTAGTAGAGATATGCAGAGGGGATGCTGCAAAAGCTGTGAATAGCAGATGATGTGAGCTGGGTGGGAGCCCCATCCCACTCCCACCCCAGCAGACACGTGAGGCACCGCTCTGAAAAGCTGGAACCACGTTAGAGGATACACCCTGCAGATGGGTGGTCCATCCAGTCCTTCAGGCAATAAGCCCATTTCGCCACATGTCTCAGGCTCAAATTCATCTGTATGTGGGAGAAAGTTCTTGCCAGTTATGGTGGAGGTTGTGCCGTCAGGACTGCAGCAAGGCTTGTGTGGGAGTACGGGACTAGTATCGGGGAAGAGCTCCAGGACTCCACCTTAGAAGGGCAATACTGTATGTATGTGATCTGTCTTTAGGTGATTATGGTTGAGAACCATTTGTATTTTAATAAGGTAATGACTACACAAGTTGGCACAAGGGAGTTTTGCCTGAAGTAGGAGTGACTGAAGGTCCTTGGAGCATATGGAGTGCTTTGCCCCGATGCCAAAGCTCAGGGGAATTAAGCTGCTCGGCACAGTTAACAGGTACAGTTGTGAAGGCTCTCAGGCACCTTTTTTCCTGCAAACAAATATGCCCCCACCTCCTTCCATGCAGTGCATGGTTGTTTTTATTATGGTTCTGTCACTTTGCACAGTCCAGGTTTATTTCAATAATAAAAATATAGAAATATAATTAGCATCTTTGTTTTAAGGCACTGAGTTTTTAAATTACCACATGTGACAACTATGGCAGTGAAATCGTTAAAATCATGTAAATGCTTAAACCATGTAGGCCTGGGAGATTATAGTTTCATTAGAGAAAAGGCTATAAAGTTAGACCTAGGTAATTACCTTTCCCATTAATGCTTGAAAATTCTTTGCTCCACTGAGAAGTGATTGTGGTGCATCATGCCTTCTGTGCTTTTACATTCAAACTGCAGGAGCCTTTATTTCATCAGCACAAACTGCAAGGAAACAGCGGCAGCCTTCCAGGTGTACTTTGCAAATTGGGGTTTAAATGTGGAACACATCAAATTAAAATTCAATATTAATTATTTTGTCTTGCTAGGAGCCTGAGTAGTTTAAAGCAGCAAGGGTAATTGTCTAACTCATTGTATGTGTCTACAGCGAACTTAATCATTATGTCAGCTTCCTAATAAAAGGTTATTATAGAAACAAAGATCCCAATTTTACATATGGTAGGCAAGGGAGAATTCGAAGAGCTAGTCTCCAGGGTAGACTTGAGGTTCTTGACAAATGATGCCCATGCTGTGATCAGATACTTAACAAGAAATCTCGTTATTAACTAGGCCTGTACAGATAATTAGCACTTGAGCTTCAAATTTTAAATCTGGCTTGAGATGTATAATTTATCAAAAGCCCTAGCTCGCTGTCAAAGTCCTATAATAAGACAGTGTTATTGATGAATTGAGATTAAGAGCAGATTGAAGAGAAAATTAGGCCACTGGTTAGTCTGAAAGGTCTGATTTCAATATTTGCAGTACTAATTTGGTATTATTTTGGTAAATGGATGTGGTCCCCAAGTGCTGCACAGTATAAAAGAATAAACTGTACATCATTATTCTAACAAAAAAAGTATTGTTTACTGTATGCCAATTTTTTGCAGCACTAGCAGTCCAGTTAATAAGCTTCTTTACAGGATAAGCGTACCTGTTTTTATTGCATTAATTTATTATAACACATAGAGAACACCGGGCTTTTATTCAGGGTTAGAAAATGTAGCTTCTTTACATTAAAAATTATATTATATTAGACTAATGATGACTGAGTATGCCAATCCCTAATTTAGCTGTTTCATTTATATCTTTGGATTGTCTTTCAAGCATTCTTTACATTGGAATGCAGATAAGTACTATTTTCTATGTTCAAGCTACATAAAAAAAGCAATCTTTTTTTAATGATCGCCGGTAGCACTTCATTGCAAGTGGTTCCAAGAAAAAAAAAATGAAAGAGTGACTGTATGCAATCTATCTACAGTAAAACTGCAGCTGCAAAGGTGTTAGATACACACTCATGACCCTCAGTATGCTAAATCTTTTTGATACGAATAATAAAATGACATTTAGGGAAATATCTGATTTCCAGAATTATGTTAGGTAAAATGTAAGGTTGGGACAAATTCTGTTTGTTTTTTCAGAGTTTAGTTCTTAGCCCAAGCACAGAGATCATGCCAAAAAGGTGCCACATTTTACTATATAGGCTGTCAAATATTTATCAAACACAACCATGTATCATTGTATGTATCTTATATATCACACCAATATCCTCCAGCAAAATAATAATGTCAGTCGTTGCCTGTTTCCAGGAAACTTTGCGCTGACAATTCCTTGTAACCCGTTATTGGCAGCAGCTCCTTTCCTCTCAGTTTCCAGCTGTCCAGTGGGGTATGCCAAGTCACAGCAGGACCTGAGGAGTGTTTGTATTCAACTGTGGCACTGAGCTTTATGGAGATTTGCCTTGTATATTGTGCACTTGCAGACAAGAGGGATTTCCAGGACCCAGCGGGGGCTCCCCGGTGTTTATGCTGAGGTGGTTAGCTAGTTGGCAAATTGCTTTGGGCCAGAAATGTGTGACAGAGGAAAATGTATTGCATTAGCTTTTCTATCAATAACATCTTTACTCTGACTTATAACACAATTGCTTTCATGCTGATCCAGCCTCCTAATTTTAATTTTAGGATTGATTGAGTTTTGCAATCAGGCATCTTTGACGATACCGGAAAGAAAAGCCTTTTCTTCCTTCCTTAGGAATAACATGCTATTAAAAATATAAGCAACAAAACAGAAACTGCTTCAGCCACTCTAATATACCATTGACTAATACATATTTACACTGATTTGGAAAACATCTAATCTTTTTGATATATACATTGTAATAATTTTAAGATTACTTAAAATAATTATTCTATTAGCTGCCACTCTGATATATGTACTGGAGTAGCATTTTGCAGGACTGCTCGAGTCTTGCGGGGTTTTTAGTAGATTTGTGAGAGATCCCAAAAAGGATGGTAGTGCAATTCTCAGCAGACAGAAATGCTGATTTATACTTTTGGGGAGGTGGGGTGGGTGGTGGGTTATTCAGTCACTTCCAAGTATTACTCACATACCTTGGACTGATTCTGGTCTTGTTTAGGCTGAACATACTTCTGCTGTGTGTAAATGCAATTTGAGATCGGGAGGCTCTCCTGGTTGAGTTAAGACTTAGATCAGCGTAAGAGGTAAATCTGAGAAGCTTCTAGGTTCATTTAAGATAAAAGCATTCAATAAGCTACAGTTTATCTTAATTTAGAAAAATAATTTAGGAAGTATTTAATATCTTTAAATGACATTTTCAAGTGTAACTCAAAACGAAAAGATATTTGGGTATTCCAGCATTTGGGAGAAAAATGAATATGCATATGCCAAACAGAAGCATGGGGCACATCGCAAGGCTCTGTCAGTTTAGGATACTTCAGAACTCCTCAGATAAGGCTGCTTTTTAATAAGCTTAGCTACCCAATCACCCGCCTTTGAAGTCCTTTCACAAGAAACATTCCCAGAGCTTGTAAGGGGAGCTGTGCACACAAAAGGCTGGCAGTAGAACGCATGTTTCTATATTTGGTTATATTTGTATAGCAGATGTAATAATGATCTAACGCTTTTCGTGAATTGAGGTAAGAAACAAGAGCTACCAGCAGTCACCGTGCAAAAGAGAAGAATGGAAATGCTCATTCTATAATACCCAGCATCTCACGCTGCCTTATTAAAAACAAATGGGTTTGGTACTCAGGTGGTTTGTACAGTCATTCCTACATTCCTTTTGTAAGTGATTTGGTAGTGCTGGTGTAAATGAGCACATGTGGGCTGTACGAATAATAACTCAGAAGAGAATCAGGCTTGAGGATTCCTATTAATATAATTACAAATTGTGACTACTTAGTGCAGCGTGGTATGGTAAAACAGGATTTTGCCAAGACTAATTCCTTCAGCTAGCCCAGATCCATTCCAGTGCTATAGCTACCGCTGTCATCTGCGAGATGAGTTACAAAATTCCGGGAGGAGGATTTCCTGCACTTCCACACCACTAGAAGAAAGGCCAAGTTGTGCCTCCGCTGGATACGTTCACCCACCAGCTGTAAAAACGCTAACGTGGTGTTACGAGTTCAGAACCGGGGGTACCAGAGCGGAGGCTGGGCTGCTGCACTGCGGGGACAGCAGGCAAGCACAAAATGAATAACATTAAACATTTTTAAAGAGAAAGCTGAGCGCTCCCGGCAGTGTATTTTGGCATGGCCCGCGCCTGGGGCTCTCTCCCCGCTGCGACCCGCAGTCCGGCTCCTGCCCGCGGCGGGCACAGCGGCCCCGGCTCCCCCGGCCCCGGCTCCCCCGGCCCCGGCTCCCCCGGCCCCGGCTCCCCCGGCCCCGGCTCCCCCGGCCCCGGCTCCCCCGGCCCCGGCTCCCCCGGCCGCCCTTGCGGGCAGCCGCCGACAGGGGTCTCCAGCGCACCGCGGAACCGCCCGGGCGGCGCGGTCTGGGCCGGGCCGGGGCCGGCAGCCCGGCCTCAGCAGCGGCTGCTGGCTGCGTGCGGCTGGTTCGCAGCGCGCTGTGTGTCTTGTTTACATCAGGCGCCGCTTTCTCCGCTTTTAAAAGGAGCGCCGGGATGCCGGGTTTTGTCTTTTTCTGGGAAAAGAGCGAGAGCAGCCGCCTGGGAGGGTGGGGTGGCTTTGGTCGGAGGCAGGGTGGGCACCCAAACTTGGGTAACCCCACCCAGCCGGGGTACAGAGCGCGGTGCCGTGGGGCACGGCTCCCCCTCAGCTCCGGCGGACCGGCATCTTCCAGCGAGCTGCGCTGCCGGCGCGTTAGGGGTCACGAACAGAAGGCAGGAAAACTCGTTTTGGTACAGGTGATGGTAAAGAATTGCACCCTTCTGTCACAGGAACAAGACGTTTGCAATCAGTTAATTTTTAAAACGTGTGTGGAGTTTGAGCGCTCTTTTTTTTTTTTTCCTTTTCCTTTTTAAAAATTAAATTATTTGTGAAGACAACTCTCCAGAAAGAGCTCAGGGCATTTTCCAACTGGAATACAGCTCTATAGTCTGTGACAATGTACAGTGGTTGATGAGTTAGTTCTAGAGGCTTCTGAATTTTAATGATGTTGGAGATGATATTGTGTGTCCTTCAGCTTGTTAGAGTGACACTAGCACTCCATAAATCATAATACCTGCGTATTGTAAAATCAATACAAAAGTGCTATCTCAGCGCTAAACCTTAATAAGTTTTTCAGTGCTCTAACAGCTTAAACTTTGCTGTAATGCCATTGGACCTGTAGGTTAGGATCAGAGCATGCTTAATTTGTTTTGTAATAGAGACTTTTCTTTAATGAAGGACCGATTAGTAAAGCTTTGGTTGCCACTCTGGTGATCAGTTGGCAGAACAGCCTCTGCAATTAAACTCATGTATCTCTGTCCTGAAGCAAAAAAGCAGGCTTAAACAGTCAATAAATGTTAATCCAGTCAGAACCTGTCTGTGCCTTTGAAGGCTGCCCATGAGGGGTTTTTCAAATCACATTTTTTTCATCTTGTTTTAAATATGGAAGTCCCCATAGAGCTAGTACGTAGCATACAAGGCCTCCCACTGCTCTGTAATAAGATCTGGCATACTAACAGCATTTGGTACAATTCTGTCATCTTTAGGTTTGTTTGTCCCTCCCCATCCCAGCATACCTATCTGTATAGTAACTTCTTATGAAAAAAAGCAATCATTGTGTTTTATATTTCCTACACATGAGAGTAAAAAGGCTGCTTCAAAAATCTTTATAGAAAACATGTTACTGTGGATGCATACAAATTTTATCCTTTACAAATATCTCCCCCAAACTTTTCTCTATTATTATTTTGTTTCTTTGTGGGGTGATACTCAGGGGAGAAAGTTTACATTTAATACATAAACTGAAAAGGATATGTGGGGAGCATGGAACTGCCAAACAACTGTCCTTAAAGCAAACAAAAAGAAAAGTTGAACCTTATCTAGATTGTTATTGTTCTCTAGGATATGCTTCTCATGAAACAGTGCCAGATATTTATTTAATTCTGTTTTTAATTCTTGTCTGCTTGCTTTCTTTTCCTATGAACAGGATAAAAAAAGCAAGTTGATAACTAAAAGCAGAGCGAGGGCTCACAGAAAGTTGGCTGATAAAGTTGGCTGGGAAACAGGGGTTAAAAAAAGAGGCAATTCCCAATCTTTAGATGCTTTCCATTTGGGGAAACACAGGCTTTGCTATGAACTTCATTTTCTTCTATTTCCCAGCCTATTTTCTATCTGTCCCTTTAGCTGCACGCATAGCTGTACATAAAGCATTAACATATATCAGAGAATGCATTAAATTAAGCTTAATCATAACCGGCATCCTCTTTATGGTGCTTTGTGGAATTTAGCTTTTGCTCTTCATTGGGAGACTGAGCACTTCAGACAAAAAGGTGAAGAGACTTGTATGAGTCATCGGATTTGAAATGATAATTTCCTGCTGGAGAGAAAGAGAGGGAGAAGAGGGTTATCAGTCTCTTTTTACAAAGGGCCAAATTCATCAGCAGCACAACACACTGACTTCCCCGGAGTCACTCTGGGAGGGTTTGGAGGACATGAACAAGGGGAACCTGTGATGGCCCTCTGGACAATGCTATTGATACAGCACAATCATGCAACATTTCAGCAAAGGCAGGCAAGAGTGCCAATACTGTGATGGGGTGTTCTCTGCTCTTTCCTGTTGGCTGTCAGAATGGTACAAACCACCGAGCTGGCTTTAGTTTAAGGTGTGTCGAGGAAGTAATGGCTAAGTAAGTGTAGCACTGCAGGCAGTATTATTAACTACATTCACATAACTTATAGATACAAATATGTATATATCCTCCATATTTGCTGGTTTGAGATGATTAGATTCTGATGAAGAATGTGAGATTTTTTAAATACAAATATATACGTTTTAATAACTACCGCTCTTCCTTCTAGTTTGTTGAAGCCCTGCCCTATTGTGACACCAGTCACAGGCAGTGACAGAAGTCACAGTGTGACTATGCAGTGCATGTCAGGTTGGGTCAGGTTCAGCCTGAGGTACACATTTAATGATAATTGGAAGCTGAGATGCAATAAGGAATATATATTTTTTCCCACCATTTACTGTGTTTCCCTTTTCATTATACCTGATTGCATTTTTAGTTTTGATCATTTAATTCAGATTAGTCTATGATGCAGGTACTTGCCCTGACTTACCTCTTATGCCACCTCTGATTTCAGCCCTCTGTATGTATTTCCTTTGGTAGCCGGCATTATGCAGTCAAAGTCTAGCTTGCTTTTGTCTTCCTTCCCCGTCCTGTGACTGGCAGCAGATTTTGGGTTCCCAGGCAGAAATCATAGAGGAGATTCTTGCAGAAATACAGAAATCAAAACTGCAGTCTGCAGGTTTTGATCCAGTAAAAACATGCACAGGGACTGGGAAGAGAAAAAAGGAGTCAGACAGTATCTTTCAAAAAAAAAAAAACCCAGCAAAAAAAGGGATTCCAAACAGGCAAAGAATATCTTTAAATATTGAGAAGTGCTTATTCAGTGCATGAAGCTGTAGAGGCCATGCAGTCCTAGGCAATGACAGCACAATAGCACAAATATTGTTGGCCTGAAAGTCCTACTAATCCACAGAAGATATTTGTAAATTATGTTCCTCTATTATAATATATTAATAGCAGTATTATTATTTTTTTTTCAAGTGGGACATGCTGATAAATTTTTTACATTCCTTTCATTTAATTTTCCAGCATTCTACTGCAAAGAGTTGGGCCATATGTTCCTGAATGCATTTGGTTAATTGTGTAGTTTAGTCAGCACATCCCTAAATTTAAAAGTGGACTTGTGCCTGCAGGCTGTTGCGTACTGCCAAAAGAAATCAAAGGAGGCAAACAAAGCAAAACCATACATGAAATATTTACTATCACAGAAGACCAGCTAAAGCATAAACACACACATACAGCATTTAAAGAGGAAGAATGTCTTCATGCTCACGAGGTCTCTAAAATGACAGGCAAAAGTGAGCATGAGGATGGACAGAGACTAGCTGTGGCCAAGGGTGTTGACCCATGGCCATCTGTAAAATCCCTCTAGGTCTTCTCCTATGTATCTGCTCACCTAGTCCTACAGCATCTTTAAGTATAAACTAACCTTGTAAAAAAACAAAGCTTGTGTGAGCAGAACCCATGTCGATTTCTTAACTTGGGTCAGTGAAACTGGCTTGTGACCACATGATCACAAAGCTGGCCATGTAGGGTCAGTGGAAGGCAGCAGGGTTAGGGATCAATGTATACCCTCTCGGTTTGAAAAATTCAGTTTATTTATCTTTAAAAGTGTCTGGTTACTCGGCCAGCATTTCATTCTGAAGGATGAGCTGTTTGTGTAAAGGCGAGTGGTCTGTGTAAGCTGGGACTGGTGTGGGAAGGCGGGTTCAGAAGGGAGGAGCAGGGAGACACTAAGCAATAGGTTTTGTTTGCCTTCCACTAGGTGCTAACAAACTGCATAATCACAGCCAGAGTGTGGTAATTTTTGCAAGCTGAGAAAGATCAGAAAATTTAAACAGGCCCTCAAGGTGACAAATGGAGATCAGCTTGTGCCTAAAGAAGCCTGTATGTGTCTCCTGTGCCCCCTTCACGTGCTTCCCCACTTGCACACTTAGGTCACCCATGGGTGTAGGTCAAAGTCACACCAGCTATTACTCAAAGTGGGTGCCACCTCAGCAGCTGGAAGGTGTAAAAAGAAGTTTGGAGTAATCCTCATGTGAGCCACAGTGGTCTGGGCAGCCTCTGTGTGAGACACTCAAAGACTCTCCCAGAAATTTAGGAGCCTCTGCCTATTGTTTCAGTGGACTCTCAGGGTCAACCTTGGGTGGCTGCAGGAGGTGAAACTTTAAGTAGACTACAGCCTTATAAAATATCAGCAGACACATACTTGAAAGCCTAATGATCAGTCTAGCTTGGCTTAATTGGGTTTATGTGTTCAAGGATATCCTGGCAGCTACTCTCGGAGAAAATTAAAGCTGTAACAAAATTCTGCTGATCTGAAGGAGAGCCTGAGCCTACCTCTGCATGAGAGGCAGCTCTCAGAGGCCTCAGGGACATGGGCTGAGCCCAAATATCTCACTTGTTCATCAGCTATCAGCTCTCTTTTTGGGGTGGTGACAAAGTTCTGTGCCTGGAAAGCTGGTGAGTTGGCTCAGTGCTGCTTACTCACTCACTTTCTCTCTGTTTCAAATCTCATCCACCCATTGCAAAAATGAGTCCATGATGAATAGATTTTTGAATTGGCTTATAATTGGTTATTCTACTCTATAATATTAATTTTCATCTTCAACTGTTCATTGATTGAAGCATACTGGATGTGGATTGTTAGTTTTCTTTGTGACACTTATATTGAAGAATGATTTGGAGAATATGTTAATGCATATTGATGACTTTTTCCATCTCCTATGTATTTTTAGAGTATTTCTCTTATTTGCTTCCTTGGAAGAAGCAAAGCTAGCTTCCACGTCTTGCATTGTTTACTTACATTTTTTAATAACCAACTATTATTAACTTTTAAAAATGCTAAAAAAAATAATAATCAAAACATGCAACAAAATTTAAACCGCATTAAAATGAGGAAGACTCCCCTGAAGAAAAATGAGTCAGCTTTGCCCATCTTACCACTCTTTCTGATTCCCTTTCAAATACTTTGTTTGCAGTAACATCAAAAACATGTTGCAGTGTCTCCAGTTGCATGGTAGTGTCCTGACTCCTTGGGTCTTTCTACAGACCACAGTGAAGCTGATACAGAAATATTTGCAGTAAGGTTATTTATTCTACTCAGCTCAATTCAATATTTGCGGATATAGTCGGGCTATGCAAACACTTCTGAAGTAATGCACTGTGCTCATCCATAATACAGAAATTTAACAGACAGTGGTTTACCACCCATGGCTGGAAGAGATCCCCCAGTTTCATCCATGACACAAGCCTAGGAAAGGCTGACATCGCCACCACTATGTGCAAAGTGGATGAGGTCACTGATGGCTTCTCCACCTGCACATTTAGTAGCCTGGACACTCCAGCAGCTCAGGGGACACCAATCCTCCCTCTGGCACAGCTGTTCCAGGGGCTTCGGGGACTATTTGAATACCAGTGCCCTTGAGCAAGCTGCTTTTGTGGGGCCTTTCTCTGTCAAAGCGGCTTGATGTCTTTCATGGAGTCAGGATCACACCCTGTGAAATAACTTCATCATGCAAGTGCAACAACCTGCTTTCAAACTTCCGTTGAGATGATTTAATTTAAAATAAAAAAGCGGCACAAGGCGGTATGCTTCCCACCTCAAACCTTCACACTTTTAACAATTAACTTCCTGCAAGACACTGCCAAAGAATGTAACTATGCTTATTTAAAAATTCATTTATTTTATTATTGTCTTCCAAGAAGTGGCAAAACTAATTTTAATGAAAATTTGTATTTAGGAAACAATCAACAAACCACACACATAACCACATGCACAGCTTGACTTGCTGCTGGGGTGAACCATGGCATGCCAAGTTTCAGCCTGAAGCTAATTTTTTACAGCCAAGTTATAAAGCCCTGAAAGGGGGGTTTTATTGTGGAAATGCTGACAGAACCATAGTGGTGCTACTGGCTGCCTCTCTAATTAGTCTAAAGAACGGAAAGTTATATTTTGCAATATGTGGTAAGCACTATTGTCCTGATGTTGCTGGTTTATGCCAGAACTACAGGCTTAATTTGGTGCTACATATTCTATTACAAGTTTGAAAAGGCGAGTTTGACTCTTTCACTGTCATGAAATGTTAGCACTTTCAGGCAGCAACCTGGATTTGTACTTTCAATTATGTAAATATTAAAAGGTGCAGTTTGGATTTGGTTTTGGTGACAGTAGCAGATCCCTGCTGTTCACTCTACTTTGAAGAAGATGTGGAGTCCACATGGTGTTTCTTGCATGTTTTCCAGAGACTACTTTTAAATTCCTTCAATAAAAGTTACTTTTATTCCTGTTTAAGTGTTTTGTGGTAATGTTTACAGAGAAACATCCTGCTAGCAGACTAAAGTAAATAAAAGACAGGACACCAGTAACATAAAACACATCATTTTACTACTGGTCTCCCACCACCTGCAGTCCCCCATCTCTGCCAGAGCTCCCTGACTGTAATTACACCTACCTGGTCTAGCTTCCACTGGTTCCAGCTTTTGCAGAGTACGCTGAAGGTAGCAGAAGCCATTTACCCTGTCACCCTATCATTTTCTACTGCAAGGCTGCTGTAGCATCGCTTGTGATTAAGCAACTTCTGTATTTTACCATCTCTTCAGCAATAATTAGTTATTTTTAAACTAAGGCTCTGTTACTGTGGATCCTGTCATAGTGCTTACCAGCTTTTGGTGCAAGCCTGCACCCCACACACCAACTACCCTACAACCAGTAACAAAAGAGCAGTCCTTTCTCCAGAGGTAGGGCAAACATTAGGGAAATGGATAGCTGCAATTATAAGATTACACAGTCTTGTGACATACCAAGCATATCTTAAAAACATGCATAATTATATGAAAATGAGTCGACCCACTGATTTAAATGAGACAACTATGTGATTAAGTACTGTGCTGTGCTTTCATTTTGCTAATTTGTTTGTTTGGGTTTTTTCTCCTAATACAGTACCTATGGTGTCTTGAAAAATGTTACTCACTTACAGTTGCTATATAATTGCTGTTGCTGCTATTGTTAGTGTGCTGGGGCTGGGCACAGACCTGTGCATCAGGGGAAGGCTATAGTAAGGTTCTAAACACCCCTATATGTTTGTTTTCAATATACTGTTATTCCTTCAAGTTCCTAAAAATCCTTATTAGTTATTATACTATCAGAAAAAAATCTTACATTTACACCTGGAATCAAACCATTGCAATCCCTCTCTCCTTTTTAGAGAAACCTGTAAATTTGTAACAGTGCCTCCTGTCGTAGTCAACATCGTGCTATTTGGCACTATAGGGATTAATTGAGTGACAATAAGAAATTACTCTATCTTTCTTTCAGTCCCTGCTTTCTACTCCATGTGCAAGGAATGCTTTTGTCTGGTACTTGACAGTACCTGCGTGGGCTTCAACACTGAATTTAGTATGTCTGTCGAGATTACACTAAAGACAACAGTGGATTATTTTCTAAGTGCTAATCCTTAATGCAGAGATTTGTGCTTATTCAGCAAAGCAAGGTCTCCATTTCCTTCCTTCTTTCTATTTCATTTGCTGCCACCTAGGCGGGAGGCAGCCTCTCAGGAATGACCTGATGGGCTGATGCATCGCTATTTGACTCAACCAGATCTGACCCAACAAGCAGTGCTCAGAATTAGATCACAGTCTCCACATGTATTAAGATCTACAACCTACAGTTACTCCGTTAGTCTGCTGAGCAACCAGACTGGCCCTGATTGAAATTACCATTTTGATACTCTGACCTTCAAATCTCTTAATAAAACAGAAAACTACCTGTCCGCTTGTCCTTCTGGCTGTGGGGAGGCAGAGTGGCACCAGCTGGCTGAGCCAATACAGGATTTAACCTAACCCATGCTCCCAAATACAGCATCAGAACAAGAAAAAAAAATTGAAGAGCCTGATCCTTATTTACAACAGAGATGGCTCCCACTACCACAAATGGGTCTTTTGCATCCCACAGATGGTCAGTAAGGGTCCTGCCAGTGTGTGGCTGAATGAGCAGTAACAAACTCCTGCATCAGCTCCAGCACCTGGGTGCATTTTAAAATCCACCAAAAATCACATGCTGCAACATTCACTCCAAATACTTTGTACTTAGATAAACATACCGATGTCTGGCCACTGTTGAATTATGAGCTCCTCTTCAGAGCCTGGAGAAGAAGGAATGGAAATGGAAGGAGTTTCTTCAGAGGAGGAGGTAATTGTGGCAAAGGAGAATAACTCTTTTCTTGTGTTAATCTGACGATCACATATAAAGTAGATAGAATCAGTGGTACTCAGTCCTAGGGCAGTTGTACACTATGAAACCTTATGTGGAGGAAAAGGCAACCTAACCTTTGAAAACTAAATTCACCTTTAAGCACGGTATCACCATTTGATGTTAAGTAGTAGGTCAAAGCTACTAGTCTAGTATAAACAAGAGAGAATCCACTGAAATCTATTTGATTATTTTATGTCTGTTTGCATCAAGCTGAAATTTGGGGTTATATTTCCAGAGTAATACCAAGACAACAGCTTCCAAGGACAGTACATCACAAGGTTCTCTTTCAGCCAAGAGATATAAAAATAATTATGTCATACTATAGGCAGAAACACACTGAACCAAGCAACACCCATTCACTGCCAGGCTTGCTCACAAAAAGAAGTAACCTTTCTGCATTAAACTACTCATCCTGAAATTCAAAGTAAAAGGTGTAAGACAATGAGCCAAGGTCTATTGTAAAAAAAAAAACCAACCCCAAAAAAACCCAAAACGCCAGAGAAATAGTAAAAGCAAATTAAGACTGGTAAAAATAAAGATGAAATACACAGATAAGTGAAAAAAGGTTTTGTGTTGTATTATCCATGAAGCTGATAATTGGATCTTATTTATTAAACATTTTCATTATTAAAACTAAAATATATTGATGTTTTTCATGAGAATCAGCAAGTACTTTTATTGCTTTGTAAAATAGTATTGAATTGTACTCTATAAATCTAATCTGTATATAGATTTTGAGGGTGTTCACTCACACACATTTATAAGCATGCATAATTAATTTGGAACTCTACCTTTTTATTCTTCCAGCAAAAAATAAATCTCACAAATCACAGCCAACCTGGTTTTCTTGATATAAAAATCTGTTAACTGCAACTTAATATATCTAAATAACTTTGATCTGGAAATCTTGTAAGAGCAGAACTTCATGGGAGATTTCCAGTAATTCCTGATTTCAGCCATGTGGAAATACACTATAAACAGCTTTCCCATGCAATTTACTCTTCCAGATGAAAATAGTAAGAAGAATAATTAGCATTTTTACTATAGTATATTGTCAAAGCAGATGAAAAGCGAAATTAAATAAAAACTGAAGAACTGTCTGAAACATTTCAGTCTATCAACAAACAGCTAATCAAACTCTTCTGAACATTAAAAGAGGACCTGGTTCCATTGGATTAATTTTCAATAAAGATTCTTGTAACTGACCTCAGATAAACTCATGATGGAGACCTGGTAGGTGCACATCCACGCTTTCTACGTTTGATGAAATGTTACACACCACCATTTCCACATTAAAGCAGGAACTTCTATGTAGAACAAAAATGACCAGTGAACACAAAATCCCTTTAAGGGGTGCAGCATTTTGTTTGTCCCAGATGCAAAGAGCACCACAGGTACAGATCCCAAAGGTGACATCCAGCTGGAATTTGTGATAGGGTCAGTCACACAACACTGATAACAGCCTCAGGGAAAGGGCTATGTGCCAACGGACTCACCATACCAGAAGGGACAACAGAAAGGAAGCATCCAATTCCTCCATGTCTTACAGCCATCACTCTTCTTGCTGCCTGCTACTACCTGGGCATGAACACAATGGCTTTCCGCTTGCTTTGCATGAGCAGGAAGGCCAGCAGTGCTGTAATGATAGTTTGGGCATCTCCCCACCCCTTTGCATCTCCTCTCATGCCTCTCCATCGCCTGGTGCTCCTGCACTGCAGCAGAGCTGTATTTCTGTGCCTCCTGCCACTGGGGCCAAAGCCTGCATCACAGCTGAGCTGCAATATCACCTCATTTCTGGCAACACCTCTAGATAAAGTGTACGTGTTTTGGATGGGAAACTGAAATAGGGGAAAAATGATGTGTGGGGAGAGCACTAGACTCAACTGAGATGAGTAAGGCAGCAGCTGTCCTCCAGAAACGTACCTGAGCAACACTGGGGGGAGGTGGTCAGGGTATCTCCAGCTCTAGCCATCTGCAGCTTTGCCCCTGTCGCCTGCAAGGGACCGAGCCAGCAGCGTGCTGAGGGCAGCACAGAAATAAGCTTCTTTTTAAAATGCTTTGATACTTTCTTCTTGGAGAATTCTTTTCTGTTTTCACTGATACCAATCACACATAGCAAGAGACTTCTGTGGACCCAAAATTAAAGCAAAGCAGGGCTGTTATGTGCCTTTTTTTTTCCCTTGAAAAACTGTTTTATACCTGAGACTTCTCTCAGGAAGAGAGAGCACCATAAAAATTTTATGTGTATATTAGAATGTTAAAAGCACTATAGTAACAATCCCTGTGTTTTAAATAAAATATAAGTACTGAATCTCGTATTAGGAGCAGTGTAGCGGAGCCTCAAAGGCTCACTCTAAAAATTAAGGACCACTAGCTCTAAACCCAGGTAAAATCCAGGGAGCTGGGAATATCAGAGGGATTAATAGCAATAGAGTTGCAGATGCAGAGTTCAAGTGATCACAGATGAGAGATTCACCCAAACACAAATGGGGTTTGGAAGCTGCACATAGCTGTGCATGGGGGCCAGCAGAGCAGTAGAGTAGACTTGAGTCAATGGTGTCCTCATTGCTGAGTGAAGCAGAGGAGATGCAGACTTCCCACCCCCTCTGCCAGCTTCCCGCTATCCTTGTCTGGCTCTGCTTATCCCTGCCCCACCACCCACTGGGTACCCTGTTGTCCAGCCCCAAAAGACTGTCCTTACTGACACTAGGACCCCACACAGATGGCAGCCTCTACTCCAGTTCTGCCATCATCTTCACAGCACTTTGTGTCAGATCCCTTCAGGATTGTGCAGCCGTTTCCCTGCGGGGGAAAAGGCAGGAATTAGTGCTACCTGCCACACACACTTCTCATTGGCATGGTATCACTCCAAAGCAAGGAAGTGGGTTCTACTGTTCTTATCCTGGATTTGTACTTGTGTATCTGAGGTCAAAATCTGACATGAGCAAACTTCCAAGCGAGCTATGCACAGAAATATTAAGAATTGCTCTCTAGGTAAGTCTCACCAGTAATGTGTATTAGACCTTTAGATGCACTGTAGCTGGGAACTTAGCCAGCTTATTACAACCATACTCTATGTCAGGGGTCCTCAAACTTTTTAAACAGGGGGCCGGCGCGCAGATGCAGTGGCAGGCAGTCATCTGTGGCTGCTTGGTTTCCCCCCCAAACGCCCGGCGGGGGGGGTGGGGTGGGGGGTTCTGTAAATACTGGAGGCCGGATTGAGGACCCTGGGGGGGGCGTATCTGGCCCGCGGGCAGTAGTTTGAGGACCCCTGCTCTATGTTGTCTGCTGTACTGGTACCTACAGCCTGATTCTCCCAGCTTACCCTTCCCCTATTTATTTATCCCTGTGCTAAGTGGATCTTAAGGCCCGCCATTCTAATCCCATAGGCTTTTATCACCGTTTTCTGTTCTCCACAAGCACAAACCACAAAAAATTTAGGGAGTCAGGATTACATAGAATACATACTTTGTGCTACACAGCACCACTTTTACTGAGCAATACAGTAACTGTTCTAGCCCTTTGTTAATCAACAGGCAAAGAGCAGACAAAATATGCTTCAGTAAGCAGAAAATTCATTACCCTAAAAATGAGTAGGAAGAAGAAAATACTTAGTACTATGCTTTCCTTCTGTTCCTTTTGTTAAAATTTTAATGGCACATTCCAAATGTCTAAAACATTTACAAAAAACATGGGAAGCTATAATCTACATACTTTTCTTTTAGGGCTCTTTAACACATCTTCTAAGAAGTCCCAGAGATGTTAGCCAACCCATTATGTGTAATGAATCTTGGCATGAAACAACAGCACAGCAGCAGCTATACGTGAAGCAGCCTATACCATAAATTATCTCAAATACAAACCAAATTCCCCTGTTTATCATGTATATAAAGCACCAGTGTTCAAGATTCCCTCCAGAAGTGCTGGACTGTGTGTAATATTACTCATAGCATAACAAGGTCTAGTTCTGTCATTGCAATTGCTTCTTTCCTCAGATGATAAAGTGCAGACATGTAGCAATAGGAAGGCTGTCCCAAGAAATAAAAATATCAACAGGTTTAACAAAAAGTCTGGGACAACTGCATGAGGAGGTGAATAAGTGCCACTGCAGATCTTTTTGAAGTATTTAATTAAGTCACCAAGGCTGACTGAAGTTCTTCACTGGCGCAGCACAGCGTAGCCCTGCTGACCTCAATGCTGAGAATGCGTTGATTAAGAGTAACTCAAGATCAGAATATAGCAGAGAATGTGCAACCCCCACCATTCTGCTTGAAAATATATTTATATCCCAAACAATGCCACTTGGTACCAATATTCAGCTGCCTGTGCTATCTCCAAGAAGGAATCCGTACCTGCGTGTCTGGGACACTGCTAAATCTGGCTATGAAAATAGCCCATTTTAGCACAGCCCTATCTGCTTCAGCTATGCAGAAATCATCCCACCAAAGATCTAAGGGACAATCAAAATCTCTAGGAACCAGAATACAGGCCTGGAGGCCATAGAAACGCAGAAGCAGAGAGGCTGCTGGACAGGGAGCTCCTGCCTTGAGTCCCACAGGCATCTATTTTTAGACAGACAAAGCTGACAGGGTGCTCTGCCAGAAGTTTAGCTATGGTTTGTGAATGTATTTACTTAGAAATATGGAGGAAACCTCATCCTGTATGAGTTGCATTTGCACATTGGTTATTATTGGTTTGGTGGAGTCTTTCTAATTTTATTTCAGCAATCCAGTTTTCTCTGCTTTTTTAAACAGTATAATTAGAGAACTGTAGGTTAGGTGATTTTCCATAATCACCTAAGGTACGAGGTTATGCAGGTGCAATCAAAATTGCATACTGTTCCCAATGTGTTCTGGAGGTAGAGCTCACCCAGCTCAGGAAGGAGACCTCCCTTCCCCAGGAATGAAGTGAAACCAATGTTATTTGAGAAATGCATGACCGTGCAGTTATAACCTCTGCTGCCCTGAGGCGGTCAGAGGTTTAGGCTTTGGGTGCACATTACACTTTCAGTGACTGAAGAGCCAACCAGAGATACTGGCTGTGAAAGCTGCCACCAGCGTAGGTGGCCACTCTGCAAGTCAGTTCTGTGGCTCACAAGCAGAGATGTAAAAACAGAATCAGTAGGCACATATTGTTGTGACAGTTGTTTCTCTTTGATACAAGGAAAATGGAAGCATTTCTTTATCAGGTTGCTTGAGAGAGAAAAATGTAATTAATTGAAAGTTCTTGGAGGTTTGCAATGATGGAAACAATTCCTAGAGAGGAAGGTGTCAGTGCCTAGTCAGAAAAAAGTTACTGAAAGGTATAGGCTATCTGTTGAGGGTTTCTGCAATATATATCCAGTAGTAGTACCGTGAAGCGTGTGAATTTGCCTTTTTCCTACATGCAAATACAGTGTATGTTTATATGTACAGAATACCCATCTCCTAGTATCTATCATCTGTTTACACACACACGACACCCTTTTATAATTTAATCACAAATTTGAGTATCTGCAACATCCTTTGTACTGCTATGTATATTTATTTATTTTTAATAATTTTTTTGTATAATCATTACCAACCATTAAAAATAATCCCTTGTAGCAACAATGTATGAAGCAGAAGCAAAAAAGACCATAGAAAATTTTAAATATTTCCACAGGAACCATGCCACTTGGGTATTTTTACCTGTTGTAGCTGAAAGGTTCTGCTGGAATTTGTGTATAAGCCATGTTAGTTTTCTGTGGCAGGATTTGTACATAACAGCAAGTTTCTGGATCTTGTTAGCTCAGGGCAAAAAGTCATGCTTTGGAGCAGTTGCCCCAGCAGGAGGATAAAAGATGATGGTTGGTAATTACATCAGTTTTGCACTGTTGAGCAGATGTTCTTGCAGATAGATTTTGGCTGGCATTTACAGAACATCGCTAGTGAATCTCATGATAGTGTTGGAGGAATGCTGCTACAAGTGGATGGAGCTGCATGCTCATAATAAAAAGATTATGAACAGAAGAAATAAATGAAAAGAAGAAACAAATGAAAAGTGTACCAGCTAAACTACTTTAAAAACCATGGGTTTTTTTTAAGAAGAGTTATATTTAATCTTGATTAACCTGAATGGGGCCCAGTGGATTTAGAAATTCGCTTAATAAGCTATACATACATGGTACCAGTTTTGAGAGAGAAATAGAAAGAGATTCAGGGCTGGAGGGGTAGCAAAGTAATAGAAAGCTAAGAATTGCCCTTACCTGCATATGACTGACAGCAGTTTGAAGAAAATTGGACAGCAGCCAAAAGTACAACATAAAATTTGTTAGAACCTATCTCAACTCTTATGACTGACGTTATAGTGATAGATGCAATATAGTAGGAAAAAGGATTGTACCTACATCTTTATAGGCAATACCAAGTGTTTAGAAATATTAACCAAGTATTAACTAGCATTATTCATCCTTGGGATGGAGGGGCATTATTCCCTTCACTATAGACAAGACTAGAAAATTACTTACCTAAGCCCACACAGCAACCCAGCTGCAAAAATGTAGTTGTGGCTCAAGATCTCCCACTCTCAGCCCTACGCTCAACCTCTAGATAGGTTTCTGAAAGGTCCTCTTTTAGACGTTGAGCTCAACATAAAAGGCAGAACAGTGAACATATGCCATAGCCTGGGATATTCTCAGTATTTCTACCAAAACAAGCTCCTGAAGCCTGAATACATTTTTAAATCAGCCAACTGAGTGTATAAATTTCTCCGAGTTTTTGTACATTGAATGATGGAAATATGATATCACAACTGGAGCTGGACTCCTGATCTGACCATGCTGTCGGCTCCCAGAATGTTTGTTGATGGGAGGATTTATCGACAAGTGTTTTAAAAACAGGGCATTTACAATTAGATTAGAATCCATTCCCCTTCATTTTACCTATCTGCAGAATGCTGACTTTCAAAATCCCCTCTTTCTTGCACTGAGTGAATGATGCTAAAAAAAGCGACAAGCATGTCTCTACTGGCAGCCACCAGCTTGCAGAATTAGATACAGGCGCTCTGCGCACCCCTTTCCTGAACAGGGCATCAGACACTGCACAAAGCGCTAGATGAAGTTTCCCATGCAATATCAAGGGAATTTGGAGTAATAAAAGAGAATTTGTGGTTACCCTATGGTTTGCTTTTAGGTCTCAGTTCCAAGGGGTAAAATTAGGTCCAATAGCCAAATTACAATAAACTGCGAGATTTCTTAAGACATTTAGGGCTAGTGCATACCTTGAGTCCAGCTAAGGGTGGTGTTTATTATACTCACTCCAGGACTGCTGCAATACCTCGAAGTGAAGCTACTACTGTTCCTGTCATGCAAGAGATCTGAATAAGAAGATGATTAGAGCAAGTTTGCTAGGAAGACAGTATCCAGAATAAGGAGGGACAAACCAGCATGCGTTTACATACTAAAAACTTGAATTTTAAAAAGTAGGTTAAAAATAAACCCAAAACACTTTTCTCAAATTATCTACATCTATTTTTCCTCCAATTGTGAACTGAACTAGAAGACAGAATGGTTGAGGAGTGCACTGGGGAGGCTATTGCCCCAGTGCCCTGATGCAGAGGGCTCTGGTCAGTATAGGCTTGTAGAAGGAGAAAGCAAGCAGCCCATGGGAGTCCCAGAGCTCATATTGCTGAATCAGATGGACATTGCCACCTACTATGTCCGTCCTATAGTTGGATCTCCCTTCACTTTGGCTCTCTTTCTAAAAGATGTGGGTATCTCCTGCAGTTCTCAGCTGTCTAAAGACTTTTTGCATGCATCTCATGTGACCAGGAAGGCTGTGCAGTCTTGCTGTGAAATACCACTTCTCATGGATTTCTAAGCACAGCCTTGGAGGAAAGCAATCTGTAGTATCACTGCTCACAATGCATAGATGGCCAAACAGCTGAAAGAACAGAGAAAGCATTCTCTCAAGTCTACACTCATGTAATAAACATATTTTTTTTGAACGTCTTTGACTCCTCAACCCAGGGCATAATTTGGTCACTCCTAACAGCAAGGAGTACACTTAGCCCTTGCAGATGCAAAACACAAAAAGGAATGCAGCAATTCACGTGGGTTACTTCCTAATGCTGCTGTGGTTTTCTCCTGGTTTCCCCTGTCCACTGACAATGTGAGCTCATTCTGCCTTGCTTCCTTTCAACCCTCTTCAAGTGCACTGAAGTGCAACTGGTTTAGTTTACCTGGGAATCTATAGTGTGAAAAGGAGGAAACGCAGTTCAGGGGTAACACTTAGGGTGCCATATGGAAAGGCACCCCAAGGAAAACAAGAGGATGAAGAACCAAAAAGAAAAGAGGAGGATAAGGAGAAGGCTGAAGATACCTTTCTTTGAAAAAATAAAATGAGATCACCTTGGTTACGATGTGATCCACAGAAATACCTTGTGTGTTCATTACCTTTTTTGAAGAAACAGTGCTCGATATACCATACTATCGCCTATATTTGTAATAAATCAAATGACAGAAAAACAAATGTCACTTATTAGAACATTGAGGTTTACTGTTCAAGTGATTAAATGAGAATCATTTGTATGACTAAATGCTGGAAAATAATTTGCTTTCACTGTGAACCTATAGCATAGATCTCATTACACAGAAGTGCTGCATATTAGTTGAAGCAAATTAACATTCAAAGACTTTCTGGAGTGGCTGCTAATCACAGGCTGTTAATTACTGTCATTAGGTTCGACTGCTGAGGAGACTAACGGAGGAATCATTCTCATGATCTTGGTATTTGAAAGTGATCTTCACCAATAAAAACACGTCAGACATACAGAAATTGCAAATTGCTGAATTTGCTGATGCAGTTGAAAATTCCGCTGACTATAAGAACCCATCTGGTGATAGATGCATTCTTGACACAGTTTCAGTGTTTGGACTTAGGAAATAATGAGTATCAATGTCCTAGCTAGGGAATATGCAAAGATGAAGGAGCCCTTTGTATCCTTAATTAAGGAAAGTAGTAGCAGAGCTCGTTCACAGATAAGTGACTGTACATAATAATCATGTATTTATGTGAAGGACTGTTATGCTATATTACTATAGCAGCAATTAGGTTTTCTCAAAGTAGTCTTAATAAAAGGCATACTTACACAATAAATAAACAACTAATTTCCATGACAGATTAATTATACACAGCTTAAAATGGTCACCATACTAAGTGAAACCTATAGAGGCAGATTCTCACAAATGCAAATGTACAACTACACACTTACAAGTGAACATTTTCTTTACTTGTAAATCAGGGACACACACACATGAATTTCCAGATGGATGCCTCTGTAGAAAGCAGGCTCACATATGATTTTTGCATGAAAGAAAGATCAAAGTTTACTGCACTTGAGTGACCTCATAGGCCAGCCTAGAAACAGTCTCACCAAGAGAGAAGAGGGCTCTCTTGAAAATGTCAGGTCCCCACTCAGAGATCTGTAACCAGAGGATGTGAGAGATCTTTCCTACAGGGTCTTCTAACAGCCTCTTTTCTTAGCTTGATCTTTTGCTTACTATAAAAAAGAACAGGAAGGGGCTAGCCCTGTTTCCCTCTGTATGGGGGTTTGGGGGAAAGCATTCATATGCTTTCTCTGGTACAGAATAGGCCTATAGAATTTAGAATTAATATGTTGTTTATGTAATTTTTTCACGTAACTCTATAAATTATATTCAAAACCTTGCAATGACATAGCAAAGCCAGCCGGTGTAATATATTAATTTTTCATAAAAATATGGTTTAACTCTTTTTCAGTTCATGAATTATCTGTAAACAGACAACCGTCTTCTTGAGTATATGCATTATTAGAAATTATTGTACTATAACATAAGGAAATAATTCTTGATTAGTCGCTCGTTCACAAAATAATTTGTTGCAGGTACTCTATATTCTAGTTAATGGCAAGCTGTAAAAGCCAACAGGCTTTTCTGTACAGAAGAAGGGTTACTGCTGTTTTGAGAAGATGATCACCTAGAGACAACATATTGAGAGACTTTTGCATGCTAGAAATGTTTAGGAATTAAAATGCGCAATTATATTTCAAAGAAATGCAATCTCTTGTTGGGCGTTATCAGTAACCTTCACAGGAGGGGGTACATTGGGAATAAAGGCTCATGAAAGTGCATGCCAAAGCAGCATATAAATTTATGTAAGTTCTCCTTCAAAGTAATTTAATGTTCTGTATTATCCATGCCCTACTGATGGACAAATACAGACTGAGATCCAAATCCTGCCTTTGAATTTGCACGTGGAGCTCCTGTTGTGCCCTAGTTAAATAAACACTATTTATTTTATGTAAGTGATTGGCAATTTCTTCAAAGAGATTCATTGAAATCATTCTTACTTTCCTGGCTACAAGGGAAACCCTCTGCTTCACCTACAAACGGTGTTCCAGGTCTTAAGGGGAGCTGAGCTTAGAAGTTGAGATACCTAGCTGTTTTGAGGTGGTGGTGTTTTGGGGTTTCTTTTATTTAGGTCCCCTGCCTGTGCACGCCCTAGATTTGGAGCATAGATAAATAGTAACTTTCAACTCATCTCAGTGAAGAAGGGTTCAGTGATATCGGCATGATTTGATGCTGCACCTGAAGTACTTCATTATCTAGCAAATTAATGAAATTTAGGAATATACATCTTTTATGATAGTTCTAGTAGGAATTGTAAGCCTTGTTGTTGGATATATATAACTAGAACCCATCTTAGCCTGACACAAGGCAGCAAAACTTAGTTAAAGCCCATGAGGTAACTTTGAGTCATGTGTCCAGTTTGGGCTGTAGAGACGACACTATCTATATTCTAAAATAAATTTATTGAACTAAAACAAAGGGAGAGAATGAAAGACAGGTATAGACACTTTTTTTCAAATGCTTTATAAGCTGAGCATTAGCCGTGACTACTTAGTTCCTCCTAAGGAAGTCTGAATTACCTGTCCCTGGCAGGCTATCCAAGGATGACAATATCAGTCTGTGGTAATTATTATAGATCTGAACAACAGCTCCAAATTGTCTAACTTTTTGGGCTTACACCACAGCCGCAGCGCTACTTTGATTAAATAATCACAGAAAATGCTCTGCAAAGTAATTTTTTTTTTCCTTAGGTTCTTTGGACTACTGTTTTTGAAGTCCACTAAGACATACTAGAGACATTTAAAAAATATTGATTGCATCTTTGGACAAAAAAAGGGATGGTTTTAAACAACATGGTTCCAGTTCTTAGGCAGCTCTAACTGCTAAATTTCTGGATTTGCCTTTGTACGTCACCATTATGTTTCAAATTGGAACACAAAGGTGTAGGTTAAGTATCTGAGGCATGAAGTCATTACATCGCAAACCCTATCCCTTTAGCATTTCACATGAAAATAAAAGCAGCATAAGCAGCCTCTGCCATCCTCTTTTTCCCTTCTGGACACCTCCCAGAAACCTCATCCTGAGAGGTATTGGAAAGGGACAACTTTCTACCTGCTGAGTCTCCTCCCAGTTTACAACACAACCAGCTGTGAGAAACCTCCAAAGCTCCAGTGTGGAGTTTCCCCTCTCCTTAACCTTTCCTGCAGGATTTCCTGTAGCAACAAGCTTTTGGACCACACAAGTTTTTTTGTTGCTGCCACTGCCAGCATTTAGTGCTGCTAAGTAGATGCAACTGAGTTCAGTTATAAAATCACATACTTGGGAGAGGCTTAAAGCATTCCCCTAATCATACTCCCTTTGCAATGAGGCCATACAACATTTAGCTACAACTGTGTCTAAACAGCTTCTGTACTGGTGACCCCTGAGAATCCAGAGACTGTTTAAATGCCTGCAAGAGGCAGCAAAGACAAGCAAGCAGTTTTATCAGCAAGCTAAATTCACTCCATGAGGGTTCATACCTCTTATCAAGTGATGAAGACTTGTAAAAATTGCAAAATGTTGGATTATCCCCGAGAGATACTTTATCTTTCCTTTTTCAGAAATCTTCTTCTGAGAAAAACTCCTGCACAGCCAAGTCTACTGTTTTTCTGTGTCTGGAGCTGTAATTTTTTTCCCCCTAATATTTAAATTTACTCTGTACAAATGAAATACAAGATCTTTTTCTACTATCTAACCAGACATTAAACATTCTGTACTTGTGCTTTTAATTTCTTCATTGTAAGAGTAACTACCATTTTTCGAAGAGACAGATACTCCAAAAACTTCATCAAATTTTCCCTGTTCTTAGCGTTTCCCTTCTTTTGGTATTTTGCTGTTTCTGGCAGAAATAAGATCAAGCTGCATTCATTAATATTTGCTGTGGACTCAAGTAATCTGGAATATCTACTGCAATTTTCTGCTACCTCAGAAGATGATGTTCCAGACACCTAAGCTGTCCCAGCTATATTGTTCAGCAGGAGGTGCCTGTGGCAGTCACGCTTCCTCTTGAGATGCGAGTTATCTTTGGTGCCACTTACTGATGTATTTGCTATCTGCTCTTGAACCTCCAGCTCACGTTTCAGACCAGCCTCTGCACATGGAAACACAAACCAGCCGATCCCTTCACAGCTGCCCTGACTGGAGAATTGTCTGTCTGGGACCACAGGGGTGGCACTGGGGTGTCTGTAGGTAATCAAGACAAGCCGGTCTCATCAAAATGCCCAGTAGTGCCTCAGCTTACTCAAACTGAATCCTAACCGTTTCACAAAACTAAACGACTATCTTGTCTCATACACAGCTCTGCTGCTGGCTGCCTATGCTGTGCAAGGCTTCACCCTTACTAAAGATCTAGCAGGGACAATGACCCTTCTTTCCAAGGTGGTGGAAGTATGCTCAATCAGTCCAATATATGCCTGGTCACCATGACACACAACATCTAAGAGAAACCAACTTTGCTGTCCTTTTGATCCGTCCTTTATTTGGATGAAGATTTTGTCCAGTTAACTTACCTTGTATTTTAAATCAAGAAAGTACCCAATAGTGTTTAAAACACAGCAACTTTCTTCTTAAACATCAAGTTGTGTATTATTCAAATGCCCAGCAGATTAACTGTAAATTAAAATGGAAAATTTCAAGCTGTAGAACATGAAATACATTTACATGTGTTAAATGGCTTCTTGATCACATTGGAGTCTCCACTGGAGTAGTCTCCTCACAGAGTTCAAGCAATTAAACACTATTTCTTTCTGCATAACCATTAAGTTATATGTCCTTTTGGTTAAATGTGATTTTTGTGGGATGTAGTTTTCCAGATTGTCCTTATTAATAAATCTTCTCCTGCATAATTGATTAAATAACTGTTTGCCAGTTCATCCTGTTAAAATACGTTTGTTCGTTTTTATGTGTGGATGACCTTGGAGAATGGAAGCCAGGAAAAGGGTAACAACATGACACCAAACACATACAGAAGGGACCTGCCTCATGTATCCTTGCATTGCAAGCAAAACCTGCCTGGAAAACACAGAGGTGTTGCCCAGGAAAAGCTTTCAGAGGGGACCCTGAGCAGAGTGGTTCCAGGGCCGCAGAGGAGGCGGTCAGCCGCAAACACTCACAAAGCGCTTCAGTCAGCTCAGGGCGCTTTCTGAACATACAAATCAATGGCAATTAAAGCAGATTATGAAAAAGCAATAGTAGATAGTTAAGTCTTTATGTGATTTAAGTGAGATAAAGGTGCAAGGCCAGATTCTTCCTGTGTGCTGACGGGTTAGAGGTGGCTGTAACTCTGAGGAGGCACAGCCTCTCATCTCCTGGGGACCTTTGAACCTGGTCCTGATGGGAGGCCACATAATGACTGGGGCAGGTGGTTCTATTATTGTGACTGCTCTTCTGCTGCAGACGCAGAAACTCAACTGCCCATGCTCAGACACAGCATATTGCTGTAGCAACTCCTGTAATGTTTTAGGATACGTTGGGTCATATTTAATGTGTCTTTGATCAGCCTTTTTCTGAAAATGATCTTACAAGAATCCAAAGGCCACAAGCATTGCCTGAAAGTATAAACTGGGTTAGGGCGGATGTCCACCTGTATCTGTACTTCTCCAACAGCTCTGGCTCTTTAGGAAGAGTATAAAATACAAGGTACACACAGAGTAATTTTTCCTCAGCTATATTAACCTAGTTTCCAGTAATCAGCTGTTTATGGGCTTGCTATATTGAATGTTTTCTCTGGATCACGTCATTTAATAATTACCAAATTGCTCAAATATCTTTGAATTTGTCTAATCACTTTAAAATTCATTTACAATTTTGACCTCCAGTATATCCTGTGGCAATGAGTTCTGCAGGACCATTACTATTTGTACTTGACAGGGCTCTGCCAGTCCAAAGAGTCTGACCCATTGACTTGAAGTAATCTTGCTAGAAATCAACCACACAAACAGAGAACAGTAACAACCCTAAAGAACCTATCATACGATAGCAGTGTATTTCAGAGAGGTAATTTGCATAAAGAGCTAAAAATAACCAGACAGTTTGCACAGGGTTTCCAGTGGAAGAATTATATGTACACTTTAGGAAGTAAGAGAAGTGAGTTTTCACATTTATGAATGAACACAACTGTGCAAAGCCAGGTATAAAAGCAAATAAAGTTAAAGGTTCCCTGCTGCAACACGGCAAAATTAGTGAAGTGCTTTCAGCACAGAAATAATGAATGTGCTCAGGGCTTTTGGCTGAAGGGAGAATTCTGGTTTTGGAGTTCTGCCCAAGCTGCCAATGCTTGAAGAATATCACAAGGAAAATGAATTGCAATTAACCAGTTAGAGATTATTTTAAAGCAAAAGATGATCTGAACAGTTCCATAAAGATACTGAAAGAATGCTTGAGGATGACAGGGTAGGTGACAATCTGAAGAGATTGCTACTATGAGATGCTAAAAATAATTTCACAATAAATCAAATCCTCAACAGCATCTTTCTAAACATAAACTCAGGAAATTGAAATAGCAGAAATAACCTACAAATCAAATAGATATAGTGAGGGGGGGTGTTATTGCTGCCTATTCCAGTCAATAACTACTCCCTCTTATCAGTGATCAAATTATTTAGCAATGCAAATAGTGACATTAAGGAGCCAACACAACTAGAGGAGTGCTGCAATCACTAACAGCTACGTCACTTTCCACTGGCACACAGAAATGCAAACCTGAGAAAGCATCATGCCACAAAAGGAAAACTGGATCTGATTTTTGTGTTTGTGTGTGTGTGTTCAAGTATTTAACCACTGAGGCAAAAACTTAGGAAATAGCCAACATTATATCAAAACAGCACGGGCAACACTTCATGGATTAGGAACTGGAGTTATATACACTGTAGGTCAGTACAGAACTACCAGCAACTGATGCCAGCAGAACTCAGAAATTGCACAGGAGTACGCGGGCTCAAGTACACTGCTTTATTAAAGTGTGCCTGATTGCCCTGAGTGAGTATCCTCTACAAACAAAGATTTAGAGAAACTGGCAATCTACCACACTCACACGAGTGGTATCACAACAGAGAAATATACCTGTGTATGGAAAGGAGAGGAAGACCTTTAATGCTAAGAAAGGAGCCCAGTTTCCTAAATTACCCAAACTTCAGAGCTAAGTGACAATGGCACTGAACTGCAGTGGCAGCTGGGAATGGTGGGAGAGAAAAAGGCCAAAGCAGGGGACAAAGGCAAATGCAAGTTTAGAGGACGCAGCAACAGTTTGTCAACATCTCTGTCAACTTTTCAAGATGCAATTCTTCATCTTCATAATGAGAAGCAACCTCAATGCATGGCATTTTCTCTGTGGTGGGCTCACTCTTTCTCCCCAAATACTTCAACGACCCTTAGTCTGTCACTGGAAAGCTACCAATCTGTCAGTCACAACCTCTGATGTCTCACCAGTAATTCTTCCTCTTGCTTTCCAAAAGCAATTGCTGCATTCGCACCACTCGCAGCAAATCAATCTCTGCGTTCTGCCAGATCGCTGACTGCTTTCAGCGCCTCCCAGCCCAGCTCCTCCTCCCATGTCATCCCTCCGCTCACTGGCAACAGCCTTCAGGAGTCCTCTCCTCCAGCGCTGCTTTGCTTTTAGACTTTTGGACTCTCAGATGGAGCTTAACAAAGCTTTTCAGTTGCTGCCCTGTGGTCTTAATAGCGTTCTTTCCCATCTGGTCCCATACAGAACACAGAAAGGAAAAACCACAATTTTTGAATGCCAGCGTGAAGAATTTCATTTTGAAGAAGTCCATAGCAGATATTTATGTGACAAATACCCCACAGTTGTTCAGAAATCTCCTTTAATGTATGGTGTAACTCCAGCATTTTATGGAATTATTAGGAGCAATTCCATATAGTTTCACTGCCTGCAGAGTGCAGCAAAAACCACACTGTCTGAATCTGAGTTGGGCTAGTCCTTGCTCACTTCCATAATCTGTGGTCACCTCAAGCAGGGAAGGGAAACTGGCTCACCTCACCCTGCCAGCTGTTTTCCCTTCATCTTTACTCATCCTTGTGAGCCAATGGGCTAGGCAAAGCAGCAATTCCCACCCACCTGCAAAGCAGCGAGAATAACTTAATCCAACAGATAGATGTCAGTGTACTTTGCAAAAAAAAAAGAGCTGCCTAATTGGAGGGGGAATCCAAGTCACAGAGCCTGAAGTAAACTTGCCCGTAGCCGCACAGGTGACAGTGGCACAGCAAAGCCCCAAACCCACAGCTCCAGCCTTCACCCACAGGTCTTCCCCAGGACATCAAAGTGCAGCACTGGGTTTGTTCTCGTTCAGCTCTCCAATGCAAGTACATGAATAAGGTGACAGCAACAGGGAAGTACAAAGGAATTTTCTAGCTCCTTATTAATCCTGATGCACATTTAGAATGAGTAACAGTCTTACCACATACATGCAAAATCTAGAAAATACAAAGCTAGTAAATTCAGGCTGATGTAAACAGTACAAATACTCTTATTCGAAAGAGGGCACATTGCATTTATCAAGACTACTTCAGCCTTTGGGGTTTCAGTATAACTTTTCCCCTTGCTCTCTTTTTGTCCCAGTAATTCTAACGAATATGTGTGTGCAGGTGTTGGGTATGCTATTTCAGTTGCCTTCATACTACAGTAGGCAATGTTACAAATGTGTGTCCCTTTGAAAATCAGAGAGATGTGTGTGGTACCTCTTCTGCCTTGAACGACAGGCCTGCAGCATTAAGCAGGTAAATGTTTTCTGGTAGGAGCCATATTTTTCCCGTGGCTGTGTGCTGCCGGAATGTTTATCTTTGCTCCAGTTGCCTGGCTATTGCAAAGCTACTTGAAATGATTCATGGGTCTGACAGATGTCTGGTACAGCTGGATGTGTCCTTGATTATCCCAAAAGTATGGACAATGCTGTCATTCACCATTGCCCAAATTATCTCTGTATTGACTGCAGAAGCCTCTGTGACAGTAGTGTAATGGCTAATTACCCAGGATACCTTTGACACTCACTTTATAGTGGTTTAGAAGAGTTAAAAAAGAGAGAGAAAGAGAGAAAGAATTGGAGCAAAAACATACCAGTGAAAGTTATACTCTTACATGTTCCAAAACTATATATGCTTTAGCCTACACGGAAACATGCTGCATGGGCTAATTAAATCCAGGCTGTCCTTTTAAAATGGACACATTTCCAGCAAAATAGATAAGGAGGAAACGTAAAGAATCCTGACAATGATAAATCATGGACAATAGAAGGAGCTATTAGCCAGGAGAGAACTGTATGTACAATGTTCTTGAAAAAAACAGATGATGAACAGCCATTTGCCTGCTTTATATGTTGCTGGAAAAATAACATGTTCTGCTTAGCAGATAACAAAGAGCAGCATGGGTAGTGATACTAAATATGTATATGGCTATCTCATAAAACTGCCTATAAGGAGGTATGAAAGCAGATATCTCCTTTTCCTGTGTTATCAATTAATGTGCTTTGAAAAACACAGTTTCTGTGAAGTAGAAATATATTAAGAAAAGGGGTAAAATAAGATAGGGTACAAAAATCTCATTTTAGTGAAGATGAGGTCTTAATGACAACTCAGGTGAAAAATTATAGCAAATCTCTGCTTTTAGGGCTGTGTGTCTCCTCTTCATTCAGCCCAGGTCCAGCTCGGAAAAGCATGTGTCAGCCTTTCCCCCCAGGTTCCACACAATTCAGAAATTGTCCAAGACCCACAACGGCAAGTTGTTCCTGTGAAGTCAGTGATGACGTTCCCTTTGGCTTCAGTGGAGGAAGGATTTACTTTCCAGAACCAAACCTTCCAGTTCAGACCTAGGGGCCACCTATTCTGAACTGGAAGTTGCCACCCCAGTGCCTTCTGTGGTGGTGAACAGCTGATTCAGTCCAGACACCAAATTAGAACTAGGCCACCCAAATGCATCTGCCTGATACCACCTCAGTGGTGTTTGCGCAGAGAACAGAAAAAGAAAGATCCCACTTCTGATCTTGTGTCCATCTTGCTTATTATTTAGCCTTGTTACCTCAGTGTAAGCAATGTATTAGAAGGTGACAAATTATAGAACAGAACATTTGGATATCACTCCAGATAAAAATAAAAAATCTCTCTGTAACTCAGAACTCAACAGTCAAACCCCAGTGAACAAAATACTTGAAGTTATCTTTTTCCTGTTTTTCAGGTCCTTCAAGTAGCTTACATTTTTTGCAGGTGCATCTGTTATATGAAGTTATTCACTAAAATATATCTATTCATTAAAAAATGACAAATAGAGTGTTTGTTGTTTAAAATACAAAACTTATCCGTTCATCTTACTTGTGTAGAGCATCACATGCTGTTATTTACATTCATTACAATGGTGGCATAATTTTTACAATTACAGTTCTACTACTGTTACTTAAATTTCAAAATATTTTCTGACTCAAAATTTCCTTACCTTTCATTAGCAGTAGAAGTATGTCTATTTGTGAGTCTGCTACAATACCTGTAAAAATTAAGAAACAAGAATTCAGTATTTGCACTGGAGGAATTAAGCGCGGGCAATCATGGTGAAGTTCTGTCTGCCTCTGTGCATGGTTATGGCACTGCAAATAGAAAGACGATACATTACATGTGGAGCAAAACTGAAACATCTTTACTAGTCCCATTGCTTAAACTTCTGGAGGCTCAGATGCAATTGCATGCAGACAAATTACATTTCCAGCTCTTGCAGTATGAACTAAATCCTGACTGCTGCAAAATCTTGCAGAATCTTGCAAAACTAAGTTTGTTACGAGGCAGGACAAATATTTGGTAGCATAGTCCCATGATTCTGTGCAGCAAGGTGTGCGTCAGCTAAGGACAACACATATATGAAACTTATAATAAGCATTAGAAAGGAAAGGTTTGGTTTGAGTAAAACAATCTAATCCAAATAATCACTTGTGTGATTTTAGTTTGAATTTTGCAACATGTCAATACCTGGAAGACATACGGGGGTATGAGTGTATAAATGAAAACTGTCAGGGAAATGACAAAAATTGCTTTATTCTGCTAGAAATACAGACTTTTTCCTCATGCTGTCTTTTTGAGCTGATGGTCAGGAACAGACTCGTTTCTGGTATTTGCCTTTTGAGCTAACTAAACAGGACTGGGTGATGCTAGTAGTACACAAAACCCCAAGAAAGTTTAACACCAATTATATTTGGCGACAGCTTTTGCAGTGCCTTACATTTCAGCTCTGAGTTTCCCAATGGCTTTTGAACATCCAGATTGCATGGTACAATAACTGTTTACTTAATTTGGAGCCATACATACCTCATGTAATAGCCTGAGCTGAGTCTCAGTCTTGCAAGCTGTCCTTGACCTCAACAGGTAGGAGTGAGACATTTACTAATGGTGTCCTGGTGTGGAAATGCAGAGGCTGTGTTTGAAGATGTGTTTTTTCCAGAAATCTCCTGAAAAGGTAAACATTAAAAAAACCTAAACACTCGTATACTTTGCATTTTATGCAACTCATCAAAGTCATCTACTGCTGGGGCTGGAAGGATCAGCAGGAAAGGGTGGCAGAGAGCCACAGTCTCTTAAGGGCCACCCTCAGCCCTTAAGCCCACTCTTGGTCACATGTGACAGTTGGCTGGTAGACCTGAGATACCTTCATAGCAGGTACTGCCTCTCAGGTTTCAGAACCTCTTTCTTTTGTTTTAAATTATTGTTTATTTTTAAGATAAATTTTAAATTCATAAACCATGCCTACGGTATTAGGATGAAGTGCTTGATAGACTCACCAGCCAGGTAACCCAAGGAGTGTGTGTTCCCTGCTTTGGCTGAACTTTTCTGCTGAGTCTTTGTGCCATGATTTTCAAGAAACCATGTATTTTAACTTCCTGTACCTGAAGCACTTCAGATGAAGTTTGGAGAGAAGATCCATAGAATTTTCTAAAATGGCTGTGTATCTGGGTCTCCGAAACTCATCTCTTGCTTTTCCTTATTCCTAGTCACTTTTGAAAACCTAGACCTCAAGAAAAACAACAGTGCGGTCCAGATTTCCGGTGCCACAACAGACTGTTACTGTCACACTATTTCAGTTAATGACATCCATCCAGCAACTTTTCAGTAGTCTTAATCCTGAACAGAGTTGTTCTCTAAAAAACAATCACTCTCCCAACTAGCTGTCAAAGTTGTATTTTCCTCCCCTCTTGCCTTGTGTCCAATTGCAGGTAATGGAGCTAATTGTTATAGCACAGGCACTGAAGGCTGGGAATTGCAGTCACATTGCCTTTGCTCCTAAAAGGAGTTTCTGCAAGTCTTCCTGGCTGGGTTGGAGACAGTCCACACATTTATGGTTTTATCCAGATGGGCCATGAATTGGGACTATCCCATTCATGACTATCAAATGAGGATTGGGATGCATAACGGGTTGTACGTGGAACAAAAGTACTTAACATCTCCAGTGACTTTTGTTTTGGGAACATGGAAAATAGATAGGGAAAATGTTTTCTAATGGAGAGGGAGACCGAGCTCTGCAGAGAAAGCCCTGTGCCCTGGTCACATCCCATGGCAATGGCTGCAGGGGAACTGTATGACATTTCTTTTATGTTTTCTGTGGAAAAGAGGCAGAATGTGAACTGCAGAGTTTGAATTCAGTCTACACTAATGCAGGAATTCAGAAATGTTAATTTTAATGAAAACTTCCTTTAGTATGCAGGAAATATGCTATTCACCTAGGATTTTCACTAAGTTTCACTGCAATTTTGTTTTAATACCTTAAATTAAGTACTTGGCAGGAGATGGCAAAATATGCATTTTGCAGAAGGTATGTAATATTTCCTAGGATTTAAATATTGACAAACACAGTTTTTTCTATTCATCATTTTTTGAAGACTTTTTTCCCCCCGATATATAAAAGGTCCATTTCAATGAACACTGTACTGGCTATGCTCACTTGGAGTATTCCTTTTTGTCCCTGTTTGCTTTTGAAAGACCTTGCGGGGAGGGAGGTAAAAAAAAAATCAGTTTGGAAAATTGTCACAGATCTCCATATATCTCAGTATTACAACCACTAACAAGATCACTGCAACTTTCTTAAGAGCTGTCAGACACATTTACAATTCCAATGATTAAAAGTTGCAAATATATTATAAACTTCACCACTTGATATTTTCCAATAATGCAAACAGCCTTTGCAGCTAGGGTAACATGAAATTCAAAGGAGACTTTGATTACATCTAATCTGGTAAAGAAATGAAATCATAAGCATGCTTATTTCAACCAACAAGGA